>NC_031495.1:23903464-23933338 GCF_000237925.1 Schistosoma mansoni
GAAAGAAGAAAGATGGACAGGGTGGGAGATAGTGAGTTTAATGTATTATGTGGAGTCTCTGGATGGGGAGTCAAATTAATAGATCTCTATAGAGAAATGAAGTAATTTTTTATTAATGAATGATGTTAAATGAGAAGGAAAGACTAATAATAGGAAAAAGTTTAGTCAGGGGAAAAAAGTTTCAACTTTAAAAAGAAGAGGCAGTCAATAAAAAGCAAGAAAGACGCGATATTTTGGGAAATATTTTGTATCTATTTGAAATTCAATTAACTCATGATTTCAACTATGAAAATTTTTCTTTTGTCTGGATAATATCTTTTAACAGTGCTTCTATACATTGTTTACAAAAATAATCACTTGTATTAATTTGGTAACTTCTCCCAATGTTTATTTGATATGATTGTACTGAAACACAGTTTAACTGGTTATTTAAAACAAGACATTAGCATACATTTTCCGTAATTTATGATATACAGTAAGAATAACAATAGCTGTTTTTTGCGTGTGCGTATCCGATGCCGTATAACAATAATGTGTAGGACTTTTTACTTGGTCCAATGGATATTATAAATTGGCTAAGGCTGACATTTGACTACCAGCATTATGTTACTTGCGTCGTTCAAAGGAACTATAAATTTATTAGAATTACGGCTTATGTTTTTTTGTCATAACTACTACCATCAGAATAAGTTTAAAAATAGGTGAAATACTTCAGGAAGTCTTTGTGTTTGTTAAACATACATTATGTAGGAAGTGAATAAAATGTGAAACAGTACAGGAACCAGCTTAGTATGGAGAAATGCCTAAACAAAAGGTTAAGCTGAATTAATTTTATAGAGTTAGGAAAGTTTCTTTGATGAAATTGGAATGAAAATGTGATGTTTTGGTTATAGGAAAGAAGAAGATTGTGCGTGTATTCTATGAGTATCTGTAAGAAGTTTAAAGGTTCTAATATTTCGGTAATGCAACTATATCCTAATCAGATTTTAAAACGATCTTACTAAACTTTCTAGATTACTTTAAATATTTAAATAATTCAGCAAAAAAGCTTTAAGATTATTAGTTTTAAATGCTACATTTAGAGAGGCTACATGAAGATAGTTGAATATAAGGTAAAATAATCCGGCTTAAAAAAATTACAAATCAGAAATCTATTTACAACAAAAACATTGGCAATTCACAATCTAACGCCTGATACGTAATCTTAAAAAAATTCTACAAGCCACCATTTGATTTTGGTCTCAATAATAAAAATAAATGTTTCCTAATTTTAGAAATTATCGCCTTTTTATCATTTTGTTATTTACCTTTCTGTAACCATGTTCAGGTGGACAATTACCTTCCTTCTGTGTATTTCACATTCACTTTGTTGTTTGATATTACCCATGGGACCACTACGTAATTGAATTTAATCTGAGGACACTTACGATGGTGGTGTACTGACAGATAAGTATTATGCATCGGGAATTAAAGTTGAATTCTTACGAACTAAAGAGGAAAAAAGAAAGCAGAAAGCAATCGAAATAATAACAGTAATGAAAGGACAATGAAGTTTGTAAGAGGCAACTCAAAGAAGATAGGCAGATAGTGTATTTAATATGTTGTTTTGATGTTTCAAAAATACAATGTGTGATTTTCTGTAGTACAGTAAGTTGGTTTACCGTGCCCAAGTCTTCGATCTTTACACAATCACTTTCCAAGCGAAGCAATATCTTTCTATTTTACCATGGACTGATATGTTTATTATTTATTTATTTATTTAAACACAAATATTGGTACAAGGAAGCACCAGATACATATGCGCCATACAAATCTCATTCGATTTTCTTGACGGCTGTGATACTGCCCGGGTGCCCAGATCGAAGCAGGTGGTTTTCTTAAGGAGACACACCCGGAGTCTTCGACCTAAAGGTCAAATCCACAAGGCACTGGGGCAACATCAGGAGATGCAGTCCCATGGTAGTCGTTGACCAACAATAGGTTCATACGCCATTTCTTCCCTCAGGATACTGGAGTCCATGTGCACCATTGATTTGGAATCAGGGTTTTCCAACTCCCCTAGGTGGACACGGAGGGTCCACCAACCTGGTTAAAGCTCCAGACTTTCGCTTTTCGTTCTTTCAATTTCTTAAACAACACCTCCGTCACAAGAAGGCAGCGAGTAGGACTTCCTTGGCAGTGGCTGTATACGCGTGGCCATGTGAGAGCATTTGGAGAGAGAGAGCGGACTCTCCCCACTCTCGGTCGTACCAGGGCATTGTAGTTTACTAGAGACGAGGGTTTTGTGATCAGTAGCTGGTTGCTACAGTCAATACCTAGTATTTAAATTGCATTGATCTAGCCGGTAGTGTAAGAGTTGTAGAATTTGTCGTAAACTGAGATACATAATGTTTTAGATCGGTTCGACATCTTACCATAAAAAATGGTTTACAATGATAAATCGCTTAGAGTAGTTGCCAACGAAAGGTTTATTGGGGATTTAGTTAATAGTACAGAATTCCAGTGACATACGAACTAGATTATGGGATTATATTACCAAAAAAATCTACTAGTTATTCAGATTATTACAGTTTTATTGTCTGATTTGTAGATTTTCACTGTGCAAAACTTTCGGGTCAATTTTTATGGATAGTATCTGTGAAAGTGTTTTAGTTTTCATTCAGAGAGAACTGAGTAGTTATATAGATTACACACAGGTGTCATAGTATCAATCATGTGCGTTTGAGTTGGTCATAGATATAAGTATAAATATCTATTCATACACAAGCTAATCATTAATATCTGGAATATTCGGTAGTTATTTATAGACACTAATCACAGTGAAATTTGCTTGTTCTTGTTGGGCAGATTACTTTGACTGCCCAAAGCATTTTCATTCTCTCAGTATTCTACTGACTAGCTATAAAAAAAAACAACCAACTAAATAACGCAATGGAATTCTTGACATATCCATCAATTCGGATTAAATGAATTAGCTTTGAAGCATAATGTGAGCAAGAAGGTCATGCAAAAAAACTACAAATATTAATACAATATCTCATTAGTAAACTGGCTTAGCAGACTGAAATCAATAATTGACATCATAATAATCAATGTTCAGTCATTTATTAAACTAGATAGTTAAACTAAAATGACAAATGTAGATAGAGATTTAAGGGAATAATATTTAAAATAAGACACTCATCTGTTTTGAAAATTATTTTGTATCAAATTTACTTAGTATTGTTTGTTTGAATCTTCCCATTGATGTTTAGGACTGCGATTGATCAGTCTCTTAATGGCCATATGTGCATACTGTGCGTATTGCCTCAATATAGACTTAATTCACAAGCATTGTAAGCAAAGATGGATAGTGGCTAGCAGTGGAATCCAGGATGCGTGTTTCGTTCCATTTGGGACTTGTCAGCTGGATGTACCTGCATCTCAGAGTTGATGTTCACTCTGGGACTCGAACCCAGTATCGTTCGCTTCAAACGCCATCGCGTTATCCACTTACCTACTGGGTCCTGATAGCCACTTGCTTGTGCAATGGGGTGAAGTTTAAATTCACTTAGTATTGCTTGAATATTTTCATCTTTGCTTATAATGCTTGTGAATTAAGGCTATATCGAGGCAATACGCACAGTATGCACATATGTCTAATAAGAGACTGATCAATTGCAGTCCTAAACATCAATGGGAAAATTCAAACAAACAAGTGAAAAAAACTATCAATTTATGTGAACAATCAGATGTTCATAGTTAGTGTTTGGAATAATTTAGCTATAATTTTCTTTCATGAAGTAATGAGTAGCATTGTAGTATGGTCTACTTATATCCATATAAGTAGTATATGGTAGTGGTCAGACATAGAATGTATTTTGGCAGAAGACCGATAAGGAAAGTACTAAAATGAAGCGCAATCGGTAGGAAAATGCATGAACAATGAAATTAGAGAAGATGAACTGATATTTACAGAAGAAACAGTGGAGATTGAGACAATTGGTTGTTATTTTGTAAATTAACTGTTTGCTGCATGGTTATCAGTATTTAGTGAGAAAGTCTGTAATTTGTGTTTAAATCCGATTGTCCCCAGTCGTGTTCTCGTTCACTACATTATTATCTAAGATTTATAAGTTAGTTTAAACTTCGTCACACTTGCTTATATGTTACTTATATAAATCAGAAAAAGGTGAAGAATATCCATCAATTACTCGATAAATATCAACTTAAACGTTTAAATCTCACCTATAATTGTTTGTGAATAAAATAAATAAAGCACATGATTTTAATTTATTTATTTTCAAAGGGTTTTATCAAGGAGTATTATCACTTTAGTCAGTGTACATATGGAGAGTAAATAAATCTAGGTATATGGGAAAGAAACCTAAAATGTAAAGAAGATATATGTCGGTTATTTGTGACTACATTGTGTCACTATGACTACGTGAAAACATATGACGTTGTATTTGTTTTTTTTTCACATATTTATGACCACTATCAATACGTGAAGGTAGGATTTAGTCTGTTAAATGCAGGAAAAAGATATAGACATCCAGTTGGCTTGAGTATCTTTATGCAAATCAAACCACAGAAATAAAAAAATAAACATAGTATATTATGTATAAATATGAAACAGTTAGATCGTCTAAGAGATAGATTGAGAGAATGGAATGACAAATAGGTAATCTTTGTGGCAAATTAATTTTGTTTAATGAAACACTTTGACTGATAAACTACATCGTTACTAACCAAGCAGATGGACTATAAATATAGCTGACATATGAAATGAAAGTTTAGTAAAACTAATTTGCATAACTTGAAAGTGGATATCATCAAGCTGAGCACACTTATCTATTATAATTAGCTAAGTCGCAAAATAGTTTGAGACTAGAAATAACAAAAACTAAAAGAAATTTGATATGGATTTTGTTGTACAGATAGGCTTTTACTGCTTTCATAAAACTAACATAGAGATTACTTGTAATATCCTTGTTTTTTCAAGTGTATTTGTATTGGTATACTCTTCTTTGAATTTGTGATTTGTATGAAATGAAAAACATATAAATAACATAGATGCGCAAAGAAAAAAGGACTTGAAACATTACACCGGTTCTGTTACGATTAATATTTTTAATTAATTAGTAGTTTAGATATGAATTGGATAACACAAATAAAAAAGTATCATTTCATAAATTGTGAGTCAAATTATAAACAACGTCATCGTAAACTGAATCCCTCTCAAATAAAAAAGAACAGATTCTCATTCAGCAGATTAGTAGTTTTGCAATGTATTATATTTCATCATAACTATATTTATTATTACCAAGGGTTTGTATTCTTCCGTTATTAATATATATATGTGATGGGGTTTTGGTCAGGCTCTGTTGACGTATATGTATCTCATGAGTATTCTTCGATACTGCTTTCAGTTACAAGTATTATATTATGCGATGCTTTGGAAAAAGGTCCAAAACGACTTTACCAAAAATAAAGCAATAATGTGAACTAAACAATAAAATGAACTAATTCGTATCTGGACTATGAGAATTATTTGAAATATGGGCATGAATATTTTATATAAGATGACTAAGGACCAAACACCCAACATACATCTTTTTGCTTTATTGTAGTTTACTAATTTTTTATTATATCCTATTTTACTCTATGTTTTCATTTATCTCTTTTAATCGTTATATTTAATTTTCTTTCTTTGATAAATTGATCAATGTCTTTCGATCTTGCACTCATTATTCTTCATACTTTCATGCTGATATAAATCAAAACTGAAACCTGTTTGTCTTAGTATTTCTCAAGTATTCTATTATTTTTGGTAACATTATTACACGAATTCTAAGACTAGCCGGTTTTTTAACGACAAAATTTTATGGAATGGTACAATTCATCTCGATGCTTTACAGGTATCATATTTATTTAAATATCTGTTATTTAGTTAACTTTATTTGTAGTGAACGAGAGCATAAGTGGGGACAATCGAATATATTTGAATACAAAGTCACATATTATTTTAATAAAATCTGAGACCCATACAGAAAAATTTTCATTTGCAAAATGTTAATCAATTGTTTCAAAGTTGACTGTTCCTTTTGAGAAATTTCAATCAATCATCCAAGATTTATTTGTTCTTTCGTTTTCATACCAATCATTCTTTGTTCTCGTTCTCTTCTCTTCGATCTTCTTAACCTTCTGCCTCCAGGCATTTCACTATCGATTGATAATACATACTACTTATATCTGTCGATATCAATAGCACACACCACATATTCACTTATAGAAATACAGGATGAGAAATAAATATATTTGGAAAATATTTTATTTAACCTATTTCGTTTTCTTAAACTTAATCGTTGTTTGTATTATTATGAGGTCTAATGACAGTTTTCGTGATATATGACATTTTGTTTGTACAGTAAGAATGATAAAGAAATAGAGAGGACAATTCAATGATTACAAGAGAAAATCTTACGGATTATTCTGGACAAAAATGGAATTGAGGTGAATTACGGTTAATATCAGCAAAGCATAGTGCACGTCATATTGTGATTAAGGTTTTTGGTTAGAGATATAATAATTATCTACGTCCTATAATTAATTATCATTATAGTTTTACTGTAACTTACTAACCACTCAACCAACATTTTGAAATCCTATTTTTCCATTAATATTGCTATCAGTTTACCATCTGTAATTCACAATTTTTCCGCAATAGAATAAAATACAGTTTGTTTAAACATTCTCAGCAGCTCAGTTTTCCACAAAATCTGTACATGAACAATATATCAAAATATTTTTCTAGGTATATCCCTTGGAGAATGAGGTTAACACTGATGTATTGTAACTAATTTACCCCAATAAGATTGGCAATTTTAAATAATCAATATTTTGTGATGCGGTCCTAACGATCATCTTGAGAATCAAATCTATCAAAACTATTTAAACCAAACAGTTAAACTCAAGCTGTAGTGATGTATTCACTATTCTGACAAGGTAGGATAATATTCATTGTTCAAAAAATCCGCTGCGATGACTGATTAATTTATTGCTTCTCCTTAGATCGGAAAATCGTTCACTACTTTATCCCTTATCTGTTGACCAGTACAACAAAATATATTACATCGTACATGTTTAAGTAGAAACGATACCTCTCGTAGGTTTATAAGTAGCTCAAGTACTTATCACTAACTGACTATTGTTAAAATGTGTTTCATCGACGACAGTTATTGAACTACAGTGTGTTGGGTTATAATCAATTCATGTTGTTCATCACTAACTAACAGCTGTACTATAGTATTTATTTATTCTCTTTATTAATAAATGATAAAATTAAATACATATATTGGTGTTGTTTGTGGAGATTTTTAGTAATTTTTATATACAGTTGAAATCATGAATCAATTGAAGCTAGACCAACATGGAAAACCTGGAAGCACTGGACGGCCGTTTTGTCCTATTGTGGGACTCCTCAGCAGTGCACATCCACGATTGGCGGATTGGTTGAAGCTAGACATTTACACCGTTGGATGCCGGCCATCTCAATGGTCTATCGGTTAAGTGCTCGCGCGCGAGACTGATAGGTCCTGTGTTCGAATCTCGTGAGGTGGGATCGTGGGTGCTCACTGCTGAGGAGTCCCACAATAGGACAAAACGGCCGTCCAGTGCTTCCAGGTTTTCCATGTTGGTCTAGCTTCAATTGACTCATGATTTGAACTTTATGTAAACAATACATATATGTTGATAACATTTATGTTATGCACACATGTTATGAAAGGGTTGTTTTATTAAGCCAAATATGTTTATACCTGAAATTTGACATAAACTATACAGTTAGTTGAATTAATGTATAAATACTAGTTTAATTTGAATGAAAGATAAATTCTAATTTGTAAATTGTATAAATAGCTAGTTAGCATAAATGAGTAAAACTAATAGATCTATATGTAAAAAATAATCATATTTAAAGTGTTTTGAACCATGAATAAAAAGTGTCACGGTTTTATAAACTTTCAAATGATTCGCTTTTTTTAAATTGTTATATTTAATAGATTGTATTTGTATTCTGAATGGGAAATGGTTTGTCAGTTAAAATAGAAAAGGGTTTCTTGTTTTAATTGTTCACTTACTAATTAACTAATTATTCATTATGATTATGGTTATCTTTTAATATATAAAGTATATGGATACATAATTTATATTTATGCTTCAGTCACTGTTATATCCCGTGGAGATTTATGGATGGTAACTTTTGAGGACTATTTATAGACCAATGTAATATGTATATTTCCTATTGTATAATTGTTAAGTAACTTAACTATTCATATTCATGTTCCTTTTATTATGATCTTTATTTTGATCTATAGACTATTATCATACGATTTCATTCTTGAGTTATCCCTAGTCCATTAATTACTGTTCCCCACATTCACAGCCACATTTGGCTAAATCTTGTACAAATATTATTTTCTATTTTATTGGTACGATGTGGTCAGTCTGTTTGGTATATAAATCCAGTATGTTTGAAATACAAGGATTCATATTGCAGAGGCTGTTATTGGTGTTCTAGACTTAACTGGCTGGGCTAGGCAGATAGAAGAACTGATAAGTACTCAAAACTACTCATACGGATTTTGTATATCATTGCACTGATCAGTAATTCACTCTTCTCTCATTGGCGGGCATCATCGCGGTTATATATAAACAGGGCACTTTTAGTCTATATAACAGTCACCCTGATAGAAACTGGTTAGTTGATAAGTAAGAGAATTAAAAAACTTACTTAATTCTTAATTAATAGACGGTTGATTATTGAAGACAAAGAGATTTTGAGTTCGATTCTCTAAAGGGGTAGCGGATATTGACTATTCAAGAGTCATTCATTAGTTAATGTCTGTCTAGGATAAAAAGCTAATTTTAGATATAATTTTATGAAATTATTAGTGATTTGATCCAGTCACGAATATACACGAATTTGGATATTTCCTATCACTGTTTATGAGGTGCAGTTTCTTTATTTTAGAGTGAGACATCTCAGAAATACAGTTCTCTCGCTATGGGAGTGGATTTATAACCTTTTGAATAAATTATAAGCAAAGGTGGATAGTGGCTAGCAGTGGAATCCAGGACACACGTTTCCTCCTATTAGGGACTCGTCAGCTGGATGCACCTGAATCTCAGAGTTGATGTTCACTCTGGGACTCGAACCCAGTACCGTCTGCTTCAAATGCCATCGCGTTATCCACTTAGCTAGTCAGTCCTGATAGTCACCTTCTTGTGCAATGGGGTGAAGTTTAAATTCACTTAGTATTACTTGTTTGAATTTTCCCATTGTTATTTAGGACTGCAATTGGTAAGTCTCTTATTGTCCATATGTGCATACTATGCGTATTGCCTCGATAAAGCCTTGATTCGCAGGCATTCTAGGCAAAGATGGATAGCGGCTAGCAGTGGACTCCAGGATGCGCGTTTCGTCCTACTTAGGACTTGTCAGCTGGATAAATGCCTAAGGTTTTGAAACTCTAAATTTAACACAGAATACAGTAGCAAATCTGTTACTAATATTTCTGACCTTAAGTAAGCATTTCGAATATTAAACACCATACAATGATTTAACTTGATATCCTATTAGGTAGAAATTACTTTCAAGTTGAATTAACATATTTTCTGAGAACTAGTTTATAGTTATGAGAATGATACCTTGTTTAAATTATTGAGTATTGTTTAGTCATTCTATATTTTGATATTTAATCTTGTAGGGGTCATTTGAGTAGAAAAAACCAACTTAAACATAAGAGAATGAAAAAAACTTTTTTTAAGGTAGAAATTTCCCCAAATAAGTTATTCAAATCTTCAATATTTCAACTTCAGATGTCTTATAAATATACATGTATTATCCCGGTATATATATATATATATATATATATATATATATATATTGAAAAGCAACATAATCTTACTAAAGAAATAATTTAGGTCATTTGAACTTAGTCATTTCTGATTGTTTTCATTTTTGTGAACTCTAAAGAATTTGAAAATATAGGTCAGTTGATCGGTTGTTGTTTTTTTTCTTATGTTGTAAACATAAATACTCACTCATTCAATGGGATATTTATTTCTAGTTAGTTATTATTATTTTTTTCATTATCAGTAAATAATAAAATAATAAATGAAACCTTTTATTATTTCCAATACTTTGGTAACATTTTTATTCATTGAAGTTAATTGTTCTATTGTGTATTATCAAAAAATTAGGTGATCTATATTAGGTCCGGAATGCTTTGTAGCCTCTTGTTTATCATCGACCTTATTGTATAATGAAAAAAATAAATAAATAAAGATATGTGAGCAATAAAATTATGTGTTTTGACATTGTTAAGTCTATGAGTCTTTTGAAGTTAATTCAAATCCACCGTTAAGTGACTAATATAGTGAGGGTATTTCTATTAGTTGTGCGTAAATATTCGATCAAATGAATAATCTGAAATGAAATTGTCGTGTTGTTATCTGAATGAATTAATTTCAATTTTAAAATGTGTCATACCTTGTTGCCGAGTGGATGCCCAGTTAATGTATGAACGTGATAAGACTGCTAATCAGAGAGCAGCGAATTATCGATCGGAGCAGTGACACACGAAAACCATACGAGCAGTCTAGAGTACGTATCGGTCCTGCTTTTTGCCTAGTCCAGCCAGTCAAGTCCAGAACACCATTAACAGTCTCTGCAATATGAATCATTATATTTCAAACATACTCAGTTTATATACCAAACAAACTGACCACAACGTACCAATAAAATAGAAAATAACATTTGTACAAGATTTAGTCAAATGTGGCTGTGAATAGGAGGAGCAATAATTAATAGACTGGGTATAACTCAGGAATGGTAAATCGTACACTAATAGTCCAAGGGTTAAAATAAAGCACACAATGAAATGAACATGAATATGAGTAGTTTAATTATTTAACAAATATACGATAAACATTTTATGCATAATATTAGTCCATAAATGGATCCCAAAGTTACCATTCACTATTGTTATCGGGGCATAACAAAATGATCAAAGTTTAAAATATGGCATAATAGTGATATAAAGGTTTTAGCCTCGTCATGAAGTCCGAAGGTTTTTGGTTTGATCCAAACAAATATTTCTCAAAACATTGGATACCACTGTAAGAGAGGAAAGCCATATGTTCGTTATAAACGTAAGTAAACGTAAACTATCTTAATTTTCAGATATCAATTGCACTTCACTGCTAGTCAAAGAATGAAAGGATTTATTTACAAATGAGTAAGAATAAATACTTATCATAATTATAAATCGATCTGTCATTTAGTTAGCTTATTAATAAAAAATTTTTAGTTGTCCGTTTTTATGATGAATAATGTAACAGCCACAGAGTCACTGAAAACCAAAGAGTATTTGGGAGTTGTTTAATACTAGTTTAGGACTCATTAGTTGTGCTGAGAGATTGAATCCAAGAAGTTCAACTGTCATGGATGACCACTGACTTGGAACTCATTAGCTGAATTATTAACATTAAATATCAACAGTGATATCTTTATCACTGTCTATAAGGTTGAACTCCATCAGTCATGAATTTTTACCAGGGATTCGAGAAATGGAACACTAGTGAAAAGTAAATATTATTTAGATGGGTAATTCATGAAGACTGATTCTGTATGAAAACAGTCTTACTCGTACCTTAAAATTCCTTGCTAACCACTTAACTGAAATGATTTACTAGCTAAATAAAGTGAACCTTGTTTCAAATATATTTTTCTGATTTTATTTCACATAAAAAATGGGTGATGATAGATACTTCTTTTTATGAATTTTTTAATAAGTCAATATTGTAGTGAACGAGAACATAAACGGGGCCAATCGAATGTATTTGAAAACACAAATCACAGAACGTCTTAGTAAAATCTTAGACCCATACAGAAAATATTTCATTTGCAAAATGTCAACCAATTGTCTCAGACTTCATTGTTGTTTTGTTTCCATACTAATCATTCTTTGTTCTCGTTCTCTTCATTTCGACCTTCTTAATCTTCTGCCTTCAGGCATTTCATTTTCAATTGATAATACATACTACTTATATCTGTCAACACCAATAGCAAACACCATAATATATTTCACTAACATATTTTGCCTTTCTTTTAATATGGTTCCCGAAAGTTACATATGTATAAAATAGCAAATCACTCAAAAATATTTTCCGTTATCTTCCTTTTTGATTTCATTTAACATGTGAGATTTTGATTTTATTTACTTGGCATGAACATTTTAAATGTCAGAATAGATCGATCATGTTTTTCTCCTACTCTAATTTATCTTTAGCATGTTGTTAATTTTTTTTTAAAAAAATTTTATCTTAAAATTAAAAAAAAATAAGTGGGATGATAAAACTTTTTCTAAACAAAAAAACATTCCTTTATATATTGACTCAATCGATTTGAGTTTCTTTTTTCATTGTTATTATCATTTTAAATGAATTTTTTTGTTTTACAGAACTTTTTTATAATTTAAAAATAAAAGAAAAATTTTGAATTAAAAAAAAAATTTAATTTTTCCTCTATAAATCAAGTAGCTTCAAGTAGACTTATGCTTTCAACTATGTAAATACTAAATCTCCACAAAAACCCCCTTCTGATTAAAATCAAGTTATTTGTTATGGATAATTATGAAAATAGTAGTCAGCTTATAAAAAAAAACAAAGATTATTTCAAAACATTTAAATCTAAATGTTTTTCTTTAAAACTATCAAGAAGAGTGACAGATTGTAATGAAATATTAAAAAATAAAATGGAGAAAAAACCAAATAATATATTTTAATATCCAAATGAGTAGAAAATTAGATTTTCTGATGTTTCGTGACTCAGTTAAAGCCACTTCTTCAGAGAATAAATAATCAAATTAACATCCATCCAAGTTTAAATAGTACAACGGGAAAACACGAATATTATGATAAATAATGATATTGATATTCGGAGCTGTATATAGTTAAAATTTAATAGTAGTATTAGTCAGTTCTACTTCCATAGGATTTCTTCTAAATGGAAAGTATTTGACTAACATAATGCATAATTTCATTTACTAAAATAAATGTTAGCTATAGGAGTTGAAATTGAGGGAATTTCTTTCTGTTTTTAAGGGAGATGAACAAGTCTAAGTAGATACTTCCTACTATCTTGAACTTAGGCTGTATAATTGGTATATAAGCAAATGTTATACTGATAATTTCACACGTTTTTGTGAAGCAATTAAGAAACTAACTCAAAGGTACTTTCTTAGAAGTAGTTTTCATCTGAAAATTTCAAATTACATTCCATCCCATTTGTAAGTAAACGTTATCCAATAATTTCATTTTTCAAAATGTTCAACGAGTAAAATTAAACAGTTTGAGCGTTTTCCTCGACAACTTGCAGTGAGATACTTTAAGAAAGAAAAACAGTGATCTTCTGTTTGTTAAGCTTCAAATATATATGACACTGTTACTAAAATCTTAACAAATATTAATACAGGCTTACAAAACACCTTAATTTAATAGAAGTACAAATTTCTTGAGTTTATCATATAATCAAGGTATATCAAGCAAAGGTGTTCTTATATACATTGAAAAAAACATAAGTTTTACTGTGTTTTATATGGAGGCTGATAGCTTGCATTGTTATTGTAGCAATATGTTCATAATATTTCATCTATACTTTATTATCACTATCATTATATGGTGACTTGAATAAAACGTTCTCGTAAAGATTACAGCTTTAGGGAACACCGTATAGACATGCAAATTATCTTATAAATAAAAATTATTTTAATTCAGATTATTCAATAATTTGTTAAACGGGAAATTTTATGATTAACTAAACTAAGCAGTATTACAGTTGAGTATAGTTACATTGATCAATAGTAAAGTCAAGGAATTAACATTCTTAGAAAAAAAAACCACGTCTGTTGTGAGATAACAACTCACTTTGTGGATCAGTTGAAGTTAGACATTAACACCGTTAGACCCCGGCTCAATGGTCTAGAGGTTAAGCGCTCACGTACGAGATTGATAGGTCGTGGGTTTGAGGTTTGAATCACGCGAGGTGGGATCGTGGATGCGCACTGCTGAGGAGTCCCACAATAGGACGAAACGGCCATCCAGTGCTTTCAGGTTTTCCATGTTGGTCTAGCTTCAATCGACTCATGCTTTCAACTATGAAAATACTAAATCTCCACAAAACCCCTTCTGAAAAAAATCTTACTCAATAACGATCAGTTTAATATATGATATTTTGGCTTTTATTATAAATATACTACTATTCATAGATTGTGTTTGGGAAAGTTTATTTTCATCTAGAAAAAGAAATGTATCTAAAATTACAATAAAAATAAGTAGTAAGTAAGAGTATGTAGTACAGTTATGATTATATACATTTCATTTTAGTTCTTTGCTACAAAAAAAACTACAGAATTTATAGGAGTATCTAGGAATGATTTCATGTATCAATTCCAATTAAATCAATATGAACTTAAATGTTTATCAATTAGAGTTTTGCCTACTTTTCATCTTATTTCAATACATTCTCTATTAAGTATTCATCTTTAGGTAAATTTATTCAAAATGAGAAAAATGCTTCTTAATAGAGATAAACTATTATCATTCATTATGTTGTAACAATAGGGATTTTAACTTTTTTTTAATGTAAATACACAACTGTGCACGTTAACAAATCGCTATACAATAACACTGATGAAGCTTGAATTAGTCAAAATACAAACCAACTAACTTTAAATGATAAATACCTAACAAATTAAGTTAATCCAGTCTAATAAGCTTTTTTAATTCATTCTTGATAGTAAGTTAAATTATTTAGTCATGTGATTTGTACGAATGTTTTCAGTAGAACGATAATTTTGATATGGAATCAAAATCACCTGACAAACTGTTAGAGAGCAAGAATTATGATGTAGACAATTCGATCCTATTTGGTATCCTAGGAAATCATACATATTCGCATACAGAGTGTATCGATTCAGATTTTGTATTTTTTTAATCAGTTTATGATGCAATATAAACGTCAAATGAAGTATCTAATATTTAAGTTTGAAAAAAAATACAACAGTTTATATAAAGTATGACAACTTAAAACCGTGATTTAGTTATTTTGATAACAAATAGAGAAGATTAAATGAAAAAAAGAACACAACTACACCTATTAAATATACAAAAATTCATAGGTTTAACATTTTTATATGAAATGATAAAGACAAAAAAGCTTAAGGAGCAAAGATAGATAATGCTAGCAGTGGAATCCAGGACACGCATTTCCTCCTATTTGGGACTCGTCAGCTGGATGTACCTACATCACAGAGTTCATGTTCACTCTGTGACTCGAACCCAGTATCGTTCGCTTCAAACGCCATCGCGTTATCCACCTAGTTACTGAGTCCTGATATCCACTTTCTTGTGCAATGGAGTGAATTTTAAATTCACTTGGTATGGTTTGCTTGTACCTTCCCATTGTTATTTAGGATTGCAATTGATCAGGACTCAGTAGCTAAGTGGATAACGCGATGGCATTTGAAGCGGACGGTACTATGTTCGAGTCCCAGAGTGAACATCAACTCTGAGATGCAGGTACATCCAGCTGACGAGTCCCAAATGGAACGAAACACGCATCCTGGATTCCACTGCTAGCCACTATCCATCTTTGCTTACAATGCTTGTGAATTAAGTCTATATTGAGGCAATACGCACAGTATGCACATATGGCCATTAAGAGACTGATCAATCGCAGTCCTAAACATCAATGGGAAGATAAAAGTAAACAATATCAACTTAAAAAAAATCTTAAATTTAATTTTTTTTCTCTTGTTATCGAATTATGAAAATGGAAACTGCAAAATATATATAAAAATCTATTCTATAGATTTTTGAAAACAAATAATGTTTCCAATTGACTTTTGTTGTTGTGTACATTAGAAAACAAACAAACAAACAATGACAAGTATCCTTTCTAATAACAAAAAAAATTATTCAAATAATTTACAATAATAATATCTTCAATAAACAAAACACCTAACTACGTAAATATATTTTCATCTTAACTTATTATTTAATTAAGAATTGAATCACTCATAAATTTGATTTTAAATGTTTCTATGATTTGATGTTTTTTTTCTTTTAAAAAAAGGTAAGAGATTTGCATTGTAAACATAATTGTCTTTTCAAAATTTTCATTGTTTACACATAAAAAAGCGTATTACAAACTATCAAAATAGGTAAAGATGGATAGTGGCTAGCGATGGAATCCAGGACGCGCGTTTCCTTCTATTAGGGACTCGTCAGCTGGATGCACCTGCATCTCAGAGTTGATGTTCACCCTGGGACTCGAACCAAGTACCGTCCGCTTCAAATGCCATCGTGTTACCCACTTAGCTACTGAGTCCTGATAGCCACTTGCTTGTGCAATGGGGTGAAGTTTAAATTCTTTTGGTATTGTTTATTTGAATTTTCCCATTGATGTTTAGGACTGCAATTGATCAGTCTCTTATTAGACATATGTGCATACTGTGCGTATTGCCTCGATATAGCCTTAATTCACAAGCATTATAAGCAAAGATTAATAGTGGCCAGTAGTGGAATTTAGGACGCGCACTTCTAAGGAGTCCCATGACATGACGAAACGGCCGTCCAGTGCTTCCAGGTTTTCCATGGTGGTCTAGATTCAGTTGACTCATGATTTCAACTATATATAATTTCTGAAAATCTCCGCAGAACCCCCTTCTGATAAAAAAGTAATTGTTTTAATTTATACGAATCAGACTAAAAATCATCTGTTACAACCTAAATTTTTACTTATGACCATTTATTCAATTTTTATTTTTTTGGGAAACAATAATTTGAAATAAGAAGATTATGTTAATTACTGTTGAATTTCACCATGATAAAGAAATTCGTGAATTAAAATCTTTTAATTTATGACATTTTGCATTCAGTTTAGTAAATTACCATTGATACTTTATCATTGATCAGTTATAACCAATTAAACTAAAGTCGTGCCTAGTGGAGTTCAACCATGTCTATTGTGAGGCGCTTAAACGGTCCCACAATATCGTGGATTAGTTGAAGTTAGACATTAATGCCGTTGGATGCCGACCGGCTCAGTGGTCTAAAGGTTAAGCGTTAGTGCGTGAGACCGAAGGTCCTGGAATCGAATGCTGTGTGACGGGTAGTGAATGTTCACTTCTGAAGAGTCCTATACTAGGACGAAATGACCGTCCAGTACTTCTGGGTTTTCAATGATGGTATAGCTTAGATTGACTAATGAATTCAACTGTTAAGATTATAATCAATAAAAACAATATAGAACCTAAAATCAAGTCGAAATAGAAGAATACATATATTTAGAAACGAGCGATTTGTAAGCAATGAATTTAATGTTTTAATGAAATGTCATAAATCTATGTTGCAAATAATTTTCATACAAGTGAGAATAGCAAAATAAGAAAAATCCTTTACTTGTACCAATCACACCAACTTTATTAATTTGGAGTAGTAGTCATTTTACCATAATTTAATGTATCTATGAGTAAAAATAGTAAACATTAGTTATATTTATATATTGAACTCATCTGTGTTTGATATTTGTTTGTTTTCGTGCTCAGTAAAATGTGTGAATGGTGGCTTAAACTCATATTTCCATCGAAGTAAACAGTTACAAAACATTCAATACCTATCACTTCAATTTTCCTAGCGGTTACAATACCGTCATTTTTTCAAAGTTAAAACGTTTAGATTTTTGATTTTTTTCAGTTCGCTATACAAAGTGGTTCATATTCGCCAATGTCAGTGAGCTAATGCCCTAATTTCAACTCAGTTGACCCTCTATGTCTCACCTGTAGCCAAAAAAACATAAGATTTACATGTAACCTCGGTTTTCACCAGCTGATTCATAACTGAGGAAAACAATTAACCTTACGCATTAAAAGAATATAGGTAAGACTAATAAATGAATGTTTGTTTTAAGAAGTAAACTATGAAGTTATTTTGAAATGTTACCTCAAAATCTTGGATACTAACTTTTTTGTAGTCGTATTCAAAAGAAAATACAGGAAAAATGTAAACTAGTCAACCAACTAATGGTAATATTTAGCTTCATTATGTCGTTGATATGATAACCAAGAAAAATTGGGAAAATCTTTTAGGTAATTGTTACCTAGGGCTATATTTCAATCATTTTCTTCACAACTACGTGTAGCTAATTACTATATTGGTAATTCATATTTTTTTAAACTTCTTGCCGAGTCTAAAATAACCATTACAGCATTATAGAAGAAAAGAATACTTTTTGTTCAAAGGTAAAAGAGATCAATAAAAAATTACTTTGAACTTCATATAGTCTTAAGAAGTAATAATTCACTACCTTCAAGCTGTAAATTAATTTGTTTATTACAAGAATAAAAAAAATAAACACAGTTGAGACTTATCATTTTTGCAGTTAGTGTTTTTATTTGTTGGTTCATTCATTCGGTCAAACTCGGTTATAATATAAGCAACGCAAACGAATGCCTTGACATTTTCTGTAGTTATAATTTTTGTTATATTTTTGGATAGGTGTTAGCAATGCAATCCAAGACTTGTGTTTTGTTGTGTTCAAATCTCATTAGCTGAAAATATCTCTTTCTTAATGCTACTGTTTATACTCAGTCTAAAATTCACCACTTATTCATTCTACTACCACTTACTGGGTTAAAAGGATAATCATCATATTCAATTGTATAATATTTATAAACACTTGCAGTTTCTTTCTGTCCATATATTTTTGTTATTCACTACCTAAAAGTACAGTCAGCTTGTAAAAACAAACAGTATTGTGACATTTATAACAGAGTTTGGTCAAATTCTACCTTCATTATCCCTGTAGTCGTTATGGACATTGAGTCATTTTAAGCTAAGAAAAAGTATCAGAACTATAGGTACGATAATTAAAATGAAATTATTCATAATTAGTATCAGAGGAATTCAAGTCAAACATTATGCAGTTTATTAGTTATTTTAATTATTCATTACTTTGCTGGATAATTCAAAATTGATTTTTAAACATTATAAGTCATAAAATAATTTTTATTGCCCAATGTTCAGCTACACAGCTTAGAAAACTTCTGAAAACAATAAAATCAGAAAGTGAATATTACAAGTCATTCATCAGAACAGTTAATTATCCGACTGGGTATAAATTGATAAACAAAGTAAACCACTTATCAAGAGTAAGAAATCGTTTTGTTACATCAGTTTAGCAATGCAGGAAATTTAATACAAACATAGTTTCGACTACTTTCTAGCCTATTCCCTGTTTAAGTAATTCACGTTGAGTACGTTTTATGAAACCATTAATTTTCTGAAACATAAAAATATTGGAGTTAGTAAATTCTTATTTACAATCAAGTCATAATTTAACAAATACTTGATTTCATCCTATTACTTTCAATGTCTATTCAGCCATTAATTTCACGGATCTGTTACCCTATTCCCTAATCTATGTAGTTAGTTTACGTAAATAAAAGTATGTAGTAGTCTCGATTGAAGTATTTAATATCATTATTTATATTTTATTCTGTTGATTTATTGTCTTATGAAACCTGATCTTAAATTCATTAATTAAATGATGTCAGATATTTATGTCAAACGATATGTCTTTTTTGTAATTTTGGACTGTTTAAACCATAGTGCGCAAACTTGAGATTGGTTAAAATAAATTGTAGCCAGAAATCTTGTTCATTGTGTTCAAAATGTGTCATACGACAATCAAGTATGTTATCAAAAACCAATTTATATAGACAAATATCTAAAATATTTGATCAAAGCTTTATATAAAGCTAAGTATTAACTAGTTTTCATGCCGCTTCCTGTATTCTAATGTTCACTACTTACATCGACATAAGTAGTATATAACGCTAGTCAGGAATAGAATGTCTAGCAGCAGAAGGCCGGGAAGATTGACGAGGAAAGAACGGAAACAGAAGGCAATTGATATAGAAATGCAGGAACAATGAAGTATGAAACTATTGACTGACAGTTCGAAAAGGAACAATCAAGTTTGAGACAATTGATTAATATTTTGCAAATTAAGTATTCACTGTATGGTTCTCAGATTCTATTAAGATTTTCTGTAGTTTGTACGCTCAAATACATCCCATTGTTCCCACTGATATTCTCGTTCACTACTGTATCATTAATTAGAGAAAAATTTAGTAAGTCTGGTATATGTGGATATAATTAACCGGTAAGCGTAACATTTCATTGCCTGTTGTTGTCTCATAATATTGTTTCACACTAAGAAAACACATGCTTTAATACAGTGAGCATATTTCATCATTAAGTTACCTATCTACAAACCAACTAACCTTGCGAACGGATCTCTAACTAATACTTGGCCGCCGAAAAATCGTCGGTATCATGTTGCTATATTATTGGTGCTGTTTAAACAAATCATAAAGCAGCCTCAACTCTAAGTGACTTCATATTGTGATTATTTCTGTTTTGATGGAGCTAGTTGTATGAAGTACACTGACAGAGATAGTTTGTACACATCACTAAAGATTACCTACGATTTCAAAAAAATTGTTACTTCACATGAGACTCGAATTCATGTTGCCTGGTCACTCTAAGTTATTCGACCAGAATCTTATAATGCGAATCAGTCACTTCAAACCGTTGTGAGTAATACCGATTCTGATGAAATGTGATATGAAAAAGATTGGTAGTTACTGAAACCTGATTTCGATCATTTGAAGTTAATTATTTGAAAATAACCCCAAGAAATCTGATCTTCTACCAAATTGTTTACTTGATACCTTATACTTACATTGATATTTTAATTAGGCCGTTATATTAAGTAATGAATTCGCAAACAAAAGCGTAGACTACATTCTCATGTGTTGTTAATAAACCACCAAGGAAAAGTAATATTTTTCAATATTTTGTTAAATAATAAACTCAGCTTCCGAATTCCTGTTAGTTAAGGTTATCTTTTAGATTCACAGTTTACCTATTAACTGTGAAATGGATGACTAATGAGCATTTTATTAACCATACGACTGTATAACTCTAGTGATTAAACAGAATTTAAAGTCCATTAGATATATGATGAATCTAACTGTTACAAATCAGTCTGATTTGTTAAAAAAAATTATGTCAAATAATATTAAGAATTGTAGGCATATAAAATCCTATCTATATTCTATTTTTAGACACCCATTTGTTTCAACCATTTTTTTCATGTTTACTTATGGAAAGATTAGATAGCTTATTAAAACTTGGACGAATAAACAACTTTGAAATTGTTCGTTCCATATGATAATCTTTTAAGATATCTCAAACAAAAATATATCAATCTGTTGTCATATAGATAACTATATTCCTTGCTTCATTCAAACGGAAAATAATCTAAATATCGATTTGAACAGAAATTTAGAAAGTATTCTTAATAATTTGCATAATGGTTAGCAATAAAATCTGGATTCTGTGTTTCATCCTATATAAGATTAATCAATTGAATATACCTGAATAAGTTTGATACTCTCACTGAGATACAAAATCAATATCCATTACTTCAAACACGACAACTTGGTACTTCTAAGCCGTCATTTATAGCTAATAGAATAATACTCATAACCCAATGTTATAATGTAATAGAAGGTTTATTTATTATGTGAACGCCATTGCTTTCAAGATATGAATTGGACGAGCAAACACAATTATATAGACTAATCACCTGAGTAGTGAATATTAACATAGAGTGAGTTAATAGTTTCATGCAAAATGTAGCAAAGTTATTGCAGCATATTTATCTGTCGTTGTTAGTTAAGTATTTTCACTCATATTTATGTAAAACCATTTAAACGTTTATCATGATTAGGCATCTTTCATTGAGATATTCTGTTTTTATTCGTCGCTTTTTACAATTCTTTCAAACCATCATCTTCTAATACCTTAACCTTTTTATGTTCTGAGTGTCACTAATCCGTGTAAACTACAATTTGGACAATTTGATTGTGACACTGTTCAATGTCAAAACAAAATATAATTCGATTTTATTTGGCTAATACAAAATATTAAGAATATTAAGAATAGTTCTGAAACATCTGCTCTCAAGTGTAAATTAGAAAATGAGGATAAAATTATTTAACAACTAATTTAATACCAGAACAGGTTTTTGTGGATATTATAGTAATTTTACTAGTCTAGATCATGAGTCATTTGGAGCTAGACCACCATGGAAAACCTGAAAGCACTGGACGGCCGTTTCGTCCTATTGTGGGACTCCTCGACAATGCGCATCCACGATCCCGCCTCACAAGATTCGAACCCACGACCTATCAATCTCGCCCGGGAGTGCTGAACCTCTAGACCACTGAGATGGCCGGCATCCAACGGTGTTAATGTCTAACTTCAAACAAACCACGAAATTGAACAACCATCCACTATTGTCGTCAATGGGTTAATATCTCTATCTAGTGAGAAGCAGTGACCAGTGAAGTTCAACTGGGTATGTTGTGAGATAGTAACTTACTGAAGAAACGGTGGATGTGTCACTCAATTTCGTGGATTGGTTGAAATCAGATATTAACACCGTTGGATGCCGGCCATCTCAGTGGTCTAGAGGTTAAGCGCTCGCGCACGAGACTGATAAGCCGTGGGTTCGAGGTTCAAATCTTGCGAGGCGTGGTCGTGAATGCTCACTGCTGAGGGGCCCCACAACAGGACGAAACGACCGTCCAGTGCTTCCAGGTTTTTCATGGTGGTCTACATTCAATTGACTCATGATCTCAACTATTTAAAAAACTAATTTAATATTAATATCGTGTTTATTTCAAAGCCATTAATAATAAATCACCTCAAAGCTATTGTTATATTTGTTTCACATAACCGACTGACCCAACTATTTATTTATTGCAATAAAGTTTTGTGTTTTTGATCTATTTTAAACTATATAATTACACATTACCGCTGAAACCATGTATTTGGGCTTTATCACAGTAAGGTTACAACCTATCACCAAGTTAATTACTGTACATTTCGAAAGAATATGTAACGTGTTTAATAGGTTTACATCTTTATTTGATGAAACAGGAGGCTGTCGAATTGCAATTTATGATCAAAATATATTTAAGGATAAAATGCTGATCGTTAACATTTACAGATGAAGGCTGATGAAGGGCATTTGCTGTTAAAAGGTTATATATATATAAACAGAGAGAATATCTAAAATTTGAATGGTTATTAGGGTAGAATGAGATGTTATAGTGTATATTTTATACTGAGTATTATTTGCTGTAAGTAAATAATCGATATTAACATTAAGGAATCGTTATTACCATCTTTGCTTTCCTGAATGTTTACTTAAGAAAACTAAACTCTAGATAAATGATTATAAGTACATTTTAGTATGTTGATGTTATATCGATTGAGTGCGTGCCCTGTTTAATATATGAGTGATATGACCGCCTATCAGAGAGGAGTGATTTATCGATCAGAGCAATGATACACAAAAGCCGTATGAGTAGTTTTGAGTACTAATCAGTCCTGCTTTCTGTCTAGCCCAGTCAGTTAAGTCCAGAACACCAATAACAGCCTCTGCAATATGAATCCTTGTATTTCAAACATACTGGATTTATATACCAAACAGACTGACCACATCGTACCAATAAAATAGAAAATAACATTTGTACAAGATTTAGCCAAATGTGGCTGTGAATGTGGGGAACAGTAATTAATAAACTGGGGATAACTCAAGAATGAAATCGTATGATAATAGTCTATAAGTCAAAATAAAGCTTATGATAAGAGGGACACAAATATGAATAGTTAAGTTACTTAACAATTATACAATAGGAAATATACATATCATATTGGTCTATAAATAGTTCTCAATAGTTACCATTCGTAAATCTCCACGGGGATATAACAGTTGATTCATAAATTACATAATTACATAATTCCATTGCAAAAATTCGACTATTGTTTATTTTATAAATCCATTTAGATGGGTGTATAAGACATTTTATTGGCAACTATAATTTATTCACTTATGGTCCATTGATTATTATAATAAATCGATTAAGATATACAGTAGTAATAAACTAATCAATATAATGTTTCCTGTATTCAGTGATAATGATAATAATAATGTTATAAAACATCTTTTCTAAAAATAATTATGTTCTGCAAGATTAATTCATATTAGAAACTAAACAAAATTTATATTTATATAAATATATTCCTCTTATTTTTCATCCAAAATTGACAAAAAAAGTAAATCTTTCGTATAAAAATAAACATTATTATTATTATTACTATTACTATCATTATTATTATTATTATATAAATTCAGTCATATATTCTCCCAATGAATATATTTTAAAATGAACATAGGATTGTTTAAGGATTAACGAACAGATTATATTTCGAATGTATATCGAATTTCAAAGCAATTAATCATTTAAATAAATTGTCATTAGATATGTCTAATAATTCTAATTAACCGAATCATTTAATGCACACACACACATAAACACTTACAATAATCAATAATGAATATCTCTACTCATAATTATTACAAAATGTTTAAAATTAGTTTCAGAAAATCTAGAAGGATCTGCTTCAACTATTTTTATTTTTATTTTTTACACGTTCATAAGGGGGAAGGGACAAATCCTTATTTATGTTACAATTGTTAAAGTCTAATTCATCAAGTGAATAATAATGTAGTGAACGAGGACACCAATGGGGGACAACCGAATACAAAATTAAGAAAAGCCTTAATAAAATCTGAGAACCATACAATAAATAATTCATTTGCAAAATGTTAATCAATCGTCTTAAACTTCATTGTTACTTTGTTTCCATACCAATCATTCTCTGTTCTAGTTCTATTTTCTTTGATTTTTTTAATCTTCTGTCTCCAGGCATTTAACTTTCGACTGATGATACATAATACTTATATTTGTCGACATCAATAGCATACACCATAATAGTATGCCATGATTATTGTCAGCGGTACTTCATATAAAACCTTTCAAGTAAAATAGAAAAATCAACGAAACTCCCACAATAAGTTGGTTTTTTAAATATAATGACAAGCATCTTTTTAAAAAAATAAAATTATAGTTATCAAAAGCTTAGCTATTAAGATTAGATAATTCTAGTGTTTTGTGGAATAAAAGATCTACATTACATTTGATTTTAATGTATGACGTACTTCCTGCTGGGATTATTAATGTCTTCTATGCAGTCGATTTACAATTATCTTCAACTATATAAAGGGAGAGGATAGCAATTTGACCAAAATAACACAATTTCATTTTATTTTGTTAGTTTCTCATCAGTTACTTTTAATATATAACATTTTAGTATCAATAATTACAAATGGAGTTTAATATGTTTGCAAAAATAGAAATTAATCGAAAATTAGTGTGAGAATTTATCAACTTAGTGTAGAGAAGTAAAGAAAGATCCATTAAACTATGACAAATAAATGTTCACTACAAAAAGGCTTCGAAAATACTGTGTTGTCAAATAGAGGTTGTATTACCAGGGTGACCAAATCTTGATAAAAGTAATTATAAATTGTAAGGTACTTACGTAACCATTAAAAGGTGGATCATCACCCAATTCGACCTCAACTTATTGAACTTAATGGGTACATTTAAGAGAAATTGATCAATATTATTAAACATTTTGAGTTAATTGATTTCGGTAATCATTATTGTTTTCTATAAAATCAGGCGTCAATTATTATTCAACCATTCGCTCTAATTAGGACAACAGTTCAAATAAATTAATCACTTACGAGTAAAACTACCATTTGTCATCATCAACGAAATTTATAGATAAATTTCCGTGATGTCATTGAGAAGTGATTTCATATTTGTCCAGAAATGAATTGTCTTAATTGAGCTTAAATCAACAGGATGAAAACCGAACTGAATCTCCATAGAAATTCAGTGTTGAACAATGAAATCGTAAAAGAACAACATAATACTAATCTATTCAGTCTACATAAAACACGAATAGAATGTTTGCCATGATTCCCTTTTAAATCCATATGTGAATTTTCTTTCAGTACACAAAGTGCAAATTTTAACGTTGATTATTTCGTAAATAAGTGAATCATTTTGGTAGGAACAAATAACTCTTCACTGATTATTTCCTATTATTTGTTCATTTGAGGCATTGCATTAATAAGTTTACTAACGTAAATAATTATCATTTAGATACATCTAAAATCAGTTCAGGTATAAATATAAAATAGATATAAAATGTTTCTACGTTGAAACAAATATGAATATTTTAAGTTCATATAATTTCATTGACTAGTTACCTGTTATTTTTATATATACTTGAAATCGTGAGTCAATTGAAGCTAGATCACCGTAATAAACCTGGAAATACCGACGGCCGTTTCATCCTATTGTGGGACTCCTTAGCAGTGGGCATCGACGATCCCGCCTCGCGAGATTCGAACCCAGGACCTACCAGTCTCGCGCCAGAGCACTTGACCAATAGACCACTAAGCTGGCTTCCAACGGTCTTAATGTCTAACTTCAACCAATCCACGAAGTTGAGCAACCATTTTACCAATGTCATCAGTGAGTTGATATCTCCCAACAGACCTGGTGACACTGGTGAAATGGTTGCTCAACTTCATGGATTGGTTGCAGTTACTTGTTAGTTAATTCATGCTATTATTTCATTTATTGATTAAACAAAGTTTATTTTTCACTTTTTTGAAGTGTTGATATTCTAATTTACTAATAAAATTGGTATATTAAAGGTGATTAGCCTTTTACCAATAAGCGGGAGTTGGGTCATTGTATTCAGGAATTATTCTTTAATTAATATGTAATAAACAAAAGGAAACAGCGGAAATTTTCTTGTTTTGATTTGCAACTGTCAAGTACTGTAGATATGAAATCACCGGTCAAACCATCATATCCAACACTGAGTCACACTAGTAGTAAGCATGGAAACATTATTGGTGTTATGCCAGTGCATTATAAGTTAGGTCATGAATATTTTCTTAACTAAGTAAAATAACAATAATGTAAACAACCTTTTTAAATGGTTTATACATTCATCAAAATTCGTTGTGAGTTTTTCTTGTTTTAAAATAAAACTATGTTCGGTAGAGAATCTCGTCCACTTGTTAGTAGATCGATCTTCTGAATACTTAGTGAAGCTATATATAGTTCGCTGAACAATTTTTTATACCTCTTGAAAGTTTCCCATGCACATTTGAAGTGACATTACGATGCAACTTACAGACCATAATTATGAATATTATGATCTGTTTAGGTATATTCAACGAAGTACCTGTCATCCATTTCATCACTTATAACACCAGTTGTCTTAAGTTTCATTCAAAACAATAGAAAAAGGAACTAGTTCTCACTGACTTTTGATTTGAATCGGGACAAATTGCCGTTTCATGTATTTTGCATTTGTATTATCAGTCCTAATGACATCATAGATTTATTCACACTTTTTCCTAAATACTTTATTACTCTATATAAGTAGCATTTAAATAAAGATGCATTTGTGATGATATTTTAGGTTTTCCATGAAGATGTTTGATAATCTTTAATATTCCAAATAGTTTCATGGAATAATTAATCCTTAACCTTACAAATATTAGGTCATTTTCAGTTAAATAAATAGCAAAAATGTTGATTATCTAGTGATAAAGTCATTAAGTTTGTTTTAATTATTTAGAGCTGTGACATATTATAAGGATTGCAGAATATTTAATGTCAAGAGTGTACAACTTTACTGAGTTGTTTGACTTAATTCAAGTTAGAATATTCAGATTATCAATGAAATGCAATGTGTTATGCCCCGATAAGGATAATGAATGGTAACTTTGAGATCCATTTATGTACCAATATTATGCACATATTTTTATCGTATAATAATAATCTATAGGTCAAAATGAAGCCTATAATAAGATGAATATATAGATTAAATCTAGTCACTGAATAGTTATACAATAAGAATATATATAGAATAATAGTCCATTAACAGGTCCCGGAAGTTATCCGTACTTTCATTATCACTAGGATATAACACAAGGATTTGAACAACTTTGTAAAACTAGAAACGCGAATTGCTCAAACCAATTTATCGTGTTATTTGCAGAGGTAGATGATGCCTAGCAGCAAAACCTGGGACGCGCGTTTCGTCCTGTTTGAAACTCGTCAGCCGGATGTACCTGCATCCTAGAGTTGATGTTCACTCCAGGAATTGAACCCAGTACCTTTTGCTTCAAACACCATCACGCTATCCACTCAGCTACTGAGTCTAAATGGCCAATAGCTTGTGCACTGCTAATAAGAAACTGACCGATTGCACTCCTAAACATCAATAGGAAGATTCAAACAATCAAAAGAAATTAATCTTTTTATTATCAGTTCCAAATTTCAAAAACATGTTATTTTAACGTTGTTTATCGAAGATAATCTAATAAATCTTGTACAAAAGCTTGTTCACGTTATTCAAGTTATACAGAAATTTATGTAACATATTTAAACAAATAAAATTTATGCAAATCATATTATTTCCAGGTTATTTAAATATTCTATGATCATCTGTCAATATACCACTTGTTTCTTCGTTCTTTTTGTATTCTATTCTATTCTATATGCAAAGCTCTCTACATCATTTACAACATTACTGACGAGTAAACAATAGTTGACAATACGTTTTTGATTATGACGTCGCTATGAATTATTTATCAATTATAGAGGACAATTTTTCCAAAAGTTAGTGTTTATTCAATCATGAATACATGCTGTACAGTTTTATACTGGTTGTTTATGCTTTCTGTTTAGTAGCACAAGTAAACATATGCAATGAGTAAATTAAAAACACATCTGATAAAGTAATGAGATTTTCAATTTCTAATAGGCATTATATATAGTGAAATCAAATCAATAAACTGTTACTAAGCTCATAATGTGAAACAGTTTGCGACATAATGTATATACTTTTTCAGTTTCTACTAAAGTACAATCAAAGTAGATAAAGTATCACAAGATCATTTTGAACTGCAGTTTTTCGCAAATATATTTTATTTATTTACTAAATTATAAGTTAGCCAAATTATGGAAGCTTGAAGCAATAAAGTCCAAGTCTTGACAGATAATTTTTTAAAAGGATGGGTATTAAAAGGATTAAGTTATAGATTATCTAGGCTGTTTTAAATTACTTAAGAACAGTATATTGTATACAGAAACATAAGTGACATCGTACAATGCAAAATATTTCAAAGTTTTTATTTACTTTGATACTGATTGCTCAAATTGATTCACAATACTTTACTTCTTTGATTTGTACCATATTAATTGATCGGCAAAGTAGAAATATAAATGATTATTTATGAATATTTATGATTATTTAAAGTACCTATCGAACATCGTTTACTTTTATTTGGTCTTGCCAACTGACTTATTTGACTAATGAATTATTATCAGAAGGGGTTTTGTAGAGATTTCAGTATTTTCATAGTTGAAATCCTAAGTCAATTGAAGCTAGACCACCATGAAAACCGGAAAGAACCCTGGTGAGACGGCCATTTTCGTTCCTATCACGGGGAACCCCTTCAGCAAGTGCGCATTTCACGAATCCTTCCAGAAGTGACTGACTTCAAGAAGATATTTTCCTGGGAGTTTCTAGTGAGGAAGCAGTTTACCCAGTGGGAGTTCAATCGGGGTCTGTTGTTGAGATAGTTAACTTTACTGAAAGAAAAACAGGAGGAATGTGTCCCCTCAATTTTCGTGGGAATTGGGTTGAAAGTAAGATATTTAACACCCCGTTGGGATGCCCGGC
>NC_031495.1:23933538-23951039 GCF_000237925.1 Schistosoma mansoni
CCGGAGATAAAATGGGTGAAATGTAGGATAAAATTTATTCTAATTCAGTTCTAAGTAAGACAAGTTAACTTTTCCAAACTTATAATTCGTGCCAATGTAAACGTTTCAAAATGAGGAATTTCATCTCTTCTTCTGGGGAATCGAAGTAGGAATCAATCCGAAGTCATTCTATTGGAATTCATCAGAATTGTTGCGTTCTATATATATCTGTAGATGTTTGTTTATTTTTATTACATTTGTTAGGTTAGTATTTTTCTCTGTTGGATATTGGCCATTTTATTGGTATAGAGGTTAAGAGCTCGCATGCGAGAGTGATAGGTCGTGGGTTCGAATTTCGTGAGGCGGGGTCGTGGATGCACACTGTTGAGGAGTCCCACAATAGGATGAAACGGCCGTCCAGTGGCTTTCAGGTTTTCCATGGTGGTCTACATTCAATTGACTCATGACTTCAACCATGAAAATAGTGGATTATTACTAATCATCATTCATTACAATTAATATTATTACTACATAAATCGTAATTACGTTAGATCTCATGATTTTCTACTACTCATATTTAATATGAAAACTACTGAGTAGGGTTATTCATTATAATTTTCATTATAATTTTGAAAGAGAACATAAACATTCCCATAATTAATAATTTAGGTTGGATTGTAATCAATCATTTTATTTTACAGAATACATTAAACACATTCAGTACCAGATACAATTAAGAAACAGAATATAAAATTTGAATGAAAATAATCTGATATTTTGTTATTTGTTTATGGTTTTCAAGATTTTGACAAATCGATGTTAAACAAACTGACAAGTATATTTTACATTTTGAATTCATTAAATTTAAACAAGTACTTAAACAAACTAGCTGGATTCATGACCAATATGTCCAATACAATACTTTTTGATTTATATAGTGTTTCTTTTGAGAAATAAGTTACTTTTCAAATTGAACTTTGAATAATGAGTCTGAAAACTAGAATAAACAGATAAAAGCCGATAAAAATAATGAATTTCCAAGGATAATTACAAGTAACCAGAAAATTAAGATGGAATTATTTGCTTATAATTTAAAGGATCTAGTTAATATAGTTAATAATGAATAAACTGTTGGCTGTAAGTTTAAAAAAGTAGAAATGATTTGCTCTTAACGGTTTCTAAACATACAACCCCTATTTATTACCATGTTACCTAGTAATTTAAGTGTCATTTTATCATTTTCGTTTCGTTTGTTGGATGAAATCATAAGCGTTATGACTGAAAATAGATAAGGGAAAGAAATTTACTACTAGTGACATGCTCTACTTATAAATAAAGAAGTAGTATGACATCGATACAACTAACTTTCAAATGGACGCTCTGTGCAAGCTGCTTATATTTATGGAAATTGATCCCTTCAACCAACGTTTTATATAAAAGAGAATGTTTTGTTCTCATTTGCTTTATACTTATATAAGCAGTCACACCCTAATTGTTTTCGAGATTATCCTAAGTAATTAGAATCAGAGATGGGTAGTGGCTAGCAGTGAAATTCAGGACGTGACTTTCGTCCTATTTTTTGGACTCGTCAGGTGAATGTACTTGCAGTTCAGAGTTGATTTCTAATCCGTGATCCAAACTCAATACCGTTTGATTTAAACTCTAACGCGTCATTCATCTAGCTACTGGGTCCAGATAGTCACTAGCCTGTGCAATTGGGTGGAGCTTATTTCATTTGTTCAAACAAACAATCCAAACGAACTATCCTACACTTTTTTCACTTCTAAAGAGTTAAAAAGAAAGTGAACTCGGTGAGTTGAATCATGGATTGGTTCAAGTTAGACACGTATTAAAAACGAGAGGACATCAGTTTTCTATGCTATGAAAACCCACTGAAAGTTCAGAGAGGAAAACCATGATTTCAGGTTTAGAAAACATCACTAAAAAAATCTGGTGTTCTAATTTTTTAACTTGAGTGGTCTTTGGTTTTTCATGGGTACTTAGTCTCTGATGTAAAGTATATTTACAAAAAATCACCAAATACTCTCAATCTTAGCCGTATTTTAAGTTTAGGTCAAAATAAAGAAAACTATTTAGTGCCTCATACTAATAATAGCTAATTTAAAGTCAATATAACAAATGAAACCTGTTAGTTATGGAGGAAAAGCCTTTTTTCGACTCAATAAACCTAGCCTGATCAAGAATGAATCGTCACTCTGACTCAACACAATAAGATTAGAAGAAAAATAATGAAAATAAATAAGTTTCAGCTTTCAGACTGGATTACTAAATAGTCAGGACCATCTTTTCGGTATTCGATCAGATGGAATCCATCACATTCAGGTCATTAAGTTGAGATCTAATGGTTTATATTATTAATATCAGTCAGTTTGCAATATAGCAGATCATTATTTTTCTCATTTTTACTACTAATAAATACTTTTCATCACTGAAGATTGTATGCTATTCATAAAAGTGAAGAACACTAAATTTGGAATTCCTGTTTATAGCACCTATATTTAACACATAGATTGCTGGATTTTCGAGTAATTAAAAGTAAGTAGAATAACCCTGAATAATGAAAATATTTGTTCAACTTTATTAGGATTAATTGAGTGTAATCTGTTGAGATTTTGACTATACGAGTGTGCAAGCATTCAGTCAATGATCTATAACATAAACTCTTCGTTATCAATTTAATGAGTCAGAATATTACAGATTATAATATTCCAGGAATCCAATAGCTGTTCTCCATCTATCTGACTTGATAATATATTTTGTGTATTTTCTTCGATTAAAAATAGTTCTCACTAATGTCCGAAAGTTTCTTAATTCTCAATCACAATCTATAAATACATTTATTTTCTTAAGAGTTATTCAAAAACCAAAAAAGAAATAAAATTAAAGTTGATTTCTTCCAATCTCACTAATCTAGCGGACTAAACGTATATAAAAGGACCATTAAAGGAAGAGTAGATTGAAACGTGGGTTTTAATATGAATATGAATATACAGATGAGCCTCGAGTTGCTGAACTTGTATATTTAGATACAATAAAACAATAAATATAAAAAAAACTAAACAATGGACCTGCATAAAGCCACACGTACATGAAAATATATATAACTAGTTTACCGCCTGAGTTAACTTACTGTGAATAATGAGAACCGATTGATAAACTTATTTTATATGCTTTTTCTATCATAGAAAGAGATACATATATTTGAAAGGGGCTTGGTAAATAAACGATTTTTGTTTTATTTTGTACTGTGGTCTATGTGATGTAATAACTTACATTTTGCAGTACAGTCTGTTAATTTCAGTCAATCTACATTGACTGCGTTAATACCATTTTGCTGATGACACAACTTTTCGAACAAATACTTCAGGTCGGTAGCCTGTGAAATAGGTAAATTTATTATTTGCTGTAAAAAAAACAGATGGGTATCATATCAAAATATCTTTGTGTTCACTACATACAGTCATATTGTCTGTAATTGTAATTATTATTTATTATCTCAGAATGGTTTATCGCCAACTTCACACCTTTCTAAGAGTAGATATCAAATTTCTTAAAATAATCACTGTAATCGCATAAAAATAATTGTGATTTACAATCACTTTCTTACTTAAATTAACATTCAGTGGACATGAGTAAAACAGTTTTCCGCCAATTACACTGAATGTGTCCATTGTCCCAATCTACATACCAGTCTTTCATCAGTAAAGTGTGATGAAAATAAATCTCTACCAGGAGTCATATTTATGGAAAAAGATTCCAAATAAAATAACAAATAACACTAAGTTATGAATTAAGAACCATGGAATCAAACGTCAAATAAGTAAGTAATCTAATGGAAACTAAGTGATTTTAGGGTTGATGGTTAGATTATTGATGGATTTGTGGGTGATATTGTTAAAAAGTCCTAAAATAGAAAGATCAAACCATACAGTACACATCAGTCCTTAATATTTCTTCTATTGACATCATTAATTGACAAAAACAATTGTCCTACTAATCATACATATTTTGAAATTCGAAATCATGAAATGTTAATTCCTTTATGTGTACGACAAAGTTCTACATCTAAAACTTAAATTAACATGTCTAATAATGTTAGTATATCGTATTTCTTAAAAAAATTCGGGTCACTTATCATGATCTAATTTGCTTCATTCTAATAATATTCACCAGTAAAATGAATCCTAGTATTCAGAAATAATAATGAACGGTTTACGTCATGGTTGACTGATGTCCAATTGATGAAATACAACCATTCCGAACAATAAATGCATATTTTTAATCGAATAATGTTCAGAAATTAAATAATTTCCCCATGGTTGAATATGTATGGTAAATTACTTCATATTGACCTAATTACTTAATATTTTTTTAATTATTTATCACCACCATACCTACCACTAGTACAATAATATTCTTGGTAGATTAGGTCGACCAAGTTATTTGACGGTCAAATCAAACAAAAGGCAATTAACAAAAATATTTCCAATATAATAACTTAGATTAGAATATTATCATTAACTAATAATGGTTTAAATATACTTCCATTTACCTACCATTTATTGCTAGCGTTTTGGGTATAATACAGTAGCTATTTATTGACTTTGTAAAAAAATTAGTGGTAAAGCCTACGTATAATAAATTGACTACATTTCGTGTTTAAATGTTAGCTAAGTGGATGCCTGAAGTTAACTTATCAAAATAAAGCTCATAATGATCTTCAGTAAATAAGTAGACCACTAGAAACACTACAATAATACACCTGAAAACAGTGTGCTAGTTTAATGCAGAGTATCAGCATAAAGGTTCATACATATATAAATGATGAACTTCTTAAACGATGAAAGAATTCTTCTGAATTACTGTTTTAATCATAATCGAATCTTGGGTTCGTAATAAAACCATTTTTCTACTGCTAATCAACTTCTATTCATCAAGTTTCAGTCAGGCTTTCAGACTTAATACCTTGAAATGGCGATGTGTTTCGTTTGATGTCATGTGGTTGAGTAAAACAGGTAGGAGGCTTTGAAACTCGTCTACGCCGTAGTTGACACTCATTCATAATGTATATCTGTAACTGTTAGAATGATTCGACCATGTTACTCTATGTCTCATTTTTAGTCGTTTCGGTATAAATATGGTCGCTAAATATTGAGTATATATTTCAGTTCAAAGACATTTATCTTTGTGAAAACTGGTTTTCCTTGGGTAAAAATATTTAAAACCGTAATTCTCAAATATCATTGTTCATTGGCAACTTGTCAAATTAGTTCACATCATAGTATAACTAATTCTTCAATCATCCAGAATGTATTTGATGATAGTGGTGATTGTAGTTAAAAAAACTGATGTCACCTTAAAATACTAAACTCTTTGTCTTGAGTATCATTCACTAACCTATTAGATCCAGATACACAGGCTGGGAACAAACACTTATAAAGTACAAGTTACCGTAAATAGCGTATATTTTTTGCCTGGAGAAAGCGTTTTTATGTGTCTTATTTTCTACATTTAACTGATTGCTTACTTTTCATTTGAAGTCATCCCTGTTAGTTTTTTCTTCTATGTTTTATATATTCTATACAAATCTTATTAGATCACATTTGAATTTAATTGTGATATATACATTTTGAAAACACATATATCAGTTTTTATCCATAAATCGTAACTAAATTGTTCATTACTAAAGACAATACTTTTGCTTACTCAATGCTTTATTCGCTAGAAACTACTGCAAAAAATATTTCCTGGTATGAAATGTTACCTTTTATATGAAAACATATTTTGCGAACCAGCGTTTGTAAGTATACAAGAACTTTCTTCTAAATTAGAGCGAATAGTTCCATAGTATTTGGGCGCCGAGTTGATGTAAGACATCAAATGAGAATAATATATTTGTAAAATCTCAGCGAATGAATTTGAAGTAAATCCAAGGAAATATTTCCTTGAAAAAGCTTGAACCAGATTACCAGGCGAAACGCTGGATTTACTTCAATATCATTCGCTGAGATTTTACAAATATATTATTCCTACTCAACGTTTGTACTGTTTTTAAAATAACCATTTCATGAATAAAAAACATTTTCAGTTGTTTATTACTACTTGTTTGAATCTTCTCATTGATGTTTAGGACTGCAACTGGTCACTATCTAATTGGCATATGTGTATACTGTGCGTATTGCCCCGATATAGCCTTATTTCACAAGCATGATAAGCAAACATGGATAGAGGCTAGCAGATGCAGGTACATCTATCTGACGAATCCCAAATAGGACAAAACGGTCGTCCTGGATTCCACTGCTAGCCACTACCCATCTTTGCTTACAATTTTCAGTTATTTCTTAGGAATTGTTTGATAAATGTTCGAAAGGTAGTCACTTTAACAGAAAACAGCACAAATAAGTATTTATAGTACTTATTTGTATGTTTGCTTCTATTCGATGAAATATACTTGAAATTGAAATACTTGAGCTCATTTTACTCCAGACAACACATAGCGAACGAAGCTTATAGTTCTTAGCTCTCTTAATCTGAATACATAATCATTTCAGGAACTAGGGATTGATTCAATAGTCTGTGATCACTTTCTACTATGATAGAATTTATGAACATAAAATCTCATACTTGGATATAAAATTAGTAAATTGTTAACTTTAGCCATCATTAACAGTACATGAATTGTAAGAGCTAAGTAAACGTGTCCTTTAATAAAAATGTCAACTATATGGTATTTTTCAAAGTTGAAATCATGAGACGATTGAAGCTAGACCACCATGGAAAACCTGGAAGCACTGGACAGCCGTTTCATCCTACTATGGGACTCTTCAACAGTGCGCATCCACGATCCCGCACTCGCGAGATTGGAACCCAGAACCTACCAGTCTCGAGCCAGAGCCCTTAACCGATAGACCACTAAGCCAGAATCTAATGCTTCCAGGTTTTACATGGTGATCTAGCTTCAATCGACTCATGATTTCAACTTTGAAAAATACTGAAATCTCCACGAAACCCCTTCTAAACTGAGGTTATAAAGGTATTGACTATTATCAAGATAGTTTTATAATAAGGTTATAATTAAAATGTAAATCTATTTTGAATTGTTTTTATGAATAATTAATTTGCTTTTGGTTTTGATGTTTTCTATAAAAGTGTTGTGAGAAGTTAAACCTTTATTTGTTCAAGAAATAATATACAGGTGAATCTCTAGTAGAGACTGAGATTTTAATTAAATTATTCTAAAAAATTTCATTATATCAAAGCGCATAAAGAGATGAATGAAATAAAGGTACTTTTGAAGAATGCTAGATATATAATCAGTGTAACGATAGAAAATCTAAGGTCAAAGGAAATAGTAAGAAAATTAAAAACTACAGCAGGTGTTCCATCAAAGATTGCGGAATTTATAAAAGTGTTTATGTTTGGGTAATCCGAAAAATTTCTCGCAATAGACAAAAAAGACTCAGGAAACATAAAGAAGCATTTTATTCAATCAGCGTTGACTAGAAGTTTTGCTATAAACATCACGAAAGTGAAAATTCCACATGTAGAGTTTCTGATTGACTGATTGATACACTGCTACTATGTTTAGTAGCATTCCGGAATTTTCAGGAAAACTTAAGGGCTTCTAAAATACTATACAAACCCTGTATTTTCTGCACATAAATGAACCTTCAGAGTAACGTTCTCTCATATTTTGCGTCTTTTCTCTCGTGTTTAAGTCGCTGTGTAGATTTAGCTTGGGGGTTAGGAGACTAGCTTAGGATCCGAGTATAGCATTCAGTTAGCAAGACTTATCAGTATAATTGCTTTAAATTAAGGAGTATATAATAAGAGATGAATCTACTAAACAAAAAATGAACATTAGAACATGAAAATCTGGTGTGACTAGGTAGAACAGAGGTTAAAACTGTGAATTCGCAATGAATTATTCTGTCCTTTTTAATATTTTACTGATTTGAAAATAATCTACAGATATCAGTTAAGGACTGAATGCCTTCAAATACAGTTAGATTGGCCATTAAAATTAATTACTTTGAGTTTTGTATTGAACAGAAAACAGGTATAACAGCCCCAGCTACTTTAATTGACTAATATTACATTGTTCTTAATGGTCCTTCATGAGGAACATTTGTTCTTAGTTAGATACATCAAAAATCGTGCATCACGATATCAAATCATTCAGATATCTGACTTCCGAAGAACGTGGTCTATAGGATTTGACCAGCTCAAACGTTTAGGTAACATATACCTAGGTGATTAGTTATTAAGTTCACAGTTGTATCTTTATATGAATAAAATGGTCAAATTCTATAGGCTGATGTCCAGATTAAAAATAAAAGAATTTGTTTAATATATTCTCTAAATTTATTATTCTTTATAGAACTCTCAGAAAACGTTGGGTGTTACGGAAAGATATATGTTCCTAACGAAAATCTGGGATTTATATTAGATTTGAAATATAATCAACATCATCGCGAACATCTACATACGCTAAATAAACTTTGACTTTCTGATAACTCTACATTTACAATCTGTTCATAAAACATTTTTTCACATATCTAGCAGTTCCTCACTTAATTAAGTCATATTCATGACTGTAAAATCTAATGAGGATTCAATCGAAGAGAAGGGTGTTGGTACAGAATAGATGGAATGTGAATATCAGTGTGCTCCAGGACGCTAATTTTGTCCTATTTAAAACTCAATAGTTGGACGTACTTGAATCCCAGAGTTGATTTTCACTCCGGAACACGAAATCAATACTGTTTGCCTAAAAATGTCCTCGCGTTACTCAGGTACATTCACTTAACAAGTTCCAAAGAGAACGAAATGCATATCGGTCCTTGATATAGAAAACAAACGTTTTCATTATTAAATGTGTATTTGGAAGTGTTTTCAATGTTTGTCACTCTTCGAGTTTAAAACAAAGAATAACACCTCCTGTAGAAAAAATAGGCAAATACTCGAGAGTTTCAAGCTTAGAATAACTAAAAAATCAGTGACAGCGAATTAACATATTGACAGAGGACGAGAACATACCAGTTGTAGTGGATTTTTGAACCAATTTTGAGAACAGTTCTAAAACCATTTATTTTCCACTCTATTCCAAACTTGAATTCACATTATGTTCAAACTACGTTTGTCTGCATTCATATGTTCAATCCCAAAACAGATTCAATCAATACAAAAAGGACTTAAATTACAAGATGTATCAATGTTGTTATGTCTAGAAAACTCATTCATGAACAAACAAAGAGTATATTCAAAAAACTTGGCTTCGATTATGACTGTGGTAAACATTTTGTAGACATCTTAATCACTTGGTAGTGATAGCTAATCCAGTCAACTAATTTTTGTTATTCAGCCCTTGAAGCAAATTATTATTTGAGGAAAGCAGTGAACTTTGCAAAGACAGTAAGAATTTCTGCATTTAAAACTGTCAACTGTATCATTTGTGCTGCTAACTGATAAAACCTCATTGCCAAGTAAATATTTCGTTTTATTCTCTAATTTGAATGAGGCCTAATGTCTGTGGTTTTTCATTGATTTACGCTAGGACTGAATAGTTTACTACATATCCATAATGCTTATGAGGACAATGAATACAATATGAGACAAATTAATACCGTACAAAGTGAAATGTCTAAAGTACATTGTTAGCTAACGATCGTTACTTGTTATAAGCCAATGCATGTAATACGTGATAACTCTTAGGATTAAAGCTCATAAATTGGTTTCTATTTTGCTTAGTTCATTGTCTAACCAATATGAGCGAAAACTGATCAAGATCATGAATGTTTTATTTAATTATCTCTACACTAGAGAAGTTAAAAATTTATAGTTAATTCCTTTGATCACGTAATGTGCAAATATGTAGTTTTATTATTAACTATTGCTGCTTTAATCCCAATAGTAAAATGTTCCATGTTAGATTTATGTTTATGTTAAAATCGTAAAATCCATGATCCACTCTCACTTTGTTTGATTATTTATTTTTTCTGTCTTTAAAGCCATCATGTAGTAGATTTTAACGTAGATCAATGAGTACGTCTTTCTGATGAACTGAAATCCATCCAATGACACTAAGATAAATGATTTCAGGTATCTTTGACTCAGGTTCAACAGCTCTCACACAATTATTCATACATATTTCGATAGTGTAATAAGACGAAGATTATCAGAACTATGTGATATATTAGCGCAATACATTTCGAACAATCTGATCACACATATACAAGTACATTTATATATAAAAATAAAAGGTCAACTAGACTGGAATTGGGGGGTAAGAGTAGACAAGGATAATAATAACAGTAATAAGCATAATGTGAAAACCATTTGACAACTAATCACTCTGAATAATAAGCTAATATTACTAGGGTAGGTTTAAGGTGAGAACAAACTGTTTTTAAATACACAAAGGGGGTTTGAATTTTCGTATGGCTAAGGCTTCAAAAAACCTTAGTAAATCATAGTATATAAATGTTTTTAACAAGTATATGTGTGATCAGATTGTTCGAAATGTATTACGTTAATATATCACATAGTTCTGATAATCTTCGTCTTCTTATTACACTATCGAAATTTATCAAAGGGACCAATTGCTTTATATTTCATACATATTTACCCGTATATCTTCAGTTTGCAAATCAGCATTATGCATAATTAAACTTACAACTTGATCAATAAATGGAACATAGATACATTTTTTAAATGACAAGTAATTTCAATATTTTCTATGCAAATATACTAGTATGTGATCAATTTTATTGATTTACAAAATTCAATCGATTCTTTCTGTTACTTTAAATTATTTGGTTATAGATATATTGAAATAAACAAAAGTGAATAATTTGAAACTTTGAAAAAATCAAAAGAGGTTTAACAAGAAATTTGAATTTGAATTACTTTCCCGGAAAAAATCAAAACTGGTGATTTTTACATGTGAATGATTTCAGACTTTCCTACAAGATCTGGATTATCACTAATACATATCAGAATAACTAATTTATGCTCCGAATAATAAGTTAAATGTGGATAGTTTTTTTCAGTACATATACTAGTGAAGTTTCGTAGAAATTCAAGCTTTGGAATGTTGAACTTTTGTATTTAGATTGAAAATATAATGACTGCAGTCAATAGTGAAAATGCATTTCTTATCCTAACTGATCATTGAATAGTAACCGATGTTACGTTTTTTTAGTGTCCTGTACAAAATGGAATGCAAGTGTTCCGACATCACACTAACTTGTTTGGATGTTTGGACAAAGTTGAACGATATCAAGTGACATTTATGTTTTACAATTAAAATCAATCAGAACTATCTACTAGACAAACATGGCGTTCTAACTATTGAACAAACTATCAGTGCGAACAATTTGATTCTGTAGAAAGTTACCAGCAAGCAGAACAGCTCAGTGACAACTTCTTTGACTGTGATACTATGTGATGCAGGTTGAAATCACATACAAAACGCGATCCCCACTTGATTATATATATGCTTTGCGGTAGAGTATCAATCAGGATGAAAATGAGATTCGGGACTATTACAATCTACACAATAGGTCTAGCGAGATATTTTTATTTCATTAAAAACAGAGAAAATGGTTTTAATGTTGAGGGACTGAAACCCATAGCATTTGCATTGACAGAAATATTTTTTTTAAGTATCAAAAGCGGTACTGCAGATCAGTGTTTTGTACAAAAATACATGACATTTTTATGATGTCGAAATTAAATAAGGCCTAATGGTGCATTTACTCATAAATAAAAATCAGGTAATATTAGCATATGTGACACATGTTAAGTCCTTTAATGGAATTATCATATTGTGGTCATTTATATGATACATTATACGTAATCATATGCATCATACGCAATTAAACAAACAGTGGTACGGAGCTTAGAACACATACGTACTGATTGTATGACAAACAACTAATGTATCAAGAAAAAATAACGATTTCAGCTGAATAACATATATACTTTTCTTTTATTCAGGTCCTCATCGGCTGCTTTACAACCTGCAATACTGTTTATATGAGTTTACTGTGCTGTATTTTTAATTTTCACCAATTTTTGTTTACGTAGATCATGAGACAATGATTTTAATTCACCTCTATGATTTTCCAGTCTCATCCTAACTGACATACTCAGAACATTTTCAGGCTTGTAAACTCTAATATATGAATAAATCAGATTATCAATTAAGTTTACCTACGCAAGAAGCCCATATGAAACGAAGACACGTTAACATATTCCATTAGAAGACATTACAAAGAAATTATACAAAGCATCATATGTTCATTTTGTATGTCATGTGCTGTTATTGCATTTATTTTTAATTTCGAGTTAATGTAATGTAAAGATTTATCCGACATTAATGTCAATAGTATTTAGTATTTGTGTCTCTACAAAATGTGATCATAAATATGTATATAATATAATAAAATCATTAGTTTGTTTTCAAAAGAAAAAATGGAGACAACAACCATATAGTTATGGACATCAAGCTACTTCATCCAAGGTAGATAGTACAAGTTGTTCGGTAATTGTGAAGAAATTTTAATAGTTCACCTATGCTTGCGTTATGTGTTGACGATGTTGTCTAGAAGAACAATGGAAGCTTCACAACTTAATCATCCAGCTCAGAGGAAATAACACCTACAGTATTCTTATTTTGAGCTATAGTTGTTCTCCATCATTTCAAAATAATTATTTATTGAGACCGTTGATAATAGACACCCAGGATTATACTGGTGTTGAAAACAGAGGTATGATGTATATAATAAAAAAATTGATCACAAAGTTAAACGGGTTCAATTATCAACAGTGAAGTAAAATTTAAGCTGATTTAAAGTGGATAGTTTGATTAAATAATCCTTACTAATGTTATTTAATGCAATATGTATTGATGCAACAGTGAAATGTTTATATCATAATTTACTATTCAGAATCATTAGTCCGGTAAAATCCCGTGCTTGAAATGGGTTCCAAAGAAAATTCTTTCGCTTACTGTACCTAGTAATGTGCTATTATTTGCTTCTTACCTAGGAATATGAAATTTCGTTCTTTATCTCCCATTAGATTTGATGTTTTTGAATCATATCAACATGAATAATAATTAAAATTTGGTATTGATGTTCAAATTTTTCCATAGTGATAGAGTTTTTTCAACAGCTCATAAGGTTATCAAGTATACATGTATGGTTTGACCGGTTAAATAGAATTTTAATGCATTTCACTATTCAAAGACTAGTTCCAAAAACTGTAGTGAATACAGATCCCATAATCCTATTTAAGTCCTATTGAAGATATGCCTTTTGAAAAATTTAAATGAAATCTATGACCTGATCAAATTAAAATATGATGTACCAGCTTTTTATCTAAAGAAAATTTACCTCAAAAGAATCAGGATGACGACGATATTAAGATAATCAATATAGCCAGCAACAACGTTTATCTGTAGTAACAAACGATGATATACTAATGTACGATATTCAACTTCTGAATTGTGTTATACTAATGTTTACAAATAAAAACTTTACTATAAATCCATATTTGTATATGTGATAATAAATAATTACATTTAATAGACTAAGTACAGAAGTAAAATGTCAATTCCACAGCTCCTTTTAAAAAATCAACTATTTTTTCTATTAATATTAGTTGGAGTTCCGAACACAGTATAAAGAGTTTCCAAACTTTCTTGTAATTACTAACTTGTAAACTAACTGAGAAATCTAAATTTATTGATACAAAAACTATGATCCGAAAAGTCAGAACTTATTTTTACGTTAAGCTCAACCACTTACTACAACATATTACTGTATGTTCGTAATCTACTCCCAGTTTTACATTCCATTAGACGGTGAAAGAAGATACTCATTTGCATAAAACGTTAACTTTAGGGATTTCTTATCTGATTCATCAAACAGTATCAATAAATTTCATAAAATTAAGAAAATACTAGGGAGCATGACTTGATAACTTTTAACTAATATTTATTAAACATTTTGATATGAATTATTCATATATTTACATCGGTATCAAGACTAATCATATGGGGGAAATTGTACCTGGAACTCTGTACATGAAACGACCGATAGCTCAGTGTTGACTTACAAAAATCGCTTATCCAATTTCGTCTGTCTCCAACAGACTGAAAATGAATAAATATTGTTTAGAAGGGGTTTGTATTTCAGTATAAAAGTCATATGAATATCACAGTATATTATTATGTGCAATATATATAAACTACTATTCATGTTATATGGACCTGGTAATCATTAATAAGTTATCATTATCATCATTGTCTTTCAGGATGTTAACGGAAATACACAGAATGGAAAGATTTAAAGACTTTAAACCATAATGTAAATGAGTTCTCTTAAAGGAAATTAAATGAAATCGATAAAAGTGAATGATAATTCCAATTCTTTAATTATTTGTCCTGACAATTAAATCAATCAAATGATTTTTTTTAAAAACGATACTCAACTTGAAATGTCTATTTACGATGACAACAAGAAATATCTATATACTTTATTTTTTCCACAATTATTTATACCCTCCCCCCTTTCAGAAATAAAATTATTATATTTTATTTAGAAATAGTTTTAAAAGTATTCACACAATTAAGTGTAATCAAACTTCTTTCTATATTGATGATTGGCAGCTTTATTTTTTTACTTGTACTTTTATATTTTATCAAAACTTTATTTCCTACAAAAGTGCACAATTTCACTTTTATCTATTATTAAAACAAAACAAAACAATGAAAATTGACAATATAAAGATATTTATTTGTTCAGTTTTTACACATCATTAAGATATATATATATATATATATTTGGCGCCAATCTATTTGAATACCCACATAAAACAAAAGCATATTTGTCTGCATCATATGCATTTGGCAGTAACATAATAATTAAAAAAAAATTAATAAAATAGATTAATTAATTAGTTGATTTTATTCAAGATATTGATTTATGAACTTGTAAACTCTATTAGAACTGCTAATTATTTGGTTGTATCAGCAAATTACAAATAGAATACAATTGAATAGTATCAAATTTATTAATTGTTTGTTGTTAACTGCTATTTCCCTAACAGTTTGAAGGAGAGTATAGTGTTATTTGTAGAGCACAATCGAAATAGTACCATACTTTACTTTTTATTTCTACTTTTGTTCTTATCCCTGACTGAAGATGTATGTCTATGTTGAGCAATTTCAGAAGCTATTCATTCCATACTTATCGACACAGGATTACTAAAGTCATACATTAATGCCTAACATACTTTTTTATTTATGCGGTAACAGTACAGATAAAATGGTTGCTCGTTTTATCGAAAGTATTGTAAAATAATAAATACTTTAAAGACTTATAAGTTCTACCTATTAATGGCTTATGTCGAAACAGTTTTCATACAGTTTTAGTTGAAAAATAGGTAACCTCCGAAGTCAATCAATTTGAAAGTTCAGTGATACTTTGTTGATGATGCTGATTAAACAAGGAGTGGCTTTGTTTGATGATGCTCGCCACAATGTGGGTGTTATTTCTTACATGGATGTAAGTCAGATGTTTAAAAATTAAATAATGTATTCGATACACATAAGTACTTAATGCTTGTTTACATGTAAGCTATTTACTGTAACGGAAAGGTAATTTGCTTCCGTTTGTACTTGAATACAATATGTTTCGTAATTATATCTTATTTAGGATTTTTGTTTGTTATTATTAACATTTATCATCATCATTAATCATTTGTTTATCATAGAAATGTTTCCTACCGATTTGATTCATATAACGAAAGGTTTAGTTTGTGGATACATATTTTATTTATTACAACAGTTGGAGAAATCAACACTCCGCTTGTAGCCTCTCCGGGGGCTACTGCCGATTCCAAGCCCGGATAAAGGAGGAGAGTTGGGCGTGGGGTTAGCGACTACATCCCGTAGAAATCTTGCTCTCTAAAAAAACGCTAACCAGAAAAAAAGTGCTGACCATCAAGGTCTTAATGTATTTTAAATCAAAAATGTGTTTTTAAACGACTGCTTTCACAGACATAGATAAGTTTTATGACAATCAAACAAACTCTAATAAATACACAGTTACGACATGCCTTAGATACGATATATCAAAGAACCATTACATTATTATCTCTTGAGTAACAATTAGGCAAAAATCGCCGCCCCGGTATACCGTTGCATCGAAAATTTAGCAATAAAGCTCACCTTCAGTTAGACATATCTTTCATTGATCTACGCACTTTACACTTTAAAACAAGACAAGAAGTGAAGCTTCATTACAAAGCTACTTTGAATATAAAGAGGCTAAAATTAGATCCCTGTCAGAACAAACAAAAATTATGGGGAAAAATATGTACAATTCTAATCCATTTATCTACACGACTTATAATTTTTGTATTTTATGAAACATCCTACAGAACGATAATCCTCTCAAAGGCAATTTCAACAAACTGTTATTTATAAAAAATAAATTTTAAATCCGTGTTAAAAATAATTCAACTAAAAGTTCTTATTTCTGTCGCTATGATATTTGTCAATAAAATCGTCTTGATAATGATCATCAAGTATTTTATCATGATATTTTCATTATCAGTCGTAGCAAATTATTTTTTATAACTTTACTTGCTTCAATTAAGTACTCTTTTTGTTTGGGAAGCATTCGTATTAAACAACACAAAGAAATGAAGAATATGATGGTCTATATTCATACTGATTTGTGAGTTAATGATCACAATAAGTTATAAGCTATTTTGTGTATTCTAAATGACTTCTGGCAATAAATATTCTCATAGGTCAAATGATTAATTTACAACCACCATTTACCATTTAGATATTTCATTTAAAGTGTAAACCTTTTTAATGATTTGAAAATGGAAAGAAATACATTAATGATTCTATCTATACGTATATTTTTGTGAATTTGTTTTCGAATAAAATACAGTAGAAACGCAAGTGCTACAATATAATTGCTAGCTGAGTATAATACATCAATCACGAATTAATTAAACACAGAAGAAGTAACTCAAAACAAACGATTTCGTACCGATACTAACTATCCATACAAACATATTGATTGATTGATTATTCAACAAAATCTTGTATAAATCAGATCAAACATTACCAGTCTTTAATATTGTTGCTAAGGAAAGTATTCAGAAATGTTATTATCTTCATTTTTCATATTTTCAAACTGTCCAAAAAACATTCTTCCCAATTATATCTGAGCATTAGTTATGTTTTTTTATTATTTTCAGTTTGCATCATCTCTACCTGTTCATATTCTTTTATTTCATTTTTTTTTAAAAATGAGGAAATGAAATTTGCTAATTTAACAAGATGATAAAAAAAAATTAAAACAACCATTAAGTTGAAATTTCAAAAATTAAAAAAAAAGTTAGGTCATTCACAATAGAAAGAAACGTTTTTCTTTTTTTTTAAAAAAAAACAAAAAAATGAACTCAGATAA
>NC_031495.1:23951239-23968646 GCF_000237925.1 Schistosoma mansoni
AAAACCAACAATAGTATAGTTTGAATAACAATAATAATAAGATCAGCATATTTAAACAAATACATTAAGATATAAATTTGTAATGAATAAATTTTACTGAATAAACAAGATTCAATGATGAAAAATAAAGAAAACAAGAATTTCTAGAAATTCAAGGATTCGAACTTATTATCAATAAAGGTAATAATAATAATGGTAATAATGAGGAAAGAAAATAATAAACAAAAGACACATTTGTATATTATATAATCAACCCATTGAAAAAAGAGAACACTTTAACTATAAAATAATGCTCAACAAATTTTATTACGAAATAGTTGGATAGAAAATAAAGTAGATTAATTCATTAATTAATAAGTAAAATACATTTTAGTTTTTGTGACGTTATTTGATATCAGTCATGGTTAAAACGTCACAAATCACCCAATATGTATTGTATTTATATTCATTTTCTTTTTTGTTGCTAGGAGACATACATGCATTATAAATATTTTGGCTAAATAAATTATATTATTCATCCAATTGTAGTTCTGCATTTAAAAGCATGAAATCTCCATTGATTCGTATATGTGATAAGAATTGAAGAGGATAGTATTGTTCGAAATTATACATTATTGATTCTTCACTATTAAGAAGTACCTAACAGTAAAGATAATAGTAGAGATATAGAAAAATAGTTTACAGTATTGATTTTAAAAAAAAACAATTAAGTAAACTGAAAAGAATCAATAATGTCAAACTAGATTCATTATCAGTACAACTAAAAATAGGATGTTGATTCATTTTTCATTGGGAAATCTTTTGATTGTTTTAGCTTGTGGAACAAGTAGAAATTTCTATGAACGAAAAGTAGGACTAAATAGCAAAGTCTTATTTATTATCAGCACACATAAGAATCTTCGATAAAACCCTCAATATCTCTCAGTTTATCACTGAAAAGGTATGTACTATAATTAAAAAGATTAATTTCTTCAGGAACATCTGTAATGTATGGTAAATTTTAAGTTTCCGTTATTACAGTAGAAAATTTACCAAATACAATGCTAACTGGTTTTGATTTCCATAAGTGGTAGAAATGAAATTTATTCAAGATATTAGCCGTACAATATTACTTTTAGTGTGGTGTATGCTACTTATGTCTACAGACAAACTGGCTGTTACCATCTGAGTATTCGTTCACATTATTAATAGTAATAATGTGCAACCTTAACCATTTATGATGACAGTATGATTCAATTCAGGTATATTTTTTTCAAAATACGGAAAGCTTAACTACAGCAATTCGTAATTCAATTTACATGATTAAGTCACAAATACAGGTCCTAAAAACGAATAGTGATATACTGAAAATAGCTTTGGCAATCTTTTCGAGCTGGGATAAAAACAAATATTGTACCAACAATGAGGTAAATTTAGACATTTTGTGTTACAGATGTCAATTGATTAGATATGCATTAACTAGTATTTAAAATCTAAGCACTACGTCTCAGATTTCGATTTTTAAGTCTATTTATGAGGAAAAATAACAAATTCCGTTTGATGATTTTGGAAAATATAGGTGTCACAAACTCATCAAGTGTTTAACTGACAAAAATGAAGTCAACTTTAACAAAAATGTTTGAATTATCTTATAAAACATTGAACTTTTGAAATTATAACTTCTATCTCAAACATTGTTGTTTTATTTATTTTTAGTTACAATCAAAAATGATCACCAAAATATATCAATTAGATAGAGATTGAAATCGGAGAAGTCACTTACCTTTAATGAGTTATCGTACCAAATGAACTTCATTTTGCATATCTGTTCAGGAATATATGTTATTTCTTCTTTAGCATACTGAATATTACTTGCTTCTTTTGCAATCTCTTGTATTATCAAGTAACCTGTTTCAAAATTGAGTAGGATTTGCATTGAAACGAATTCGGAGCTGCTTATAGGTTTATAAACATATTCGATGGTGACTCTGTAAAAATAAACATCAGTAAGACATATACATATAATATTAATTATGGATAAACGAATAATTAGTCCGTAGAAGTCTCGATTTCGCCAAAGGAAAGTGTCTTGTCAAATAAATCATGTATTGACAGCTCCGAATGACCAGGCTATTATAAGATTGGAGATAAACTTTATTGAAAGGTGTTGTTTTGAGAGAAACCTAAGTTTGTGGCTTCTTTTTGATTGTCTTTACTAATCTAACGTAAGACATAAAGGACTCTAATTACTCGAATTTTCGCTTTCATTGTGAAATGTAGAGATTACGGACAAAATGTTGCAACACATACAACACATGATGTTGAAGTAAATTAGTCATAGACTTTATAACTAACTTGTAGAAAACATTCTAAACTGTTTATTGATAAAAGTATGGTAAAAAGAATACTGAACTTTAAGATTTTCGTTTATTATCTTCATACTCTGAAATAAGTAGTTTATTCACACTACTAACCTGATATACCAGCATTTGATTAAATAAGTTAATACGCTATTAAAATTTGGATTTACATGAATTCATACTCTGTCCCTTCATATTACAAATGTCACACTTCTTCCTCATTAATGCACACAAATATGTCTCATGTAAGTCAGTTTTACCACACTGAATAAATCGGACCCGCTTTTTTATTGACTGTACTACATGGATGCGCCCTGTTGAGGAGTCCTATACTGGGACGAAACTGCCGTCCAGTGCTTTCAGGTTTTCAATGGCGTTCTAACATTGACCCTTTTATGATCTCAACCAAAACGAAACAATTGAAACAACCTTTTACTGGTAACTACATATTTTCGTTTTGTCCTTTTGTACTATTTAAACTTAGGTTTATTTTCGAAAGGAGTTCTGACGCTGAATCATAAAACATCACAAATTTTACTTTTTCAACTCATTGTGACATTAAGAATATATTATTTGTGTTAGTAACAGTCTACCCAATGCTCAGTTCGTTTGAAAATATGGTCAAACTTTGGTAATGACAATTGCTTACACATAAATGGTTAAATAACTGAAAGTTTTAGTTCTAATACAACAAACATCTGATAGATATCTCTCTTTATCCTGATACTTTTAGTGTAAAATTGAGTTCTGTATACGGAAGTCAGGTTTTGAACCTTTAATAGAGAAGTCTACTAGAAAGCAAGGTAAAGCCGATGTTAATTTTATAAGTTTTAAGAGTTTGGAAAGTTATGCTTTATGAGCTGCAGTTACTTGAAAATTTAATTTACGTGTCTTTAGTACTGCAAATATAGACTATAGTTTTAAAGTGAAAAATATACTTGTATTATTTTCTGCATCTGTCAGAGACGTACCATATTAGAGTTGAATATACTAAACATCAAAAGTGAAGATTATACAATTTCAAATGTCAAAAGAAGGCTGCATATAAACTGAGAAGTTAAAGAAAAATCATAAAATAAAACGAAACATGTGAAAGGTAATAGTTTACGTATTGATTATAAGAAAGGTGAAGAATAAATCAAAAAATGGAGGTGGTAATAATGAGGTATGATTGGGCTTATTATATACATTCTGTCTTAAATAGAGAAAAACCCTATAGTTATAAGGCATTTTGCTCATATCATTATTTCATTCTCTCTGATAAGATTTAATTTACATCTGGAATTAGCACAGTTGAAATAAGATCTTGTTAGCAGCATGATTCGGAGCATTGATGCTTAAGCGCTAGTTAAACTTGAATTCTACCTTCAACGTACTTCATTTTCTCGAACAAACATGCAAGTCGATGGTAATGTAACAACATCACTTCCTTATTAGTCAGTATAGGAATTTTTTCGCGTTTCGATTCCAAATTAAATATTTAACGACCTTAAACAATAGAATGATCTGAAAATGTTTATCTAGTTTAATGTACACACGAAACAAGCTTTAGAAATCTTACTCATTTTATAAATACACTGAAGTTCATTTTATGATGTTTACTAATGAAGGTAGTTACTTATTCATAAACTGTATCTTATATGATTTTAGTTAAAGTATTCTGTTTTTCTATTTACTCAGTAAATATAAGAATATTTCTATTCAGAATAAACATGATCAAATTAATATTATTTAAGTTATTTGTATATGCGTAAAGTGAAATGATAAATTTCTGTAATCTTTCACTTGAGTAATGGCGACTGTGTTACAATGCACTGATATTGGCATAAATATCATCACTTTACTATGGATACATGCACATGTGAACAGTTGAACAAAAGCTACTTTTATCACATGCCAAGACAGATATACACAAAAGTATACTCACACCGTAAAAAGTTATTCCATTTGACATAAATAAATGAAGACAAAATAACCATCATCAATTAGCAATATGTTAATAACAGTCAAATAAAATGACAGATTAAGTAATCACTGGGTTACGTAGATTGATTTATTGCGATATGAATAAAATCAACTTAAAATAATTTTATTCACTAGTTAGCATCACTGAACATCAGATAAGAGAAACTGAATCTTGGATCGGAGGATGATGTTAAAGCTAGACATTTTGTGAGCAGCAAACAATACTTCTAATGTTGCCACGGTAATGTCTATATATATATATGTTTCAAAATGAAATATAATCTTTTATTTAGCACTTTTTCCTTTCCCAAATGTTCGTTAACTCAGTAATACTTCGAATTATTGAGGGTTGAGAAAAGATAGCTCATCATTTATTAAAAAGAAAGCAACTTTCGTTTCTCTAAAATATAGTCTTAAAGTTGTGAAGCTGACCAGCAATGAACGTAAACCAAATAAAACTGCTTGCTGATCATTAACTGGAATTTTCAAAGAAAAGTTTGGATTGCAAGAAATTATGAGGCAAATTAGAATAGAGCACATAGGAGAACGAGATTGTTGTTACTGAGATTTTCATCAAACCTACTACTCTAATATAAAATGATATTCATATTCAGGGATAAAAAATATGACACTAATCAAGGAAATTTCAAATCCGAGATAATGATGAAATACATTCCATAACTTATTATGATGAGTAATAAATAGGATGTAATAGTAAGATAACGGATTTCTCACTAATCGTGAGAAGGTCAAAATACTGTTTAGGATATGCGATCTCAGATTGAAACTTAAGAGAATCGAATTAATATCCATTAGATTGAAATTATATTACATTAAATTATTCAGCATTAACACTATTCAAGACATTTCAGTGCAATTTAACTATATTTCACGTTTATGGCAAAAGCTCAGCTTAAATATTCTAAACATTTGTTATTAAGCAACGGAATGTCCCTGAAAATTTATTTATTCCATGCGTGAAATCGTAGATTTGTATAATCTTGTTTCTCCTACCCTTAGACTAATCAAAGATGTAATTCTCATTGTCTAATCCAGAGTCTGCTTTTAGATGAATAAAAACTATCAACTTCAAAGAAGCATTTCACTAATTTCATTACCTCGGTCTTGTGATGGTTTTTTGGTGATTTTAAGAAATTTCTTTATCTTTCAGTTATGTGATTATGGTTTCGCAAATCCATTATTTCTATTACGTTTTTTGTGTATTGTATTTTTTTTGTTAAATCAATCTCACTTTTGACATACATAGCATTCCGGTATACAGTTTTTCAGCCTTTGTTTTTGATATATAAACGACAATGTTTTTTAGATAGATAACACTGGGTCAATATCAAAAGGCCTCGTTGAAAAAATCTGGTGCTTATACACCTGTTAGTGAGTCATGGAAAAGAAGATAGTCTTGTTAACTTTATAGAAGTTGGAGTAGCGAAATTATAAGTACGGTGCACAAAAGTATCAAATACACTTATTGGAATAACGTTGATTATTACATGTGTGAACAGTGACATTTCGAACTTTTTATGGATACAAAAAACCACGGTTGTTAGCTCAAATTCTTATATCTGTAACTATACGCAGAAGCGAGATCTAATTCAGTTTGTAAAACTTGAAAAAATAAGGTGTGTCGTTTTGAACCTTATAGATATTTACATGACACGAAAACTATCGACGAAGTGTAATAGAACCAAGTTGAGTAAGAATTTTCTATGACCATGTTCAAATCGCGCAAGCTGATACTCGCTAATCTGATGACAAATGTGTTCTTTAGTTGGGCACTAACTATTGATCGACTAGAAAATGGCTAATGACGATCTAATTAAAAGCAATATTCTCCTCTTACATCTGTCATTTGAATTTACTCGATGAGAATTAAAGTTCGCCAACATATTAACTTATGGTAAAAGCGAAATCTCTAAACAATACTTTAAATATACATCACTCATTTAGTGTACTGATAATGTTAGTTTTATCATTTTGAATAACTACTATTTTTACAAAGACTATCGTAGTGTCTAAATCATCTTATACATCTTATAACCATGCCTATAACAGATATATCTGATTATAATGAATTTATTCATACCCTAGTTTATTTTTCTAAACTGTCAAACAGAAGTTAGGCATTTTTTCATATAGTAAAACATAAATTTCTAAAAATAACTAGAAATGGAAAATTTCAATCGTTAAAACGTCATGTATTACAGATACTTATTAACAATTAGGCCTAGTAAAATGTTTACAATATAAACACCTTAAATAAATTTATTTTAGAAGTTAAACAAGTATATTTAATCAAAGATGGATAGTGGCTAGCAGTGGAATCCAAGACGTGCGTTTCGTCCCATTTGGGACTCGTCAACTGGATGTACCTGCATCTGAGTTGATGTTCACTCTGGGACTCGAACCCAGTACCTTTCACTTCATACACCATCGCGTTATCCCCTCAGCCACTTAGTCCTGATAGCCACTAGCTTGTGCGATGGGGTGAAGTTTAAATTCACTTAGTATTGTTTGTTTGAATCTTCCCATTGCTAACCACTATCCATCTTTGCTTACCATGCTTGTGAATTTAGGCTATATCGAGGCAATACGCACAGTATGCACATGTGCTAATTAGAGACTGACCAGTTGCAGTTCTAAACATCGATGGGAAGTTTCAAACAAACAATACTAATTGAAGTATATTGAATGCCCATATGAGTGACTGATAACCAATAACTATATTCTGTTATACTTTTACTGAAATGAAATACTATAAATATATTCATAATCTAATCAACTTCATTGGTAATTAGCTGAAAATATACTATCACTTATAATAAAATATCAACTGCTAGCTCAAATCTCCATTTTCCCATTACTGCAATTAAAGCACTGAATTGTTCAATGTGATTAAAATCAGGTTCATCTATTGTCTTTCTTCTCTTAACTTTCTGTACTACATTAAGTTATTGACAATGCACTTGATAATGTAAACGCCTTTAGTTTGTATATAGATATACATGATTAAACATTTTCTTACAATTAGAAAGTAATATGTAACTATAATTATAAACACTTTAAAATATCTAAAAGACTTACCTTTTGGTATCAGCAGTTAGTTTTGTTAAAAGATTTAGTATGTTTGCTCGACTGAACTCATCTTTCATATGAAGAGTAAGTGGTAAACACTATATGGAGATAAAGAAAGAAAGGAAATAGTGATAAAAAGTATCTTAACAAAAAAGCCTGTAACACTAAACTTAAAATGGGTTTGTAAGTGGCTTGTAGGAAGTGAATCATAACCATATTTTAATTTTTATTCTAAACAATGTTCATTCGTAGTAGAAATGAAAGTTTAGCATGATTTCATTCAAATACATCAATATGTGACGGAAAACTGCTTCGCCAATGGGCTCAACTGTGATCTAAAACGTTTTATAATATTGCGATGACACTCGTAATTATAGTCAATTGGCATGTCAGTAGTCAACGTAAAGGTTAACTTATAACCATGCTTTCCTAAAGACCAGTTTATCCATGTTAGAATAGACCAACTCAAGTTTATGTATAGATGATGAGTCTACATATAACTTGTTAAGGACCCGCTTAATATAAATAAACTTAATTGAAAAATTTGACTTGTTTCATCAATATTCTTACCACTTGAACAGTTTAAAAACAATAAATTCAAAGAATATAATGAACTCATATTATTAAATTGTAAATATTCCAAAGGACATTTAGTTGCAGATGTATTCTTTCTATATATTAAACGATTCTACCATTCTTTAACATTCATGACATTTGTCACCAGTGTTTTAACTACACGTCATAGTTGAATAGTGAAAATCTACTTAAATTCATTCAGTAGTAAGTATTTTCTTCTTAATTAGAAATCTTTGAAAAGACATTATGCACTGTTATTTCTTAAATAGTAATAGATATCAATAGTTTAACACTTGAATAAATACTACTATTTGGTTAGATGAATTAATTCTTGCTAATTTATGCATTCATATTTAATGGTGAACAATGAATTTGGAAAGGTGTATTCAATCAATGCACACAGAATTAAAAACACATAATAATTTTTATGTAAATTGGATAGCATTGACCTTGAAAAAAATTAGTAAAACTTTATCTAGGGGTATTAGAATTGATGAAATTTATAAAAGATAAACTATGTTAATATTTATCATGAGGATTTAATGTTAAAAGTGATTTGTTCTTTAATGATCTTTCATATTTTTCCGTTTATCCAAATCAATTATGGATCGGTTCATTTAACATATTCTCTTGAATGTCAGAGACATCAATACAGTCGAATAATTTTACTGAAATCAACCTACAACCAATCCACGATTTTGAGCAACCGTCCACCGATTGTCTTCAGTGAGTTGATATCTCTACAACAGACTTGGTAGAACTCCACTAGTCACTGCTTCCCACTAGAACTCAAGGAAATATCTATTGAAGTCAGTCACTAGTGAGCATATAATTGTAGATCAGGAGGGGTTTTTGTGGAGAATTTAGCATTTTCATAGTTGAAATCATGAGTCAATTGAAGCTAGACCACCATGGAAAACCTGGATGCACTGGACAGCCGTTTCGTTTATTATGGGACTCCTCAGTAGTGCGCATCCACGATCCCGCACTCGCGAGATTCGAACCCAGGACCTACCAGTCTCGCGCCAGAGCATGATTTCAACTATGAAAATACTGAATTCTCTACAAATCCCCTTCTGATCTAAAATTTGTTCCTATTAATTTATTATATATTTTACTTCAAGGTAAAATTCTTGTCTTCCTATATTTAGTATTTTCTTCCAGTTGAAATAACAGAAACATATTATTACATAATTTTCTTATTCTTTTACAAAAATACTTCACATTCATTTAAACGAATGAGTTACTTCTAGACGATGAATTCCACTTGTAATTAAACTATAACATTTCTTTAATCTCTGTTAAATAATACGTGACTAAGGATATTAACATGATAATATTATTGGGATAGAAAAGAATATTGTAATAAACAACTCCTAATTTTTAAATAAGCAAATTATTGAAAATCCCACGTAAATTTTCAAATGAATATATCCCCTCAATTTCTATCCATCTATTGACTGAACAAGATTATTTTTTTTTCATTACATAGAAGCTATCTGTCAACTATTCATACTTATCATACTCCTATTAGTAACTAAAAGTGGGAAAAGTCACTATATTCGATACAAATCAAATTTTTGTTATAATCAGAGCATGATTAAGAATAGGTGTGACAGGTAACAGTCAATTAATGTGGAGAAAAATTTTAGGCAGAGTTCTGTCATCTCTAAGTATCAACCACTTTTTATAATTTCCTCATTCGTATGAATTTATTCGTATTCGTATTCACTCTAAATTGTCTCATACAGAAAGTGGGGCAGTAGCGTATTGACTTTTAAAGGAATTACTGACTGTAGTTCAATCCTTCAGTTATTTAGGTACTGGCTCACTTCCAGACTTTAGGATATCGATTTTGTTATATTATTACGGTAGGATTGCATAAAGTTTGATTTGATATAATCTACAATAAATTATCTCAAAATTTTACTATGACAACAAAGGTATAAATTAAATAGTGCACAACGACATAAATACGATGAAAAAAGATAAGTGTTGAGATAAGATGTTTCTAGAAACTACCCAATTGAAAGTTAATTTCTATCATGTATGTGCGATGACCAGTAAACTAGTGAAAATTAAGTAAATCTGAATATACGTCTAAACCTAGTTCAGTATGACGAGTACATCGTCCTACATATATTCGAATTCATTATGCCTATGTCTATCATATAATAAGATATCTTTAAACCACTGAGTTTCAATTTAATGACACACAATTTTAAAACCTTCCTACGTCAATTTTGAAATAATTTTTGGAATGAAACTATGGATTATTATCAAATAAAAAAATTTACACACAAGCTTTGTTTACCGAATTTGGTTAATAAAATAACTAGATTTAGAGGTAAAAACAACACTTATTATCTAATTGTAGGATGATTAATACGAGATTATTGTCATATTGCAATCAGAAACACAATAGTTTTCCAGCACATTAATAATACTACATAAACTGTAGACTAAAAAGTCAATGACAACAGGTTGAAATCAAAAGAATTTAATGTCATTTTTGAAATTCTGTTCGAAAGTCATTAAACTATAACGCTATTCTATAGAAACTGCAATCACCTTGTCACTTTAAATAAGGTATACTAAAACATTATTATATTAGATTAGGAATTCTTTTAGTTACAAATAATTGGTCATTTATTTCTTCAATTTCGACTTGTTTTCTGTTTGGGACAATCTACTAATCACTTTACATTGTGATCCATGATAAATTGTATGCCATATGTTTTATAGTAATCTTAAAAGTGACCAAAGTAGAATTACATAATAATGATTTTTCTGTTACTATCTTTTAACAATGCATTATAACTAACTCATTTGATTGACTTTTACTCATTTCTATATTTTTTTTACCTTGTGGAATAGGTAGATATATTCCTCGAAAGTTTCATAAAATCTTCAAGGTTCAAATCATCAACCACAAGCTGGCAATGATGTCAGTTGATATAAATAGTTAACAGACTATGCATTAGCTTATTTACAACTGCTGAGAACCGTTTTTTTGTCACATGATCAGTTTAAGTGGAAAATGTCTCAAAGCTTGTATTCATTGTATTAATTATCCCAACTGTCTTATGATCATTTTTATAGGCATTTATGTAAATCAAAAAATTGAAATACTAAAGTACACATATGCAGTTTACATAGGTGGCATGCTTTTATTCACATTAAAACAATTAGAATTAATTGATTCCGGTCCAAGTAACACTTAAGGCAACTATAAAAATCACTATTTGATGAACATTAACACAGTTTTAGCATCTAATATTATGATTTATAACAAACATTACGTAATTTATTACATTTTTGCGTGAATTATGAAAAATAAACTGCCTAATCAGTCAATCTATTACACAGAATATATATGTAGACATGAATGAATATGAATGAATGAATGAATATGTTGCTCATCTTTACGTAATTATTTCTTACCACCTTGGTTGTTCGATCAATAAGCACAGAACTTTTTTGAAATTAGTTTTTAAATTACACTACTGACTATTTATTGAGATATGAAAAAATAATTCATACAAATCTATAGTCTATTAGATTTGAATATCAACCAATGGAATGTAGATGGACCATTCTGCAAGTCTGAGCTTGTCACAAATTCAGAGATCAGATACAATATCACAGAGTGGATTTATGCGTACTACTGTGATTTCTTAAAAACCAACTAAACAGTTTTCCAATAGCCGTTATATTACTACTATTTTCTATGATGAAAGCCCTCAAAAAATTCATGTTACAGCTATACTTGTTCTATTCATATACACTTTTTATAAGTTGAACTAAATGAATTATACTCACTTGGTGAGGGTTTCTTAATAAATGAGACTGTAAACACTGATTCAATTTCTTCCCATGATTGGCGAGACAATGATATGGGATCGTAGTTCTCTTAAGTTGTTGGTACCACCAATCCCATTATTAGAAAACCATTCATTTAAAACTTCTTTTTTTGTAAAAACAAATAGGAGTCACGATGCAACTGTATTCCAGAAAGGTAATTCTTTTCCATTCAAAATTTATCTTTGATCACTATTCACTATTGCAAGTTCATACATACTGATGCTTAATCATGAAAATACCAACTTAAGAAATATTAGGAAAATGTACAAGCCTTTATTGATTCATGAAGATAGCTGGGTAATAGTTTAGTAAAACCAAAATACATGATAGTAATTTTGTAAACTTGATATTCAACTGAAAACCTGTCTAATAGTAGAAAAGATTTTATCTCCTTGAGATTTGTTGTATATTGTCTAAAATGTACATATCAAAGCCTGTTCTTTGAGCTCTTTGGCTTGAATAACGACTGAATTCGGTATCTAAACAAATGAATGAGTGACTTTTATATGAAATGGCTACTGAATGACATGTGATACCTTATTTAAGTTCTACGCGTAGATATAAATCAAGAAATACTGAGTGGTATGATAATCAAACATTTTGTCAAATATCAATAAAATCGAGAGTTTTAGTTTTGAAAAATTTATCTGTACTTCTATGAACGTCAACTCACTTCTGGTTACTGACTTAATATAGTTGGATGTTTAAATAAGCTAACAAGTTGTACAGTATAATATTTTTTATTAGAAACTTACTAAATTCCTTGGCATAAAAAGTTTATCCAACTCGGCATTTGTTGAATCTTCAAGTTTTATTGATGTCAAATGATAATTAGTAGATTTCGGGAATTGATTTTTCAAAATTAAAGTAAACTGATCATTTGAAATAATCTAAACAGAAAAATCAAACAAATACTACTATACATTGCAAATGAATCATATTCTTACAAATTTTTTCAGTAATATATTAAGAAATAATTCAGAATAACTAACATTTCAATCTAACTAATACAACATAAGAAATGTGTAGTGTAGACAATGATAATTCTATAGAATCACCAGTACTTATTCCATAACAACTTGCCAATTGAAAAAGAAACTATGTAAATTGAGTCTATATTTATCTCCTACGAAATGTATTCAATCGGATGAGTAAAATTTCTTGTTTTTCATTATGTATACAAGATTACATTTTTCTCTGGGTCACATAGTTGGCAGCCAAAATGTTTTTTTTTACAAAATTGCATCTCATATATATATCGATCTGATATTAGCCATTTATATTTTCTAGTTGACCAACCATTAAATAGTTTGATTCTAATAAAAGATTGAATTAAACTATTAAACTATTGACGTCATCTATAAATCTAAAAAATGAGAAAATTAAAAAAATATCTTAACTATTTTTGTTAAAACACCCATGAAGGTTAAAACGTATCTGAGCCACTAAACCAATTGATTAACAAGTAACAATATATGACATTGCTCAACTTATCAGTATCCATATATGGACTATTGATTTATTACTCACAATTCAAAAGATAGTAGGTGTTAGTTATTCATAACTTTGTAGTTGATAGTTATATTTAGAGATTACGTGGTTTGGAATTTATAAGGAAACGTAATTTGTGTTGTTATATAGTGATAAAAATTGAAAGCTTGGAAACTGTTTACGGATTCATAAGTTAAGTAAAATCATTAAAGACACTGAAATATCATCTGTTAACTTACTGATTAAAAAAAGTCACATAGTTTTCAGTCACTCAGTGTCGTCTACAGATATATGTACAGCTATAGAGTGATTCAATAGACAGGCAATAGTACTCACCCCTAAAGATATCTCGGCAGAGATAATCGCTTATGTATTTTGTGACTTTTTAATTTCTTAATTCAATATTCTATTTACGATAACTACGAAATGTAGTTCGTAGTTCCAATTGGTTTCATTCCGTGATTCAAGCTGACTCCTACGAGTACACCATATCACTAAAACAGCCTATCATTAAACGGTTCAGTGAAAAGATTCCATTGCCAATTAAAAACCCTTGTTATACCACAGGCGAATACAATAAAATTCAGTGATGTACTGTGAATTGTTCCTTTAAGAATCCGGTTTAGTATTAACGAAAACATCTAGTTCTCGACAGATGAATTAATATAAGGCACAACTGTAGTTTGACCCAAACGACCACTTAAAGGGAATGATAAACTGAATGGCGACTCAACAGGATTTGCTAAACATTCACTACAAACAAGAAAACTATTGAAGTCAGCTCCCCATGCACATATACTCATAGCGAATAGATCATCCGACACTTAATCGCATACAAATCTATTTTTCATGCAATTGGTTCCCTTTATGAATTTAAATAAAGCAAGAACAAACATTGATGCAGAATAGTATGAATTCATATTATTTCGAGGTTTCTCGTCAGCTGCTTACAAACCAAAATTGTGATAGAATTTTTACATGAAGATAGTATGAAACAATTGACATAAATGAGTGTAAATAACGTGATTACAATAATAACTATATATATATGCTAGAAACAGGTCAGGGGTCAAAAGAGGGAGGTTAATCCAGGGTGGGTGGTGTAATAATTTAGTGAAGTTCATAAATTGTGTGATAATTGTAGAGATTAATGGAATTGACTAATGATAAGGTAGATTACGTAATAATAATTAAATAGGGTTTGGAAAGTTAAGATGATTTAAGAGGATCAGGTGGTGGAAATGTGTGAATAAAATTTATTTTAAGAATTAGGTAATAGGGGGGAGTGTAAAATTATCTTAGAATAAGTAAATGAATAAATTAACCAAAACACAAAACAAACAGAAACAAAAGGATTACCAGGGTAGTGATAAGTTTATTAAAGTCTCTTTTTGGATGCATAAGTCCGGTTTCAGTTTCTTAATTGCAATGGCTTCAGCAAAGCGGAGAGTGGTAGTGGTTCTTTGTCTATTGATAATTTTAAACGCGCACATAATATCGACGGTATGCCCGGTGTCAAGTAGATGCCGAGCTATTGCACTGTTAAAAGCTTTAGTCCCTCGCAACGTCAAGTTCTTCGGAATATGCTCAGAAATACGAACCTGTACTCTTCTCTCAGTTCTTCCAATGTATGTGCTACGGCACGTACATGTGAATTGGTAAATGCAGTTTGGAGCAACAGAGGGGAGAGGACTTGTCGATTTTCGTTTGTTTCAGTGAACAGTATGTTTTCCATAACGTAGTCACTTTGGCTGCCGGGTAGGTCACTTTTAAAGCGGAATTAATTCTGTGATTGATAATTCCGGCGACTTCATCTCCTTTGAAGCGTAAGGATAGGAAGCAGGTTTTCTTTTCAACTGTATCATGCTTAATCGGAGGGTTTGTATTAGCATATTTGTGGATGAATTTATCCGGATATGCATTTTCACGTAGGCATTTGGTGATTGTAGTAATTTCTTCTTCGAGGCATTCTTTTGAGCAGATTTTTCGTGCGCGGTCAAAAAGGTTTCGCACAATACCCTTTTTATAGCTCATTGGACAGAAGCTGTTAAAGTTGAGATAAACTCCGCTCCAAGTATTTTTGCGGTGAATGTGTCTTTGTAGTGTGCCGTCTGATGTTCGCCTAATTCCAATATCTAGGAAATGGAATTTATCATCAACTTCATGTTCCATGGTAAATTCTATATCTTTGTGTACTTTATTGAACAGACTTAGTAGGTACATGGAGTGTTGGTGATTTTTGCAGACAAGGAACGTGTCATCCATATATCTGCAGTAGAGTGTGGTACTGTCGATTGCGTGCTTCAGTTTCTTTTGTTCCAGATGTCCCATAAAAATGTCGGCAAGAATTGGGCCTAGAGGGCTGCCCATTGCTATTCCATCAATCTGTCGGTACAGAACATTGTTAAATTTAAATTGTATGTTTTTTGTACACAAAAACAGGAGCTGTTTAAATTCCTGGGGTGGTAAAGGCAGGAGTTCTGGATATTCACATATGATCTCTGCCGTTTCTTCAAGGGGGATATTTGTGAAAAGCGAAGAGACATCAAATGAAACCATGAATTTGTCAGAGACATTAAGGTTATCAAGTTTTTGTACAAATTCAAAGCTGTCTTTCAAACTGTAGGCTGCTAGTTTTTTGCGGATTGTTTCCAAGCATCTAGTAAGCCAGCGGGCAAGTTTATGGAAAGGTGATTTGGCCATCGATAATATTGGTCTTATAGGGACGTCGGGTTTATGTGTTTTGGGTAGCCCATATAAGTATGGCAATTGTGACCCTTTTGGTTTAAGTTCGTTATACGTATGATTATCTATTAGATTTTTCTTAACAAGTTCTCTCAACTTTCTTAAGACACGTTTCTCTGTCGCATCTGTTAAGTCTTTCTGGGTATTGTCAATGATAAATCTAGTGGAGTTATTTAAAATGGTCATTACCTTATTGATATATTCATCTCTGTTAAGAATGACTACACTGGAACCCTTATCCGGACGAAGTAGCATTATTGTTTCGTCTTTAATAAGTTTTTCCAATGCTTGATGGTGGTCTTCGGTGAACACCCTTGAGTGTGGGATTGGTGTCGTAACATACTGGTTTGTGATATCCACTAATTTAGATTTAAACCAACTGTGCTTTTCGTCGTTCATGGGTTTAAAGTCTGACAGTTGTTGATATAAGTATTCAAACTGGGTCTCAGTGTCTATTCTGTTGCATTTTCTTGGGATATGAAATTTGAACCCAAGGCAGAGTGCTTCAGTTTCAATTCGATTTAGTTTTTTATTAGATAAGTTCTGTATGTATTTTCGTGGATTGGTAGGAAATGCCACGTGGGTTTGTTCTTTAACAAGTGTTTTGGTTAATGTCTTCATGAATTTCTGACTGGTTTTCGACTGAACATCACGAATGAAGTTAATAAGTTTAATACGACATATAATATTTAAATCCATAATGATTTTGTCATAACCAAAGGATTCTATTTTAAGTTTAGAGATAAGATCCTTAGTGCATTCAATTTGGGATTTGGTGACACGTCGAAGATTTTTTAACGAAGGAGGTATTTTACAGGCGCGGACAGCTTTAAAAATGTGGCGAGGAAAGCAGCCATCGTTAAGGCAACGTGACAAAAACTTTAATCTTGTTGTTTCTCTCGATATCCTGCAACGAATTGTCACCAACTTGTTGAGTGACTTGAAAATGTGGACAGGGAGACGGCTTTTCAGAAATTTCATGCAATTGGTTCCCTTTATGAATTTAAATAAAGCAAGAACAAACATTGATGCAGAATAGTATGAATTCATATTATTTCGAGGTTTCTCGTCAGCTGCTTACAAACCAAAATTGTGATAGAATTTTTACATGAAGATAGTATGAAACAATTGACATAAATGAGTGTAAATAACGTGATTACAATAATAACTATATATATATGCTAGAAACAGGTCAGGGGTCAAAAGAGGGAGGTTAATCCAGGGTGGGTGGTGTAACCAAATGTGTGTTGAATTATATGCTTTCACTGGAACGAAACAAGAATCTTGTAGTAAGGTGTGGTACGACATACTCCTTGATGAATTGGCAATGGTGAAAT
>NC_031495.1:23968846-24019012 GCF_000237925.1 Schistosoma mansoni
GTGCGAAACCTTTTTGACCGCGCACGAAAAATCTGCTCAAAAGAATGCCTCGAAGAAGAAATTACTACAATCACCAAATGCCTACGTGAAAATGCATATCCGGATAAATTCATCCACAAATATGCTAATACAAACCCTCCGATTAAGCATGATACAGTTGAAAAGAAAACCTGCTTCCTATCCTTACGCTTCAAAGGAGATGAAGTCGCCGGAATTATCAATCACAGAATTAATTCCGCTTTAAAAGTGACCTACCCGGCAGCCAAAGTGACTACGTTATGGAAAACATACTGTTCACTGAAACAAACGAAAATCGACAAGTCCTCTCCCCTCTGTTGCTCCAAACTGCATTTACCAATTCACATGTACGTGCCGTAGCACATACATTGGAAGAACTGAGAGAAGAGTACAGGTTCGTATTTCTGAGCATATTCCGAAGAACTTGACGTTGCGAGGGACTAAAGCTTTTAACAGTGCAATAGCTCGGCATCTACTTGACACCGGGCATACCGTCGATATTATGTGCGCGTTTAAAATTATCAATAGACAAAGAACCACTACCACTCTCCGCTTTGCTGAAGCCATTGCAATTAAGAAACTGAAACCGGACTTATGCATCCAAAAAGAGACTTTAATAAACTTATCACTACCCTGGTAATCCTTTTGTTTCTGTTTGTTTTGTGTTTTGGTTAATTTATTCATTTACTTATTCTAAGATAATTTTACACTCCCCCCTATTACCTAATTCTTAAAATAAATTTTATTCACACATTTCCACCACCTGATCCTCTTAAATCATCTTAACTTTCCAAACCCTATTTAATTATTATTACGTAATCTACCTTATCATTAGTCAATTCCATTAATCTCTACAATTATCACACAATTTATGAACTTCACTAAATTATTACACCACCCACCCTGGATTAACCTCCCTCTTTTGACCCCTGACCTGTTTCTAGCATATATATATAGTTATTATTGTAATCACGTTATTTACACTCATTTATGTCAATTGTTTCATACTATCTTCATGTAAAAATTCTATCACAATTTTGGTTTGTAAGCAGCTGACGAGAAACCTCGAAATAATATGAATTCATACTATTCTGCATCAATGTTTGTTCTTGCTTTATTTAAATCTATTTTTGCCCAGCACTAGCATAACTGTAGGAATATCTTCTCCAAGTGATAGAACGTGAAGAAAAATACCTCATTATTTATAGAAGCGGTAACAAGTTGACCGTCTCTATGTACAAACTGAAACCGGATATCCTTGACAATCAACAGGAAGATAATGATTTTAGTGCGAATATGCAAGTTTTGTCTTTTATTTCACCGCAACCAGCAGTCAATAGTAATGCTCCTTCAACTCCTACTAATATAACCTGACTCAGAACAACAGTAAATAAGTGTAAAAGTTATATTTATTTCCCTAACTAGTTCTAGTTTTAGAAAAAATCAATTTTTTTCTAGCTAGATTTACACCCATACATCAGTTGTCTAATATCTATTCACATTCAGCTTCAATAACCAGCTCACGTAACATTAAAAATATATATCAATTCAACGTGTCTACATTTTCATTAAATAATATCACATTTTTTATGCTACCGAGCGTTTTTATTCCACGTGGTTATCTTTTCCCCCTAATGCCTTAATGAAAGACATATACCTGCGCTAGTTTCATGAATAAACATGTCACTCGCTATCATTACACGTATATATATACTGCAGTTACAATAAAGAAAATGATATCACTTATTAGATTTCATTCTGCTTACGTAAATGAACTAGGTAAATTAGAAAATGATATTCAATGAATAATTAACTTATAATTAAAAATCTAGCAATAAGTTATCAGTAGACGCTTTTTCATAGCCATTGAAAGAAACAGAACGTCATACGTCAAATAGTTTATCAAAAATGCAGAACTGATAAAGAATATATAAATAAACTGAAACTCACAACAGTATAGAAGCTTTGAGATATGAATTTCAGAGTGAAATTCACTTGTTGCTTATCATTATTGCAAACTTCATTATCTTTAAGTGTTAAATGTTGAATATTATTTGAAGTACTGTATGGAATTTCGCTATTCATGCATTGGCTCTTCAAAACATTTAGACCACCATCAGACCACAATTGAAGATAAAGTGTTTCACATTCATTAGGTTCTTCATAGGAGGTCTTAAACTCAAGTCTTATGAAACAGGATTGACGTACAGCTGAATTGTACTTGAAATGACCATAAACTAGTGCACTTCGTCCAATTGTTAGAGGATATGGTAAATCCATGGTGGTATCACATTTTATTGACTTTAATAAAACAATGAGTTAAAACAAAAGCATGATTATAATCAGAAAGGTGAAATAATAAGCCTTTTTATCATACACTAGAGCAAATCATTTCAAAAATGTAAATATTTGTTACTTTCCCGTTGAAATTACTGTAGTGTTGCAATGGTTATCATAGATTCACAGAGAATTATTTTTTTGCCAATATCATTTACAAATCAACATTTCATCAACATGAATTAACATCATAAGTGAATTGAATTATGTCATATTTATAAAAGAAAACCATTGCCTCACTACCATTTGTATTGTGTAATCAACCAAAATGAGCTATATTATAAATTTTGTGAGCACGAAAAAACAATTATAAATGGTATAATATAATTCTATCTAATGATACAAGCGTTATTATATTGGAACACTATTCGACTAGATTTATGTTTGAAAACGAACATCCCTATAAATTCATGTTAGCTGAATTGTTAATGCCAGTCCCTCAATATAATACAAAAACTACTTAATAAATAATAATATACACACACAAGATGATTTGACAAAATGAAGGTCTGATAATTGTTTTAATTGTGATTACAGATGTATAAAAAGTAAGATATGAAGTTTAAATTGACCTACGATTATGGTATAATTAAGTAGTTAATATAAAAAAGGGTCATTCTATCTACATCAAATAAACATTTCAAATTCAATGAAATTTAATTGAAAAGTTATAATCAACTTGCCAAATATTAGGAAAAAAACATTTTAATAGAGGAATATGATCTGGGTTAATAAAAATCTAGAAAGAAACTACAACACATCAGGACACCATGTAGACTAATTTTTGAAAAAACAGTATTTCACTTAAGGCTGAATTTATTAATTACTATACATGTTAGATAATCTTATTAAGACTATTCCTGTAATACATTCTTCAGTGAATTCTTATAAATTCTATATAGTTGGAATCATGAGTCTCTGGACAGCCGTTTCGTTTTATTGTGGGACTCCTCAGCAATGCGCATCCACAATCCCGCCTCGCGAGATTTGAACCCACGACCTATCAGTGTCATGTGCGAGCGCTCAACCTCTAAACCATTGAGCCGACATCCAATGGTGTTAATGTCTGTTGGGCGATAACAACTCACTGAAGACATTGGTGAATGGTTGCTCAATTTTGTGGATTGGTTGAAGTTAGACAATGACACCGTTAGATCCTGGCTCACTGGTCTAGAGGTTAAGCACTCGACTGATAGGTCCTTGGTTCGAATCTCGCGAGTGCGGGCTAGTGGATGCGCACTGCTGAGGATTCCACAATAGGACGAAACGGTCGTCCAGTGCTTCCAGGTTTTCCATGGTGGTCTAGCTTCAATAGACTCATGATTTCAACTATATAAAATTACTAAAATCTCCACCAAATCCCCTTCTGATAATTCTTATAAATATTTTTAAATAATCTATTCAAGTAACTGTAATCGATCATTTTAAATGTTTATAATTATTGTTAAATTATTTTAATAAACTAACCTGAATAATATTTTTTAATAAATAGTTTTGAATTAAAGATTTTTGAATTATAGGAGCTGCAGCATAAACATTTGATGTATAACTTGGATATATATTCCCATCTACACGGATTGGATTATAGGCTAAAAGAAAAGTAAAGAAAATTAGTGAAGTATATACCTGTGTAGATATACTAAGATTAGTGAAATTTCATTTCATTTTATTGTGAAGACTATTAGTTGTATAGTTGGTAAGCATCAACTACATATAAATTACTTATCATTGTCTTTTTATATTTTTACGTCCTTAAAGTACATAATTATTCTGTAATATATTCATATACCACTTTGAAGAAGACTTTCAAAGTACTTGGTGATGAATAATGTGTTCAACAACTGGGTTATTTAAGGCAATGAACATAATAATTATTGTCTCCAATGTAGCTCTGTCACAAAAGATGTAGGTTTACAAACATTTATATTGAATTGCTTCAAAAACAATGATATAGCTTAGTCCTGACATAATGATAAAGTTGAAATGACGAAAACATTAAGTACATAAGTATTTAATATATTCAACATGAACTATACGACTACTTCTATCCTAACGTACGACATAAGTCGATTTATAAACCTTGTCTATGGAATCTAAAATGCGGTAAGTAAACCATGGGGTACTTTAGTTTTTAATACCTATAAGTTTTGAAAGAAATGCATGTTTATTCATACAGATGATTCGAATAATCAAAGCGTATAATCGGAAAGGATAATTACTCTTAATATAATCGGTTTTCGACTGCTTTATAGAATCCGTAATTTCTCTAACGAAGCAAAAACTGAACAGAAGTACCTTTTTACTAAATATTGATTTTTTTATGACGGTATAAAAAATATTTGCATGAATCTACAGCTTCTACATTTATTATTTCATCATGCAATTTGTAATTTTCATTTTAAATAGTGAAAATTTCAACCTTACAGTCGGTGAACTTGTGGACAGTAATTTGATACTGAATAACTTGTAAGGTTAGATTTGATCCTTAGAAAAAGCACCAAAGATCATCGGGTACAGATAAATTTCTTAATGAAAATATTTCACAAAGATTACAATGTAAGGTGAACTTAAGAGTAAATAGATGGTGAAAAGAATTCTCCTTACGTGAATTAGAGCTGTTCAACCAAGATGAAACTTCTTCCTTTTTAGCACTTGGACGTTTTCTATATTTCGGGGTCATTTTACGATCAGTTGGTTTAAGCGACGAAATACTGCTGCTTACTGAGTCTTGACTCCCAGTTTTATATAACCCCATATTACGTCTAGCTTCACGTTCCAATTTTGTTGATCGTTTGGAACGATAATTTTTCAGAGAACGTTTACGATCAAAATAGTATTGACTTTTACCTACTTCTAAGTAGCATTCATTGTCAGTATACACGTCACTGCCTGCACTCTCTGTTTCATCACTGTCTGATATATATTCACTTAAAGAACGAGATTTACGTGAAGATTGCACTTTTTCTTTTAGTCCATGCTTTATTCCTTGTATGTCATTGTTATTAGTACCAGTTAAGGTATAATCTGCATAGGGTAGATGGTCTGCTAAATTGTTTTTGTGTATATCCGCAGCTATCTCTGATGCACTTCCACTTGGCTTCAAGGGTTTTTTTCCTGACGTATCCACTGTAGAATACGGACCGAAGCTTGGATCACAGCTCTGAGTAAGCGTTATATCTTCATGGTTAGGACTTTTAGTTCTTGAGTGTATTATCGCCGCTATTTCAGGAGCTGTACCTTTTAATTTTAAATTTGCAATGTCAGAGGAAGGTTCTCTAGTATATCTTGGTGGCCTAGGTGATTGATCAGCTGGTGTGAATGGTCTTATATGTGAGTCTGAACCTTGAGCAATGGTTATATCTTCTAGATTTGAAGTAGGATGTTTCGAGTGAATTAAAGCTGCTAATTCTGGAGCTGGTCCTTTAAGTTTACCATGTGAGTGCAAATCACTTAAAGATGAAATCTCGATAGATTTTCTTGAGTCATCCAACGTCTTGCGTTTAAATGTATCATAAGGACTACCAATATTTTCATATCCATCATAATATTTTCTGTCAAAAGGTGGAAAATGAGTATCTTCAGACAGTGTTTCACGACCAGTTAAATTAAGTGCATCAAATTCAGTTGATGGATTGGATTTATGAAGATAAGCTGCAATTTCAGGTGCTGGTTTTTTAGACATCTCTTTTGGTAATCGTTCAGTGACAGCTACATTAATTACCGGATTTTTAGTGCTCCTAGCAATAGTAATATCTGATGCTATCGAAGGTGTTTGGTCTGAAATCGTAAAACATATGAAAAAAGTTAATTGACAAAAATGAATTATACAGAACAAAAATTTCAGAACAAAATTTCAATAGCCATCATACTTTATTTCTCAATAAGTAGACTTAAATAATCTACGTCTTTACAAATTTTATATTGATTTAAAACTAAGAAGTTCAAAGAAAGGAACTTATAGTGTTCTTACTAAATATACCATCTATTCTCCAGTGGTTGTTTAGATCTAAAAAAACTTAAACATAATTGCTATAAAAAATTAATTTGACTTTTACAATGACAAGTTCTGAATGGACAATTGAATATAATTGATGTGAATGTTGTTTTTCTATTTGTTTAGTTAATGGTTATTAGTTAAGACCAGTTAATTCAAGATTTTTTAAAAATCATTTATTCATAATCAGATTGTTTCATACACAGGTATCTATACCGAGGTTGGACTTGATAGTTTCAAGTAGATTAAGCATTAGATAGAGAATTAATATTAAATATATTTTTGTTATATCGCAATAAGTAGAAAAATTGTATATCTGACGTATCGTGACATAGTGTAAGCCACTTCTTCAGAGTAAAGAAATAACAGACATTAAATTAACATAAGCTTAAATAATACAAAGGAAACAATGCAAAATATTTACTTTGAAGAAGTGGCTTATATTAAGTCACGAAACTTTAGAACTACAATTTTTCTACATATTGGAATATAACAGAAATATATTGAAAAACCTGAAAGCACTGGACGGCCGTTTCGTCCTATTGTGGGATTCCTCAGTAGTACGCATCCACGATTCTGTGCACCGCTGAGGAGTCTCACAATAGGACAAAACGGCCGTCCAGTACTTCCAGGTTTTCCATAGTGATCTAACTCCAGTTGATTCATGATCTTAACTATTAAAATTACTATAATATCCACAAAAACCCTTCTGATAAAAATATATTGTTTTGTGATGGCCACACAATTCATTGATCAGATTAAGAACATTCAAATCAACGACGACGAGCTAATGATATCCCTTGACATAACGGCGCTATTCACTTCAATTGAACCAAACTTAGCAAAAGAAACTCTGCCCTTGCTTCTAACCAACGACGAAAATCTCGCGAAATACACGAAGCGTCAAAGTCAAAGCCTACTTGAACTGATAGATTTGTGTCTAAAAACATATTTCCAATTGAACAACAAAATCTACGGACAAACAACAGGGACGCCAATGGGATCACCAATATCAGGACTTATCGCAGAAGCGGTAATGCAAAGACTAGAAACCACGATTCTACCAGTGATCAAACCAAAAATTTGGATTCGTTATGTAGACGACACATTCGTCATCGTCAAAAAGGATGAACTAGAAAACACCTACAGGCAGATCAATAACGTCTTCAGCGACATTAAGTTCACCATGGAACAAGAGTCGAACAACAAGCTATTATTCTTAGATATATTAATCACCAGAACCGACACAGGAAAACTGGAGACTCAAGTGTACAGGAAGTCGACCCACACCGATCAAATTCTCAACTACAATAGCAACAACCCAGGAACTCACAAAATCAGCTGTGTAAAAACTTTGTTCAAGAGGGCGAGGACACACTGCAACACAATCACAGCACGAAAAAAAATGAAGAAAAACACCTGAAAACCATCCTTCAAAAGAACGGCTATCCAATCAATTTCATCAAAAAATACCAGTCGCACACATCATCAGAAACGAAATGAAGTATATAAATCAACAAAAGGATCACCCTACCATACATAAAAGGCATATCGGAAACGACAACAAGGCTGCTGAAAACCTTCGGAATAGGTGTTGCCTACAAACCAACAAAATCCATCCACTCAATCTTATGCAAACCAAAGGATGAAATGACAAAAGAAGACAAAACAAACATCATCTACAAAACAAATTGTGCCAACTGCGATAAACGCTACATCGGACAAAGCGGACACCCCCTTCATCTTCGCCTGCATGAACATCAATTAGCAGTCAAACGTCACGACATTTTTTCACTCATATCAATACACTTAGGCAACTACGGACATACATTCGACTGGAAAAATGTGGAGATTTCGGACAGAGGCAATTCCAAAAACACCAGAGAATTTTTAGAAGCTTGGCACTCAGGTCAATCAGCAATGAACAAGCACATTGAAATCAATCCAATTTATCAACCAATCAAGAAAATTATTCAGAAACATAGGAACAAAAATCAAACCAATAGGAGATACAACCAAAACAAAGAAATAAACAATAACAGATGTAAGGTCAATAAGAACCAATCAACATCGAGGTTCACAGGACGAGCTGTGAATCACATGTGAAGAAATTCAAATACTTCACTTCTACCCGAGGTTTGTGCTGATGATGTCGTTCACAAGGACGATGAAAGCTCCACGACCAAACCATCCAGCTCGGAGAACAAACCTATATCAAAATATTGTTTTGTACATACTTATTCTGTTGTAAATACCAGACGTAAAATCTGAGAAAAGATTTAGTTGTGAGTGAAAAGCCTGTTTAACTATTCGTAAATATTGAAAATGAATAGGTGGTCAGCACATCTTCGTCATGTAATTTCTTATATTTGATTAAGCTGTATTACAATAATATTTTCTATTCTATGGTTGAGTAACTTCTCATAAATTTAATTAGATAAGCATCTTTAAATCTGTGATTTTTACACACCCTAGAATATTTCTTTCGATTCGCCTCTCTTCGGCTATCATCAAAAAGCCATTGGTAATTATATTTCTTCTATTAGATCGCTTAATTTAATTTCGATTTTATTAATGAACTCATATCAGCATAATTCAAAAATGAGTATAGTAGAGTTTAGGACTCCTCAGAATTTCTCACACATGACCTGAAACAAGAATAAAGCCAAGATCTACAGGTTTTATGATAAATATGTCATATTCATATTACCAAGTCACAATTTAGTGGTCTACATTTTCAACATAAATCACTACATAAATGGTTCTATCTTCATGCTGTCATTCAGTCGTTATAGTTAAACCCTATTAATCACAGCCTCTCATTAGAACTTTAGCAATCCTCCTCGGGGTTAGCCAATATTAGGGATATTATTATTATCAAGCTAAAGGATTTGAGAAAATTTAGTATTTTAATTCAAAGGTACAAAATTTCAAAATTTTAGATTCAATTCATTTATCTGACCTAGATTATTCTGAGTTGAGGAAGCTACCAATAATGTTTTCGTACTGGAAATATGTATTTATAAACCGTATACTTAGTACATTTACATTAAGGAGTGCACAAAATTTTAGATTTGACACCGTGATGAATCAGGAATATTTGGTCAATTCCCAGTAACCCCTGAAAATCAATTGGTCAGATACTATTATGGATAATAACTGGATTTTATAAATAAAAATGTTTATACCATTAAGAATGATGTGTACAACAATCATGGTGTTTATTATAAAAAGGGATTGGATTCTTATGGCATATGAAACCACTAAAATGACTAAATTCAAGTCTCGATGAACGGATAATATTACGACTTCTGAGATCGACTAAACTGTATAACCTATAAATTATTTCATTGTGAAGAACCAAATTAAAACTAATGTTTTCAACCAAACTGTTCTGTGGACGAAAACGAAAGCTAATAACCTATTATTTTCGAACTTTCAAATACTTTAAAGAGACCAATAAAACAAAACTGTGGTTCCACTGAAGACAAATAATACTTGGATCTTTTCACAACAAACGTAGGTACGTTTTATTTAAAACCAGTTTAAAAAAGGATCTTATATCAGCTGCTATACGAACCTCTTCATGAACGGAGAAATAAAAACCTTATTTGAGAAATACTTCGACATTGGAAATATCCAGAAAACTCTAGTTACACACGTTGGCTGCTAAATATTACTCCAATCAGATAACACAACAATGCTCTCAGATAGTTATAGTCATAATTTATTCTTTTTATTAGTCTAATCTTGATCTGAAGTAGGCCAACTTGATTGTCATGGTTCGGACAGTTGACATAACATTTTCCTGCTAATTGTCATTCTAATGACTTTTACAAATGTTTTTGTTGTTTCATCGAATGCAAAATTTACTTATTTAGTTGTTAAATATTATGGGTTAGTTAGAGAAGTAGGATTGAGTGATAATGATGAGATAATAGTCATTAGTACGCATTTACACTGTGAAATTCCCTTCATCCACAGTAATTTTATTTGACTAATCTAGCTAAGGGCATACTGACTGTACCTTTAGTTTTCGAACGTTTAAAAGGATTTTTTAAATGTAAACCCTTCTTCTTTTTCTCGCCTTCGCCATCTTTCAACCTTATGTCTGGCGTAGATCCTTTGGATTTCTTAGAGTCATTACGTACATCTGACTCGGAGCCTGTTGATTTTCTGCTCTTTCCAAGTAAACTGAATCGCTTTTTCTTATGTTTGTCCTGCAAGTTAGGTGTTGATGTTGTAGCAGAAAGTTGAGATCCTATGTGATCTTCGTCATCCAATACAGAATAGCTTCCATGGTGTAAATCGCCTGCATCTGTCTGACTTCTGCCTTCGTTAAAACGTTGTTCAATTTTACTATTACTTAAGGTAGCAGATTTTCGAGAACCAAAAATAGATGTTTTCGACTTTATATGTGACGTATCATTTGCATTAAGGTTACCTCGACTTCCCATTACGTCATTAGCTGACTTGCCTACAGGTGGTAATGTTCCAGAGATCCTTGAGTCTGAATTGTGACTAAAGTCAATACTATTACGATATGAATGGGCTGCAGAATTTCGATCTAATGTAGATACTTTGTAATCAACGTCTAAATATGCTCTAGATAAATCATTTGACGTTTTCCAAGCAGTAACTTCTAGATTACTATCTTTACTTTTTATTGATTGTTTGTCCAATTTGGAACCTGTTCTTGTTGGTACCATTACTGGTGGATCATTTCTGCGTATGGAACTTTGTCTTAGCTCATTGACACGTACAAAGCCTGCTTGTGTATCATCCATTCTAATGCTATTACTGTCATTAATAGCAGAAGACATGTTTGTATTATTATTCATTTCCTCTTCATCATAATACATGTCTTTAAATTCGAGAGATAGTATATCAACTTTTCCTTGCATTGATAAAGCAAACGCTTCATTCAATGGTACAAGATGATCTTGGCCACAAACGTCCTCCCCGTTTAATTTAACCTATAGAAGAAGAGAAAACATAAGAACAAGACGAGAAAATTTGAATGATTTGAAACTTAATAATGAAATTTCAGTTGAAATATATAAATACATATTTCAAATTCAATTATCGTCTTTTTTCCGAGTTTATTATTTTATTTGTTTAAACATATAAATATTGGTACAAGAAGGCACCAAATATATATGCGCCGCACAAAACTCATTCGATTTGTGTGAGGGATGTGATACTGCCCAGGTGCCCAAACTGAAGCAGGTGGTTTTCTTAGGAGGCCACACCCGGAGCCTTTAACATAAAGGTCTGATCCACAAGGCATTGGAGCATCGTCAACAGATGCAGTCCCATGGTAGCCGGTGATCAACGATTGATTCATACGCCATTTGTTCCCTCAGGATACTGGAGCCCATGTGCACCATCGGTTTGGAATCAAGGTTTTCCAACTCCCCTAGGTGGACTTTCGGTGTCCACCAACCCGGTTAAAGCGCCGGATATTCGCTTTTCGTCCTCTCAATTTCGTGAACAACACCCCCGCCACGAGAAGTCAGTGAGTAGGACTTCTCTGACAGAGGCTATATATTCGCGTGGCCATGTGAGAGTATTTTGAGAGGGAGAGCGGACTCTCCGGACTCTCGGCCGTACCAGGGCATTTGGGGGCTTATAATTAATTCCATATGTTCTTTCTAAATTTCAAAACTGTGGCTACTAACTATTATCTTCACTACTCAGTAGTAAATTGGTGAGTTTACGATATATTCCACAAAGTTCGTCTGGACATTTAGGCAATTGTAATGCAGTAAAATGCATGAACCATAATATATATTCTTAGTCATATCAATTATTGCCCAATTTAAAAGAATTGGTAACTGGGAATTTGGAATAGAGATTGAAGTCTATATCTTAAAATTTAGCCATAGAATATAGTCGATAACTAGTTATAGAACAAGCATTACACGTTATCTCTTGCTAGAAAACCTAGTGTAAAACACTTTTTTAATTATGTTTAAGCGATCACGATTCTGTAGTTACATCCCAACAAATTACGATAATCAATCTGGATCAATTGTCAGATTAGTTATTCAAAGAAATTCAGCCTTAGTTCTTACTTAAAATCTGTATTTCTAACTGTTAAACCATTAAAATGAATATGATTATCAAAGTTATCATATGATAAATTCACATGAAACTTCCTTATTTTACCTAATCTGTAAGAGTATCACTGTCATAGTATCCTCAATATGTTTTAAAAGATATTGTTTAACATTTTCAAAAAAAGTTAATTTTGTGCACTGTAGTTAACAATTACAATAGTAAAACAAATAAATCTAGGACATTTGTGTATGACAAAATGTTTTTCTTTTAATTCAACAAACGAAAATGATATGACTCTATAACTAAATAGTTACATGATGATCAGAAGAAAAATGATATTTATATCTGATTATGAATTGTGAAACAATCAATGAAAATATCTGGCTTTTAAGTGGTTACATTCCTTTTAATTTTTGTTGTCAACTGATACAATTCAGAAATAAATGATCACCAATAGGGTACAAAAGAGTTATTTAGTTTTAGTTATGATCTTTTAACAATGTGTTATCAAATTTGGGCAAAATATGAACGTTAAAATGTTAGCTTATCCCAATTGGTATCTGTCAGTCATGGAAAAATATTTCACTTCAATAAATAATGACGTAAGATTAGTGGAATGAATGAACAATATGTTTAGAGAAAACAAAAACAAAATGACAGGTTGTAAAGTTATTAGATAAATGGGCAGTAAAGCTGTCTACACGCACTATGTTACCAGGGCTACAATGATATGTGAGAACGTATGTACGCACTTGATCTACATAGTTAAAAGATATTATTTATTGTATAATCGATAAAGTTGACATGTTTCTTCATTTAAAGAACTGTAGTGAAAAATCGTATCTCTACGATTTATGTAAACTGGTGGCAACTCATCTTGGGAATCCAGAGAAGACTTGTTCTATACTTGACATTTCTGGTAGTTCCCATAACAAAGCACAAAATATATTCTTTATAAATATAGATTATTTTAGTTTGGGTGGTTGTTGTTTGTGGTAAAAATTGACATCATCAGAGAAATTCCAATGTACAGGCAGAATTAAACAGCTGTTAAGATTTAATTTACACGTTCAGTAATACTCGCTTAAGAGGTGCATATACCAAAATTGGAATGATACAGAGAAGGGGTTCCATTTTTTAACTCCCCCTGTAGCTCTTCTAGAGTCACTACCGATCTCAAGCTCGGGCAAGGGAGGAAAGTTGGGCGTGAGGTCATCAACCCAATCCCGTATAAAAAAATCTTGCCAAAAAAACGTCAACCAGAATAAACTAATTAAACCACATAAACCCTGTCCTCCAAGTTGAACGAAGAATCATAACGTCTCAGGATGAAAATCGAGATTCTACGGAAGTCGCGAGGCCGATGCCACTTTTAACAACCAGAGCAAAACTTTTTATGGACCATTCAAATAGCTACGCAAATGAGGAGATACAAAATGGTGGTTCCCGAAAACAATGGAACCCATCGGACCCAAACTGGACGACGCAGGCCAGGTACGGGAGAGAAACTTCTGTACTCCGATAACGAAGAAAAAATGCTCCACACACTCAGGAAGTTGCTCCGATGCTGTCCAAAGAAGCATGCAAAGCACCTGATGGTTGGGGATCTCATCAATCCAGGATAATTAAAGCATCCTTCAAACCAAAGAGGGAGGGAGTTACAATGAATGTTATCCAAAGTAGTGCACCCATCAGTGAAAGCAATCACGACGATGATCAGTTTTATGGGAGGCTGAAATCAATCACAGCGAAGTACCCAAAAAAGGACCTCACCATCCTTATGGGAGATCTAAACACCAAAGTCGAAATGGACAACACCGGATATGAAGACATCATGGTACGACATGGACTGACTGGTAAAAATGAACGACAATGGAAAAAGACTAGCAAACCTATGTGCCCTAAACAAATGTTTATAGGTGTCACAATATTCCCACACAAACGAATACACAAAGGTACATGGATCTCAACAGAACACACCACAGAAAACCAGATCAATCATATTTCCATCAGTAAAAAATTCACAACGTGAATGGAAGATGTGAGAACCACGAGAGAAGCTGACATAACTTCAGATCATCACTTCAAAGTCATCAAGATGAAAGTAAAACTAAAGAATCATTGGACAAATGGAGCAACAGCATCATAAAGGTTCAATACAACCCTCCTTCAACATACTGACAAACTCACCCATCTCAAGATTACTCTCAACAACAGATTCCAAGACTTACAGCACCTACTGAAAGAAGAAGAAACTATTATGGTAGACAACTTGAAAGTGATCAAAGGAGCATTAACTTCAATGTGTCAGGAGGTTCTGGGTCGCAAGAAGCATCATCAACATAAGGAATGGATCTCCATGGGAACCCTGAACAAGATTCACTAAAGGAAGAACAAGGAGACAGCAATTAACATTAGTTGAACACGAGCAGAGAAAGTTAATGTACAAGCAGAGTACGGTGAAGCAAACAAGTAAGTGAAGAAGAGCATTGAAGCTGACAATCACAAATACGTGGAAGACCTGACAATGACAGCGGAATAAGCTGCAAGAGAAGAAAATGTGACAAAACTGTGTGATACAACGTGGAAACTAGCTGGGAGATATAGTAAGGCGGAGAGACTGGTCAAAGACAAGGAAGTAATGAGAATCGTGGAGATTCAAGAAAGGATGAACAGGTATGTGGAGCAATTTGAGAAACTGTTGAATTTGCTGGTGAGCGGCCTCCAAGATCGGTAACAGGAGTATGTAAGTAAGGTAGTAAGTTCAGCAGTACCCACTAATATCCAGTGTCAATGGTTGGACAAAGGACCTTCCAGATTAACAGCAAACGCGTCACCTTTAGGTCATTTGACCAGCATCCAATGATACACAATATCGACTTCAGATGTTTATATTAAGCCTTCAAAATACTTTGTTTTGATATTGTTTATTATCGCCCAGATATCAGAATGACAAAAATAAACCAGATTTATTAACTGCAGTTTGTTGAGAAGAACCATTATACGTTGAACTCGAGTTTACCAGTTAACTGATTCGCTTCACTTGACAGGAAAACTTTGACGAAATTTTTTTCCTTTTATTTATATGCAACTATTCAAAATAATTATACTCAAATCATTCACTTTCTGGTCTACAACTTGAATGAGTATAATTTCAACTTTCGGTCTACCCATATACACATGAATATCATATTCTTAATGCTGTTCAGAATCAGTTTCCATGTTCGAACCTATTTCAGTGATTTCATAATATTTAAATGACAACGCCTAATAGCAAATGATATAAATTTTTGAATATGTACTATAGGCTGATAAATTACATGGAGCTTTTATCACTAATATTATTTAAGTGATGGGTTTGTCGAACTGTGAGAGAAGTAGTAAAACTTCTAATTTTCTACTCCAATAACGCTTAGGCTTGGTTTAAATGAAATAAAAAAGACAAAATATAAAATAAATCTATAAATTCCTCTTATTTTTTATTTTTACATTGCCCAGGCACTATGTAACCATAGAAACAAAGTGCTTTGAATTAACTTGGATTTCAAACGGAACCAAAGCTCTTAATTCTTAAGGGTTTTGCCGCTTACTGGATCGTCACCAGCTGGAAATAAACACCATTCATAACCTTTATTTCCTGATAAATATCTAGATAGATTATTTGATATTATTCATAAATGTATATATTGTATTAGTAAAACAATTAACAAAATCCAAAACTTAAGCTTAATGCTATAGATGTAGTTTTTGTAGCACAATTTTTGATATTCACAATTTTATACAGCCGAAAAAATTGTGTTTGAAAGTTCTATGGATCAATTTCGGAATATGACTTAAGGATAGAATAATAACGGAGACAGGATGTATGTGAAAAGGAAACATTATACATTATACATATATGATATATGTCAAATACAGTTTTGAATCAATTCAAAATAATAGGTTACCTAGTAAAAAACATGTACTTAGAATTAATGAAAATATTTAAAAATAATACAGTTTATGCTTACAACATAACATTTCTTATATGCATGTACGCATAATTCGAAAGGTTTATTGATTTGTATACCATTCTCCACAGTACGTTCTTGTTTTGCTACCTTTTCTGGATTACGACTAATTACAGTCACTAGACCATCTGTTGTTAGAATGATTTGTAAAGGTAATTTATCAAATACATTGTGAGTAGAACCTTCTTCTGTTAATAATTCAAAAACGATTCTGTAAGAAATTTCAAACAATAGATATTTATTAATTTTATAGTGTTATAAATAAAGGTAAATAGTCATATGTTTTCTAATCCCATTAATATACTTAATGTATAATTCACATTAAATCACAAACTAATGTACAACTGGCATCATTCGACAATTGGTTTCAGAGGATTCAAAAGTAAATAGCTGTTAAATTAAGCCAGAATACGGTAAAACCATTTCTAGTTAGTTCTTTGTTCTCTTAGTTATTTAATTGTATAACAAATGGCTTCAAGTATACCTTTGAAAAATTCCTTACTCGCTATGGTTTATTTAGGACCGAAAACTAACAATAGCATTCTGTAACTTGAATAATACCATCAAATGCTTGTGTTTCACTTCATACGTTACTCTTCAGATTTTGTCTACTCAACTAAGTCTATGTTCATCAGAGGTCATGTAGTTGAAGGTTCTATTTCACTTAACACATTCTATTTTTGAAAAAAATCGGTTGAACTATAACCAATCTGTGTAGTAGATATCAATAAGTATCAAAAAATGCTATTATCCAAAAAGAAACTGCCTCGATTGCATGCTTTTTAACAGGATAGATGTAAGCACTTACATATTCCACAGTCATCTGTACAAGTCTGGAGGAGCGAAAACAAGTCTCGAAGTGTTGTAGAAGTTATTGTTGTATTTATATGCAGTCTATTTTTGTCTGCACAACTCTATCCATTGAATGGTTTATTCCAAACTGGTCAAGTATTTTATGACCATTCTGTTTCTATATTATCTATGACCTTGCTAATTACATTTATGTGAATTTTTATGTACTTGGCCTGTGTGTCCCTGTTATCTTTTCTCCAATGAACTATATGTAATCATTATGCTTTCCGTGTTTGAAAGAAATTAACATTTCATTCTCATTCAAACATTAAAAACACTATCTCTTCTCAACGAATTTATTTACCTCAATTTTTAAATGATTCTTATTATCATTTATCCTGATTAATTCTACTATTATTTGAGACAAAGACTTTTGAATAATGAATTCTTTCTTTATTTTAACATGAATAAGTTGTAGTTCATCGAGATGATCATACTGAATCACTATTGATGTATTTATATTTAAAAAAGATATATTACTGCTTTAGCAGCTAAATGATTTAATTATCAAGCTTTCGTTGTTGTTCATCAGTTTTGTACTTTACTTAATGTGAACTCTGATAATGTCATCGAAATCGATACCAAAACTGTCTAGCTTAGATTACGCACCATCAAGTCACAAAACTATCATTTAAACTATTTGACTTCACTTAGTATTGTTGGTTTGAATCTTCCCATTGATGTTTAGGACTGTAACTGGTCAGTCTCTAATAGGCATATTGTGCATACTGTGCGTATTGCCTCGATATTGCCTTAATTCACAAGCATGGTAAGCAAAGATGAATAGTGGCTAGCAGTGGAACTCAGGACGCGCGTTTCGTCCTATTTGGGACTCGTCAGAGTGAATATCAACTCTGAGATGCAGGTACATCCAGTTGACGAGACCCAAATAGGACGAAGAGCGCGTCCTGGATTCCACTGCTAGTCACTATCCATCTTTGCTCATTTGACATCAGTTTAAAATTTAAGAGCTTATTACTCTATTCTAAATTTACTATATATAAATGTGAACTGGATTTGGTGTCCTGGTATAAAACTGCTGTCTTATAGTATACAATTAAATTTTTCAATAATAATGTATTTTCAGAATTTTAGCAACCGTATTTTAAATACAGATAAAATAGTAAGCTGTAGTAATCAGCAACACGAATCCTCCACGCTTTATTCCTCAATCACGTTTTTACTGACAACTCAAATCACCATCACTCTGACATAAAATTATTCTAAAACTCAAATAATTTAAGCAGCTCATTATTTGTTATTATTAAATCAAACTTTATGAGGGGATCAGTTAAATACCTTTTTTGACATGAACAAAATACTATGTCGACATGCTGTAAACAATAATTTAAGTATAACTTACCGTTTACCATGACATACTCCATGAATTTCGATATAGTCTCCATCCATTAAACAATCTGGTATTTCATATGTGAATTCTGTATCCTGAATAAATCCAAAAAATATTAGAACATCTTTGATTAATGAGTAATCTTGAGAAATTGGTAAATAAACTTTAAATATGATTCTTATGATTTATTGGATGATACGTGAAGCCTCATTTGAATATGTTCAAAATTTATATGCCCGTTAATGTTTTGGCCTACAACTTCTTGTTTGAGAATAACGTAGATCTTCACAGTGCTTGAATAATATTTGGACGTTTTCCGACTAAAATCTCCTAAATGGATTCAAATTTTAGCTTATCGCATTACTTACAATACTCAAAGTTACATGGATCTCAACAGAACACACCACAGAAAACCAGATCAATCATATTTCCATCAGTAAAAAATTCACAACGTGAATGGAAGATGTGAGAACCACGAGAGAAGCTGACATAACTTCAGATCATCACTTCAAAGTCATCAAGATGAAAGTAAAACTAAAGAATCATTGGACAAATGGAGCAACAGCATCATAAAGGTTCAATACAACCCTCCTTCAACATACTGACAAACTCACCCATCTCAAGATTACTCTCAACAACAGATTCCAAGACTTACAGCACCTACTGAAAGAAGAAGAAACTATTATGGTAGACAACTTGAAAGTGATCAAAGGAGCATTAACTTCAATGTGTCAGGAGGTTCTGGGTCGCAAGAAGCATCATCAACATAAGGAATGGATCTCCATGGGAACCCTGAACAAGATTCACTAAAGGAAGAACAAGGAGACAGCAATTAACATTAGTTGAACACGAGCAGAGAAAGTTAATGTACAAGCAGAGTACGGTGAAGCAAACAAGTAAGTGAAGAAGAGCATTGAAGCTGACAATCACAAATACGTGGAAGACCTGACAATGACAGCGGAATAAGCTGCAAGAGAAGAAAATGTGACAAAACTGTGTGATACAACGTGGAAACTAGCTGGGAGATATAGTAAGGCGGAGAGACTGGTCAAAGACAAGGAAGTAATGAGAATCGTGGAGATTCAAGAAAGGATGAACAGGTATGTGGAACAATTTGAGGAACTGCTGAATAGACCAGCCCCATTAAATTCACCGGACACTGAAGCAGCACACACTAACCTTGCTATAGATGTCACTCCACTAACGATCGAAGAAATCAGAATGGCCATCGGACAAATCAAGAATGGGAAGGTAGCAGTACCTGACAATATACTAGCTGAAGTACTAATGTCAGACGCTGAAGTAACTGCAAACATGCTCCGCCTTCTATTCAAGAAGAATTGGGAGAAAGAACAAATGCCAACGGACTGGAACGAAGGATACATCATCACGATACCAAAGAAAGCAGATCTGAGAAAATGTGAGAATCACAGAGACATTACACTGTTGTCAATACCAGGAAACGTTATCAACAGAGTGTTGCTGAACTGGATGAAAGTCGCAGTGGACGCAAAACTTCGAGATCAACAGTCTGGATCGATCGTGAACAGACCGAATTGCGACACTACGGATCATCGTCGAACAATCAGTTTAGTGGAATTCGTCACTACACATCAACTTCATTGACTATGAGAAGGTGTTTGACAGTGTGGACTGTAGAACATTTTGGAAACGTCTTCGACACTATGGAGTTCCTAAGATTCTCAACATTATCCGGAACTCATACAAGAACTAAACTGCAAAGTCGTGCCCGGACGATGGCTGACAAATGTATTCCAAGTGTGGACCGGAGTCAGATAAGGCTGTCTATTCTCCACCTTCCTCTTTCTTCTGGTGACTGACTGAATTATGAAGACCTCGACATCTTAGGGAAAGCACGGAATACAATGGATAGCTTGCTAGCAACTATACAATACGAGCCTCGCAGATGACATTGCCCTCCTATACCGTACACACGAACAAATACAGACGAAGACAACTAATGTAGCAGCAGCCTCTGTATCAATAGGCCTCAACAAACAAGATTCTCAAATATAACACGGAGAACGCCAAATCAATCACACTTAATGAGGAAACCCTGGAAGAGGTGGAAAGTTTCACGTATCTGAGTAGCATCATCGATGACCGAGGAGGATCTAATTCACATGTAAAGTCGAGGATTGGCAAAGCAAAAACAGCATTCATACACCACAATAACATATGGAACTCAAAACGACTGTCAACCAATATCAAAGTCAGAATCTTCAATTCGAACATCAAGAAAGTCCTACGCTATGGAGCTGAAACGTGGAAAATTACTTTATCCATCGTCAAGAAGTTACAAGTATTTATAATCAGTTGTCTACGCAAAATACTCAATATTCACTGGCCGGATACTGTCAGCAACAGCGTTTTATGGGAGAAGACAAACCAGCTTCTAGCTGAAGAGCAAATTAGGAAAAGACGTTGGAAGTGGATCGGATATACATTAAGGAAATCACCAAACTACATCACGAGGCAAGCCCTAACTCGGAATCCTGAAGGGAAGTGAAAAAGAGGAAGGTCAAAGAACACATTACGTCGGGAAATAGAAGCAGATGTGGAAAAGATGAATAACAACTGGAAAGGATGGTTTGGGACAGGGTTGGATGGGGAATGCTGGTGTGCGGCCTATGCTCCTCCACGAGGGGTTACAGGCGTAAATAAGTAAGTAAGCATTAACTAAAACAATTTAGACGGCCTACCATTGTATCTATTTTATAAATTAAAGGAATACCGAAAAGAACATCAAATAAAATTTGGAACAAATATATCATCAAATGAATCATTACTCTATTAATTACACCATGTGCAAAAACTAACAATACTTTAAATTGTTTGTTAGATATCTGCTACACTAGATGACGATTTACTATGGCGTCAGACTATTGATAACATAATTTTAAAAAATTATTCAGTCTAAATCAACCCTAGGAATTATCACCAACGAATTAAGGAATAGAACAATATATTTTTAATGCTACGAACTATAGCTACTTAACATACAATTTCAATAAAGATGTTTAGTTACAAAACAATGCTATTAATGTAATTCAATATCAATACTTTTTTTTCAATTGTATGTTTACAGCTCAAGTTCGTTCAGATCATTATCGAAGATTGAAAATGACCAAAAGGTATTCAAGTGTATTTGCCTTATTAATAATCAAAAGTCATATTCTCACGTTTATAATGACATTATATTAAATAAGATGTTAATGAGTAACTTAAATCAATCTGATTATACAATTTATGGTAGGGAAAAATCATTTCTTTTGTGGACTGGTAACCCTTTGATTAATCAAACCGTAAATTTCTGTTCAAAAATCATTTATGAACATATGCGACTAGATTCAAGTGAATTTCATTGAGATGTATTGTGGATATTAATTTAATGTAAAGATTAGATTATTGAAAAAGCTTGGAAACTCAGAAAGAACAGTTAAATGGTGGCAAAAGTTTGCACGCAAATTTAATTTATACTCGGTTGATTGACATTCAACACTCAGCTAAAGGATTAATAGAACCTTTTAGCAGTGTTCATTCACACATTTACATAAGACAGAATAGAATCTCGCAAATCTTGTACTCAATGTTCTGCATTCCAGCTAGTGCGTTAGCATCCAAAGGTCCGCGTTTCCAGGTCCCGTCAGAACGATCAGCATGCGAAGTGATCTATGGATAACCAAACACACCTGGCGTTTTTGATTAAACTGGTAATTACTTTTAAATCAATCTTGAGAACAACCTTCTACTTGCTAAATACTATGCAATCTTTTACTACAAGAAACATCTTTATTCAGAAAATTTCAACCAGTAAAAGTCACCATAGATTACGTAACTGACAAGTTGAAACTAAGCAATGTTAATGACAGAAGAATATATGTTATCGTCATAATCTTGCGGAAATTGGAAACGTGTATGCAGCAATAAAGTAACCGGAAATTTAGATATTAAAATTAGAGCTTTTATACAGTGAGTTGAATCTTTTTGATTGATTGACTCCCAGATATTATGAGTTAACACTGAACAACAGTCATAAACATGAATTGAATAGCTATTAATCAATCCTTGTTTCTGAAAGGTTCTGTTACTGAGTCCAGCTGAGATACGGAATGAAACTACCTGCAAAATAATCGGTTATCTATAATTACCATAAAAAATTGAATCTATTCAATAGACTTTAATGTATATAGTAAAACAGTCTTTGAAATTGAAACTCACCTGATCATCAAAAGATTCGTTCATGATGAGTTGATTTTCCGGCCTCTAATTTTCTTGAAAATTGAATATTGAATGGTATAATGAATATTTTACAATATATTAAATAAATAATAGTCCAGTTTATCAATATTTAAATGGTGTTATATTTAGTATATGTATATACGTTTATATTGTAGACTAAGATATAATGCACCAAATGTGTTTTTGTCTATTATACACTGTAATTTCAATTGTAGAGAAATAAATATTCGTTCCTGCCAAGAAATATACCACTACACTTAACAATTTTTAATACTTCTGTAATATGAGTCGTTTTTAAGAATTTTCAAGATATTTCATACTCATAGATAGGTGCTCACAGAAAGTAAACACTTATATACGTACACACATATACACAAATACAAATATACACACATAAACTTTGAAACCAAGATGAATAGTGACACAACAAATACAACTACATATTTTATAATAAAGTCAGATAAACACACATTTACTATTGTCAAGGTCGATGGTGTATCTGTTGCAAGTTCACTAACTGGCTATTTAACAGACTTAGTTTTGTTTACTTGGTTATTTTTTCTATCGTGATAACGGCACGTGAGCACACACAAATATGTTTCTAACTGTGTAGATATATAGTATTTCTGAATGAGACTTGTTCTCAGACATGTTTACAATAGTATTTCAAGAAAACTATTAACAACACACTTTGAGAGCACATTAATGTTACCCTACAACAAAGTGTTTGTGTGTGCATCTAGAATTTGTAGACTCACAATTGATTGATTAATTGATTAATTGACTGACTCTGTACTTATGATTGTGTGTATTTATATATGAATTTCAATAAATCTCTAAACTGTTTCGTCAACCTCCACACAATGACCCTGTCTATAAAATATCTGGCCTGAGCATCTCGTCATTCGATTATAGATGTGTTTATCTTACAAGAGTTATAAGAAACAGCAAACAATCTTTAGCAATATATGGAAGAAAATTAATAAATATTATGGAATTTTTCGTTACATAAAACTAAAGTAGATAGTACATACTTAACCCAGTAAACTTTTGTAAAATATTTGCCTTTGATAACCAAAACTAGCTTTCCAATTAAGATAATCATTATATGTAATTCTATTCTGATACACACTAAATAATAATCAATAAGAATACTGTTTCTTCTTCAACATTTTTCTGTTGTCTTTTTTCATTATTTTTCTAATGGATGTAATAGTCTCTTTTTCGTTTTCTAAATTGATGTGTCATATTTGTCTCTATGAATGACTTTTGTGTAAATTATTGCCAAATATTCTGATAGTATATATATCGAATAATTTTATTTCACTTGTAAGAAAAACAAAACGCAACTGTGTGTAGTCGGAAATGTAGTTTACTTGGAAATGATTATAAAATTCCTATATTATCTATTACATTTTCTCTTTTCATTTATGTTGAGATATTTATCTTTTTTTTCAAACAAGTACCAGTGTAGTGAACAAAACACGACTGGTGACAATCGAATTTATTTAGACACATCACAGACTATCTCACTAAATTCTGATAACCACACAATGAATACCTAATTTGCAAAGTAACCATCAATTGTCTCAATCTTCACTGTTCCTTCTGTAAATATCAATCCATCTTCTCTAATTTCATTGTTCATGCATTTTCCTACCAATTGCGCTTCATTTCAGTGCTTTCCTTATCGGTCTTCTGCCAAAATACATTCTATGTCTAACCATCACCATATACTACTTATATGGATATAAGTAGACCACACCACACTTGGAAGAGTACGCGTAATGTTGAATATTGAGAGTTCCTAAGTTAAAATTATTTCTCCAAAATAAATTATTATATTCTCTAATATTGAGTGATACAAGCAAGAGTTGAGTGGACGAATCAATCAGATTTAAGACAGAGAGACTTAGTTTTTCACACGAATTTCATTCATCTCTATGGACTAAATAGGATTTTCACATTGTAGGTGTTGTCAGGTTTTTTTAATGAATACCATAACACCTAATCCTAATTCTTAATACGAATTTATCCTATTATAACACTAGTAAGTAATTGAAATTTCTCAATACCATTTTAGTACAGCTCTAAGGTCATCCATAAATTATAGTCTTATCCACTAAGATTCACAGAATAAAATCAATTCATTTTACTTCAATCTTTATTATTGTTCACAAATATACTAAAATGATTAATAGTAACATGATTTAAAAACGCCGTTTTCACAAAAGTTAGTTAATGAATTTGAAATCGATGTACTTAACAGGATAGAAGAAAGTCATAAGAGCAGAAAAAAGAAACAGAATCCTATGCATAGTATTCGAAATCAATAAATATCAGTATGTTTGAAATCAGATTGACCATTTCTCTGCATGATTTTATATTACTTTTCTAGGTGTAAGTGAAATATAGTTAGTATAGTTAATGAGTTACATTTTCGTTTTGCAAATAGTGTTGATGTACCTTTAAATAAACAGAGGGGAGTAACATCAATTAGTCACTGGATATTTGAAAATTTTACCGATAGCAACTGAACTCTGATGTTAACTACTGATTTACTTCGCAACAAAAGTTCTATTTGAAGAAGGTTCTCACAATTGACTGATATCAGTAGAAGAATTAATAAAATCCGAGAAGGATTTCACATCTGATATGTTCTAATTCTAAACTTTCCAGTATTACAAACCTACAAACTTGAAAAGAGTCTTGAATATTATAAATTCAGTCTCCAACTGAGTCACTAGTATTCACTACTAAGGAGTGCCAAACTACAAACTAATAGCTATACGGTGCTTACTAGTATTCTGTAACGAAAACGATTCTTAAAACTTGCTCATCAACTAAAAAGAATTTCATTTACTAATTTGTTTCACTGTAATTTTTATTTTGTTTAATAAACTTAGTAAACAGTTTCAAGATTATTTTATTACTTTTCGTTGATTTTGTATCGTTTCAAAACCGAATTACAGTGCCATGGTTATTAATTTGAACAACAATGCCAAAATCAAAACTATTTAAATCATAATAAAATAAGCATCCTTAATAATCCACTTAGTATTGTTTGTTTGAATCTTCCCATTGATGTTTAGGACTGCAACTGGTCAGTTTCTAATTGGCATATGTGCATACTGTGCGTATTGCCTCGATACTGCCTTAATTCACAAGCATTGTAAGCAAAGATGGATAGTGGCTAGCAGTGGAATCCAGTTTGACGCGCGTTTCGTCCTATTTGGGACTCGTCAACTGGATGTACCTGCATCTCAGAGTTGATGTTCACTCTGATCCTTAAAAATCATTTACATTTGAGTATTAAAAACTTTTCCATTATTTGATCATATTTTTTTATTAAGATCATTCTATTATAGTGCATAAATACTCACAAACAAATTCATTATTATTTAATGAGTAAACGAATATTATTCTACTTTTGTTTTCTTCTTTTCAGTATATATATATTGTCTTATTTCATTAATTAAGTTAGGCATATAAAAATAAATGCATTTTTTTGTACTTTGATATACTTTTGATAATGAAATCAAATACCTTTATGATCATGCTAAAAATTTATCTTAGCAATTAGTCATATGCTCAAATTATCTTCTTTTAAAAATACATCAATTTCTAATTTATCAAGTGATTGATTTCAGTTGCAATATATGTCAGGTTGTCACCATTTTACGCAAATTCTTAAATATTACTTTAGTGTTGTATATATATATATATATATATATATATTTATATTTATATTTATATACTGTCAAGGTGTCTATGGATCTATGTCTACCAAGTAAATAAAAGGCAGTAGTTATCCGAATCATTTTACATCTAGCTAATGTATAAAAGAAAATTATTTGTTCAATCCGTTTTCCATTTTAAGATCTGCATCTTTAAATAAATCAAAATAATAACTATTCTCTTGTTTAATCACGTTAGACAAGTTTAAATAGTTTCACTATAACTTTGTTCACTATTTTTATTCGTCTTATAACCATTCCTAGTGTGATGTGGGTTACTGATATCCACATAAGTAGTACGTGGTGATGGTTGGGCACTGAATGTATTTCAGTAGAAGATCGATAAAGAGAGAACAGGAACGGCACGCAATTGGTACGGAAATGCCTGAACAATTATAATCGGAGACTATGGACGGATATTTGCAGAAGAAACAGTTAAATTGAGACAATTGATTGTTATTTTGCAAATTAACTGTTCACTATATGGTTCTCATATTCTAATGAGATATTCTGTAATGTGCTAAAATACATTCGATTGTCCCCACTCGTGTTCTTGTTCACTACTCTAGGAATCAGATTTGACGTTTTTTCGGATTATACATGTTTGTATTTTAATAATTATTCATTTTTCTGTTATCTATGCACTTTTTTGCCTCTAAACTACAAATCAATAGATAAACTTACTATTATTATTATTAACTAGTATCATTACTTGTCTCATTCACGTGTAATGTAATTCCATCGCTAACAAAGGTTTAAACATTTTGAAAAGTTATTTTCCTATGAGATATACAAAGTCTCATGAAAAATCAGTGTAAATCTGTGTATTTGTTAATTATATTCTTCTAATCAGAAAGCAGTTTTGTGGATATTATAGTAATTTAGTAGTTGAATTCATGAGTCAATTAAAGCTGGACCAGCATGGAAAACCTGGAAACACTGGACGGCCATTTTGTCATAGTATGGAATGCGCACTACTGAGGTGTCCCATACTACGACAAAACGGCTGTCCAGTGTTTCCAGGGTTTCCATGATAGTCTAGCTTTAATTGACCCGTATATTCTTCTAATTACTAGTAAGTAGAAATAAATTATATTTAAATTAATTGGAAATTAAAACAATCCAAATGTTGAATTAATAAACTTAACTCGAAATGGATTAACTCCGTGAACTATTTCCTTGTTTAAACTGTTGAACTACAATATTAGTTAACTTATATTTTGAACCCATATTTACACATAGACTGTTTGTTATTCAGCAGAAGGAGACAATGATTTCATATATATTAAAATGATTTGTCAATGTAAATTCGTGATCTCTGAATATGGAATAGGGATTATTTCAAATTGAATGATTACTGCACCATATGCTTACTATTCTAATGTCTGTTTAAAAAAGAAATAAAACTGGATGTTTCAGTTTTCGGGAAAAAAGAAGCGTAAGTAATATATGATGTGTTTTTTTCTTTCTTACTAGTTTATTTAAATGTTTTGAGAAATAACTACACTTGTTTGAACCATTTTTCTTTGGACAATGTAAACAGCTAATTGTCTTAGTAAACCATCAATACCGTACAAAGTAGATAGGTTTTCACGTGGTCTACTAAATATTTTAGTATATTCATATTGCAGTTATTGAACGAAGTATTTCAAATACTGTCTTTGTATGAATAACTGCAATACACCATTTTCAGGAAATACCATCAACCATTTATTGCTGTTTTATTCATACAAACAGTAATTTATTTGCTATTTGCACATTTCACTGACATGTAAAAGTTCTTTCAGCTTTTCATACAACAGCAAATTATCTGGAATCATCTTTGAACTTACTTATCAATATTGCTATTGTTTTAATTTCTCACTTGTATTTTTTTCAGTAATCTCAATTCCTATCAAGGGCGAAATTGTTCACTTCAATCCAACATTTCTAATGTTAAATCGATAAATTCTACATTGACTGAATTTAGACATGTTTTTCTATACCAGCTTATCAAATTTCTTGAGAGACAATAAATACATTTTCTGTCTGTCTAAATGAACTGGAACTATACCACCTGTTGTTACGTAAATAGGGTATGCTATACTGCATTTTTTTTCTTTGTCCAGTGGTTAATTTAAGTATATTAAAGAATCAATTTTATTAATTTTTCCAATTCATCTTGAGGTACGTATTTTTTTATTTCACACGTTCGTCTACGCTACATCACATATCTCAAGTTTGCTTGTGCCATGTTTGATTGGTTAGTGGTAGGGTGAGAAAGTCCTATGAAGTGGTTTGTAGGGAAATTTTATGCATTTTTGAAGTTTTGTAAGAAGTTTTAAAGATATGTACTGTTCAGTTAGTTCTATGACGTATACATGTAAAACTAAATAATTTATCAATGTAGGTAGTTGTTAACCAAATATGCTTGGTTTAGCCATAGCTTAGATTAATGAATAAATTATAGGATTGGACAAATGCTATTAAGAACATAATAATGATAAATATTGAAGTGTGTTATTGTTCTTCTATGGTTCTCACCGCAAAACTTCTATCTCATTTTGTACTTTATGTAAAGAGTTTATATTTATATTCACTCTAAATATTTAATTACTTAATCATAAAGTCGGAAAAGTTGGTGGATATAATAAAAATACATGTTATAAGTCATACATATGATGTCTTACAGATCATAACATGTTTGTTTTCTTTTTATCACATGTATTTGTGGTTAGTGAAAGGAAGAAGGCCTACTGTCCTGTGCATAAATGAAGATAGTTAACATATATTTATTTTGTAATTATTTTTTTGATATTATTTACGTTTCTCCCATTAATTCTCATAATTTGTACAATCATCATTATTGACTGTAAAATTGTTGTTTAAAAAAAAATGACCTTTGATCTTTCGTTCCGTTTTTGACCACCCTTAGCATGATACATATATTATTGCTCACAAATATATTGCTGCATACATATGCTTCTTGTTTTTAATTATCCGCTGTTACGATAACAGAACTCTAATATATTTGCTATGTTTACAAATTAGTGTAATATCCTCATTACATGCTTGAAATGGATACATATTTTGGACTATAGAAACCATAGTTGAAATTACTAACTACTTATGGTTGTGGATTACAAGACCAAAATAAACTAGAACATACCTATTCCTGACAATTAAAGTCCAGAGAATTTTTCCTGTGTGTGTAGTTTATGTTTAGTATATTACCGCATTATTTTCTTACGTTATAATGAAACAGCTGCCCAGTGCTTCCAGGTTTTCCATGGTGGTCTAGCTTCAATAGACTCATGAATTCAACTATAAAATTACTAAAATCTCCACAAGACCCCTTCCGATAACTTTGTCATTGTTTTCGGAATTTATAAATTTTGGTCCATCACGATTATCTGGTGAGCCTTACGTTTATTTTGTTTATCATACTGTTTATTAAATCAGACCTGTAGGCTTCTTTATGTAATGTATTATCCTAATGACATTAATGATATTGTGGATCCTCCCCTAAAAGCTCCCACTGAATTACCTGAGGTATTTGAACACATCATAACCACAGTTAATGCAATCTCAGAATTCACACTTCCCAAGCATCTGGCTTACCAAAATAGAATTTTTGTTTTTAGCTCGTGGAATTCGGTCACAAGCAACAAAATACACACACGTAGTAGGTGCCCTTCTGTGGTAATCGCTGCAGAACTTGGTGATTTAATCAATAAAGTTCCAGAGCAAGACCGATATGGTATTCTGAAGGCAGCGGTCATTCAACGCACATCAGCGTCTGACGAAGAAAGATTACAACGACCATTAACAGCCTTTGGTCCGGGAGATAGGAAACTTTTACAACTCTCAGATGTATGAGGGTGTTAGTCAGTACACATAAGTTAGATGAATTTTTGTTGAGGTAAATGTGGCTACAACGGTTACCCCATAATATAAGACAGATTATTAGCGTGTCTGAAAGATTAGTTACTCTGTAGGATATAGCAGATGTGGCAGATAAAACGGTGGAAGTCTACCCTAATGGCTGCGGTTTCAACAAAGTACAAGCTGATGACAGAGTGGGTACCAGTGACAGGGGTAAGCTGATATGTCAAATACGCTTACAGCATTACAAGCAACTATATCCACTGTCCACATCAGACGAGCTAGATCAATTTCGAGGAAAAAGGCATTTTCGAGGCAACATTCTAAATCACTTAAACCAACCCCAGAAATCTGTCGGTACCATCAGAAGTACGGCACAATGGCACGGCGATGCACAAGACCGTGGAAACTTACATCATCATACAACGGTGAGAATCAGGGAGGCAGGCAGGTCATGCAGTAATGGTGGCGACTGTTTCTAGCCAATCAACGGGCCATCTCTTGTATATCAGGGATAACGTTTCTTGCTCTAACCTTATAATCGACACAGGAGCAGAAACCAGCATAATTCCGCTAGCATTATCACGACGGCTATACAATTCAAGTAACAAAGTGTTACTGCAGGCGACCAACGAGACAATAACAAAAAACATACACAGAACAGTCGTTAATATTAAACCTCAGACTTCCTTGACGTTTCTCATGGATTTTCAGAGTGGCATTAGTGAAACAAACGATTCTTCGAACGGATTTTCCCGGTACTTATAATTTACTGGCGGACATAAATGGAAGAAAACTGGTAGCTAGGAACACTCTCATGCAGCTAAATGGTACTGCTACTTATTGGGGAATTTAAGGTAGTCGCGTGGTTAAACCAACAGATAAAGTCTTCACCGATGTTTTTGGAGTACGAGTGCATTATAGAGGCCGATTATCAAAATGGACGAACTTCACACCATATTAGACACCATACAACTAGCACAGGTTAACCAATCTGCGCCAAATCACGTAGAATACCTCTGGACAAGTTAAAGATTGCAAGGAGAGAATTCAAATATATGATACAACTGGGCACCATCAAGCAATCTAACAGTCTGTAGGCTTCTCCTTTACACATAGTGCCCAAGAAGGACCAGGACTGGAGTCCATGTGGTCGTTACCGTCGTCTGCGTCAGACAAATACTTAATTTTGTAGTTGAAAACATGAGTCAATTAAAGCCAGACTACGTGGAAAACCTGGAGGCACTGGACGGCCACTTCGTTCTATAACGGGACTCCTCAGTAGTGCGCATCCACGATCCCACCTCACGAGATTCGAACGCAGAACCTATCAATCTCACGCGCGAACGCTTAACATCTAGACCACTGATCCGGCATCCAACGGTGTTGATGTCTAACTTGATGTCGAAAATTAAATTAAACTCAGTTTATTATTTAACTAAACTATTCAGGAATCATGGTTGGTATTAATTTATTAGTATAGGGTTGTAGAGATTATTTAGTTTCAACTGAAATCATGAACCGATCAATGATAAACCACCATTGAAAACCTGGAAGAACTGGATTGACGTTTGGTCCCAGTATGGGATCGTGGATATGAGCCACTGAGTAGTCCCATACTAGGACGAAACAGTTGTCCAGTACTTCCAGGTTAATAATAATAAAGTTTCGAGCTCATTAGTATTTCAATAAATTTAATAAATGAATATATTAAAAGTACAGCAGTTCAATATGATTTTTCTTTCAATATGATTTCTACATTATTTTGTTATATTTTTCAGTATTTTATATTGTCTTTGAAAGGAATGTAATTGTTTAAATTAAGATAAAGTTACTTGCCTACGCCTGTTACCCCTCGTGGAGGAGCATAGGCCGCACACCAGCATTCTCCATCCAACCCTGTCCTGAGCAATCCTTTCCAGTTCTTTCCTGTTGTTATTCATCTTTTTCATATCTGCTTCTATTTCCCGGCATAATGTGTTCTTTGGCCTTCCTCTTTTTCGCTTAACATAAAATTAATAAGTGGAAAATGTCAAGAATAGTATTATTTTTACATTTGAAAGGTAAACTTATTTTAATAGTTTAGTTGAATTCTGATGCTAGCCTATTCTAATCCAGTTTGATGTTTAGATTACAAATATTTAGATAAGACATATAGCGTTATTTTGTCTTTTAGTTCATTATTTTTAAAATAAAATTTAAGAAACCACAGCTCCACATTTTATATTGTAACATTAACGTATCATAATTAAATTTAATTTATTCTCTTATGTCCTTTACATTAACTACAGTAATCTGTTTCAGTCTTCTTTCACAGGATTGATGAATCATATTCATTTTTCTTCTAATTTTCTTTGAAAACATCCACCAGAGTTGGATATCTTCCCTCGTTGTTTCCTTTTTTTTCTAATTTCCAAACATGAGGCATACAAGGACAAACTGTCGGTCATAAGTATTCCTTATTATTTTAATTCATAATACATATGGTCATCCAAGTAAAGTACAACGTCATATTGTATAACTATGTAGAAGTCTCTATAAGTGTACAGCTAAGACATTTTTTTAGTTGAATCTATTAGTGACTACTTATAATTAATTCATCATTTGATTTAGTTGTTAAATGACGCAGTTATAGTTATTGTAACAAAAGAAAAATTAAAATTGTCATTATATAAACATATCATAAAATTACGTTTGGTAACAATCCTTATAAATATACATACTAATTGATGAATACCTATATAAATATTATTTCATTTTCCGTTTCCTTACCTTTTTAATACATTTACCTATTTTAGGTTGTCTGTTTCAGTAATACATATATATTTGTCTTTACCAATGTATACGTTTTTGAAGTTAACAATAACCAATGTATGAATAATATCATAGTAAGAATAAATGGAACTTTATTGAAGAAAGATTATCACCAGACCTATTCTTACAATATGTTATGCTTAAATCTACAATACATATTGTCAATCAATAGAAGATTAAATTTGATGATTATATCTATCTTTTTATTCAATGGTAGAACAATGGCAATGGAGAGTAAATCTAAAGACATTAAATGAATTAATCTGATAGATATATAGAAAGCCGACACGGTATGGTGAATACATGAGTTTCCAAAGTTGGATCCCAATAAAGCAAAAAAGAAGTCCAATCCATTCTCTCTGTACGAAGGTTAGACGTATCTGTACCGAGGATACAATCGATATCGAACTTGATAAACTACATCAGATATTGATCAACTATGGATATCCGCCAACATTTATTGAGAAAAATCTGAAGCTGAAACAACGGCGTGAGAGTGATCACAGAACCAAAGAAGACTATCTCCAGAAACATTTAGGTATACGAGATACTTTAGAAGAAGTACTGGAACACAGACTTTCAAGGTCTCTGAAGAAAACGTTCTATCAGGCTGAAATTTTCATTATCTTTTCTAGTTGGCCTATAATTTGAAATTTTAAGAGTAATAAGCTTCCACTTTGGGCAAAATCAATGTGCATCTATCAGTTTACTTGCTCGTGTGGAGCAGATTATATTGGCTACACTAAGCAAGCTCTTTCGAAGCGCATTTTCGAGAATTACCCTGCCTGACTCCGAAGGATTACAGGAGTCAGTCGAAAGCTCAATCCTGGAGCATCTAGTCAATTTCGGCCACTATGCATCCTTAAAAATCATACACACAGTCAGAAGAGTCTGATAAATAGGAACTCTAATAAAAAACCTATGTTCAGCAGAGGTTATTGTTATCCACCAGTTTAAGCCTAAACTGTGCATACAAAAAATAGTGTGTTCAGTCTCTCATCCCTCTTTTGTCTGAACCTTCCTTTCTATCTTCCATAATCTATCGTTTCTACTTAATTATTTTTACTCCTTTTAGAATATTTTTACAATTAATAATTAGCAATTACTACGACTTAATTATCCTGTAATTAATATCTATCATGTGGACAATGAATTTCCCCTTACCACATTTTCATTATCCGATTATTACATAACTTCCTTTCAATATCTGATTTTCAACAACATACCACCCTTTTTTTACGTTTTACAATAAACATGACTTTTGTTTACATTGTATTTATTTCATTTACTTACTTTTACACTAATTACTACACCACTAAAGAAAAAGTGTGAATTCTGAATTTTACTGTTCTTATTGATATTTCACTGTTACAATTTCATTAGACAATGAGAGACGATATTATGTTTCTACTTCATGCACTAATCAAATTCAAGGTGAATGTTGTTAAGAATTGTTCATGGAATATTCGCAGTAAAGAATTGTGGAGATTGTTTAGTTTTTAATTAGGATCCCGGATGGATCAATGTTAGACCACCATTCAAAACCTGGAAGCACTGGACTCACGTTTCGTCCTAGTATGGAATTCCTCAGCAGCGCACGTCCATGATCCCGCACACAGGACTCGATAAGGGACTCAACAATTCCCACAATTTTATGCTGATAATTATCATGTGTTCACTAATGGCTAGCTTCAAGATGGATTTACTGGAGCTCTAATGAGAAGGCGTAACCAGTGGAGTTCATCTGTGTCTGTTGTGAGGCAGCTACTGACTGAAAACAATGGAGAACCGTGGCGCAATATCGTGGATTAGTTAAAGTTAGACATTAAGACTGCTGGATGCCGGCCGGCTCAATGTTATAGAGGTTAAGCGTTCACGTACGAGATCGAAAGTCCTGGGTTCCAGTCCCGCACACAAAGTTTTGGATACGTGCTACTGAGGAATCTCATACTAGTATGAAATGAACGTCCAATGCCCCCAGGTTTCCAATGATGGTCTAAAATTGATTAGTCAATGATCACCATTAAATATTCATGAACATTACATCTTTTCCAGTAGAAAAAGAGTGTCTATTTGAATGTGGCCCCAGTTTTCATTTCTTTTCCAACTGTCGATCTGTAAAGAGAGGAAAAGTAAAATCGTTGAAGCATGACATAGACGATATTCATTAAATAAAGAAAACCTTTCTACACAATCTTATTAGCAGTTAGTTAAATAACTTTAAATCAAATTAACCTCATGATAATTTTACTGACATTTATGTGTATATGTACCTACAAATAGCATAATTCTGAAATTATTTTGATGGACGCCCACATTTAAAATACACTAGTGCCAAAAATTAAGAAAATTCTTCTAGAAAAAAACATTTAGATGTGATGTATCAAATCCAAAGTTAAATAATATTTGCCAAACATAAACAGCAACCTGAATAATTATTAATAACCAGGGAAAAATATGAAACAGTTCTAATCCACTGGTTATCACAGATCAACAAACACTAACAAGATTTGAAATGCGTTAGCAGAAAATGTTTCTTACCTATGCTGGGAATAAAAGAGGGATCCTTTTGTCATAAGAACATATCATGTTATTATCATCAAAACTGAAATTCAAAATGTTTAAAGTTTCCTATGATTGAGTGATCATTCTCTGTTTATTAGATCGAATTAGTGTCTTCTTTCTTTTCGAAAGTAGGAAATGATTATAATTAACTTAGTATTATTTTAATCTTCGAACTATGATTATATTAATTTCTCATTTATATAACTAAAGGGTATTTGTGTTGGTTTATCTTCACTTATAGATCATGTTACTAAGATACAGAAAAAATTTCTAAAGTAGAATACAAAAACAACATGGTATAACATGATTAAATTTCTGGAATCAATCTGATTTCAATCTCATAATTTCCAAATAGGTGTCGAAGTATTATATTCAAACTAACTATTACTCAGACAATTAAATAATCAAGTCACAGAATCTAGGTACATATTTACAGGTATAAATTGAAAGGTCTTTTCGTAGGTTGATCACTGCAGCTACCTCAAAACATATACACTGAAGATCGACTAGAGAAACTACTTGATTGTTTTTGAAGTACTGATGAAATATTTTCAGTTGGTAACCAACATCATTCTATAGTGTTTAAGACTCTTATATTTTGTGATATACAGCACAAAGAGCTACATACATATTTCATAATAAAGAATATCTTTAGCTTGCTGTTACCACTACAATATTACTAAGCAGGAAATTTGTTATCTAATATACAAATTTGTTATATTATCATTTATTGAATATTTGAATATGAATAATAAGTTAAATTTTTAAGCAAAGATGGATAGTGGCTAGCAGTGGAATCCAGGACGCGCGTTTCGTCCTATTTGGGACTCGTCAGCTGTTTTGTCTTCATATATTATTCATTCAATCAGCTAATTCTTGTTTTAAATCTTAATTTCACAACTGAAATCAATAGTTAGACTACTTTAATAAACCTAGTTATTTTAGTAGTCAATTCAGCAATCATAACTAAATTTTACATTGAAATATAATGATACAAGTTAATTGTTTAATTAAACAGTTTTTTTGATAGGAAATTTAAGGCGATTGATCTGTTTTATAAATTTCGATATGATAATGAGGAGACGGAGTTGATCTGAAAAATATGATGTATTTACACTATATATTTCGAACAATCTGGCCACATATACTTGTCAAAGCTTTTTGTAAGAAAATTAATAAAGATCAGTTAAATAAAGATAATGATAATTGTGAATAAAGAAGAGAGGGGATTAACATCATCTTATGGAAAGAATGAGAAATTGTATTAGCTTAGGCCATGAAAGGATTTAAGGATTAACAGGGCCAATTCAAGGTTACAACAAATGGCTTTTGTTCACATAAGGAGAGTTTGGACTTACAAATAGTCAAGGCTTCTAATAAGCCTAAGAATTCGTGCGTGACAATTTCTATGCGAGATTCTAAAAGCAGTATCGATTTTTGTCCCATTTCAATCACGTGCTTTCCTATCGATGCACACAGTTTTCTACTTCCTACATTTGCCCGAATACTGTACATTAACTGATTTTAAATTCAGTTGGAAAAGCAGTGCTTCATTGTAATTTATGCAAATATTTTGAAACAAGTGTGGGTTTTTCACTAATATCTCAGATGTTAACTAAAACAATCATTAAAATATTACCACTACTTTGACTTCTAGAACTCTTTAAAGTAAACTGTCTAATTTCCCTAACTAACTAAAAACACTCATAATGATCAGTTGATATTTAGCATGTAGACCAACTAATAATAGATCAATGGCCTATAATCATAACGATGACTTAAATTAAATTTGGAATAATAAAAATTCTATACAATGGACATCTTAATATCCTCTTAACTCTTAATTTTATGATTTATTCAGTGGGAAGATCGAAGAGTGTTATCTTTTCGAAAATTAAAAGATTAACCATGTTATATAACTCAATAAGATTAGTTTTCATGAAAATATCATCAGATACGTCTATGAGTTCAAGGTAAGCATTTTTCAACTACATTTTCTCCATGCTTCTTAAAAATAATGAATTTCATTTCTTGTCCATAAAAAGTAAATAGGATAACATATTTCTACGTTGTATTGTCAAAACCTAATTTCAATTATACTAGCGAAAATTACTAAAGTCCATAAATAAACAAATATAAATCATAGTTGAGATCATGAGTCAATCGAAGCTAGACCACCAAGGAAAACCAGAAAGCACTGGAAGGCCGTTTCGTCCTAGTGTGGGACTCCTCAGAAGCGTGCACCCCCAACAATTATATCATTTGCTTCCTACAACATAGTTGACATAAAACTTGTTCAGTAACTTATCGTCTAATAGCTCGAATTCCTTTGTAATATCCTTGAATTCCACGCAAATAACCGTATAGGAATGAAGTCGATTATTAGAAGTAGTACTAGATGTGATTGAGTCAATCAACTAGAAATAGGCCATTGTTTGATTGCAATCTATTGATGTATATTTTACCAAAATATCATCTACCTTATGGTTGCTTCTTAGTTATGACATAGACCAGTGAAATATACTCTACAAAGACAGATATTTCTGTAATTAAATAACTACACTTTCTATATAATAAATTCATATACAAATCTACATTCTGATCAGTTAATGGAACTAAACAACTGAGCTGTATTCTATTTTTATATATCACACTTCTAAATAAACAATTAGAAATAAAATTCTTTCTTTTTTTTAAGCATTTTTTGATTGATTTGACATATACTTATTTAAATAAGAATACAGTAACGATCTTTGTGTGCGAAACCGTTGTATATGAATGTGAACTACCTTTATATGAGGTCAAGGTCTTAGTTAGTTAAGATGTCATTATTATTCTATGTTATTGTGCAATTAAATACTTTGAATTGATTCAATATAAAGGATAAATACGGGCTCATTGAAAATCAAAATATAATAAAATCCTATTTAAACTACTTAATAGTAAAAAGGAATATCAAATAGCTCTTATCATTTTGATTATGGAACGATTAGAATTATAGGATCTTAATGGTTTAGTTCACATCCATGGCATTGAATAATTTGGTTAAGTAGATAAATCCGACTTCGTAAACTCAAATGATGGGACTTATGTTTATGAACTCGTCTCTGAGCCATGGTGTTTATGTGAGAGTTACTGAGCCTATCCGTCTACCCGAACCTCATCAGATGGAGCTCGGTTATCAGCTACTGTCTAAACGTATCAGAGGGGAAGCTCTAACAACAGAACTTATCTTATTCATAGTATTGCCCAAGGTAGAAATAAACTTTGAGCATTTATCGCTAGCTGTTAACTCTGATAAAGTTATTGAAAAGCAACATTAATGTTACACTAACCCGACAAATTTAGTTTTTGCTGCTTAAATAATTCAGGGTTGAAATAGACTATTGAAAAACGGTTAAATTTTTATAATTTTAAGTGTAAATTCATTCGGAAAGTCAATAACCGAAAACTAAATTATTCTCGTCAGAATATTCTTCAGTCGCTGGAACCTCATTGGGACAATTCTATGATCTGATTCATTTATTAATGGTTGTTCGACCTTAGACAAAAACACTGACATGATTAAGCCTTCAAAAACTGTTAATTTCATCTTGTTGTCTCGTAGTCTAAAGGTGTGGAATTGCATAAGTTTAAACTTCAAGAAAACCATCATTACATTGAAAGTTCGTTAATTTCTAAAGGTACGTTACTCAAAGTGGATAATAGATAGTTTCACATAACACTAATTGATTTATAGGTTCTTTGAGGGTAGAACTATAAAACAATAATATTATCATTAACTGAAAAGTTGGTACCTAATAAATTTAATGAAGATATCATTTCACTGATAATTTTGAAGAGCAACGTCACATTAGTGATTGTATTTTATGAGCATACAAATGAATAAGTATTGGCTTCATTATCGATTTATGTACGGCATATTTTATACTAATGAGACCATTATAAAATCTACTAAACAACTCTTCTGAAAATGTATTAATTAGAATAATAAACCACAAGGATTACTTCTCATCTAACAACAGTAACTTGAAACTTTTTCAAAGTTGAAATCATGAGTCAATTGAAGCTAGACCACCATCGAAAACCTGGAAGCACTGGAAGGCCGTTTCGTCCTGTTGTGGGACTCCTCAGCAGTGCGCACCCACGATCCCCCACTCGCGGGACCCGAATCCAGGACCCACCAGTTACGAGCCAGAGCCCTTAACCGATAGACCACTGAGCCGGCTTCCAACGGTGTTAATATCTAACTTCAACTGATCCACGAATTATGAGCGACACTTCACCAATTGCCTTCAGTGAGTTGTTATCTCACAACAGACGTGGTTGAACTCCACTGGTCACTGCTTCCCACTAGAACTCCAGGACATGTATCTTGAAGTCAGTCACTAGTGAGCATTTTGAAATATACTGAAATCTTCACAAATCCCCTTCTGATTATAATCCAGGTTTTCGATGGTGGTCTAGATTCAATTGACTCATGATTTCAACTTTGAAATATACTGAAATCTCCACAAATCCCCTTCTGATTGAAACTTTTTCTTAATTAAGTTAGAAAAAAATCGTTATAAAAACTTGGTTTGTCTAAAATATTAGTCTAGACGTTAAATATATGAGGTCTTATGGAATAGATAATGGGTTTGAATAATAGAATGACTTTCAACGTATTGTACATATATTCATTAATCGAATGACGTTTAGAATAGACAATATAGATCACAGATTCTACAGCTACCTACAGATAAAGTATTATTCTACGGAATCATTCTAAAATTTATTTTTCCATTGAATAAATGTTTAGGCACTAACACTAACTGAATGATTCTATGAATTAAGAAAGTTTTCGCCACAATTCTAACCAGTAATAATGAATCAAAACATCATGCAAGACTTATGGAAACCTTACTACAACGCTGGAAACTCTAATGTAACCAAAAACTTATACTGTTATAACGTCTGAAATTATGTTAACATTCATAAGAACACATACATTGACGTATTTTTTAATCACTTATGCGTGATTGATCGTAACAATTCACTTATAATTTAAGAAGCTGGGGAGCATCGTGCTTCTGATACATTATGTTCGTTTTATCCTGATCAACGCTAGATCTCGTAACACATTCCAAACGGTAGAGCAGTGTTTGCAGAAGTGAAACTTAATAGAAGAATTTTAATTAGTGACTTTTAACTAAAGAATCGATCTGAGAGTTGTAGATCTATGAACCGTTTAATCCCAATTAGAGCAATTAAGATACAGCGTCAACTACTCGACGTATTCCTGTATTTTTATAACCAAACTATCTTGCCTTGTCCCTTAACTGTAGTGTTTTACTTCGTACTACTTGCTCTTTGTAAGTAGTATGATATCTAACAAGTATTTACAGTCAAAAAATGTATCTAATGTTTTTCATCAACGTTAATATGGCCAGTTCGATAAACTTTATTGAGATAACGTCTTAACTTATCAAAAATGATTTTTAATGAACGGGACTTATTTAAGGACGAAAACCAATAGATGAATTCCCGAAGTAAATATCTAATTTTGTTCACCTTCATTTTAGATAGAACAAAAAACACATCCTATCGGTAGTACATCTAGATCGATACAGCAAAACTTCTGTAAGTTCAAAAAAATCAAAGTTATTTTGGGAAATTAATCTTGTCAAATACTATTTTGATATCGTATACAAACCTTTAAAAACAGTTTTATTACTTATATTCTGACTTCTGAAATACCAAGCTATTTCTGCAATCGTGTCATATAATTCGGTTTCACTTTTCGAGGAAAATTGTTGAAGCCTTTTTGTATGTCATTGGCTGTACTATTGGGTTCCCACTGGTTCTCGATAATGTTAAAGGAATCCCTATCATTCACCATTAGAACAACAACACAGGCCAATCGAACCGTTTATCGACATTCAACAATTACAGAGAATAATAATACCAGTTTATTTAGTCAAAAATTACTTCATCATAGGGCCCACTCACAGGAGAACAATTGATTATTTAAGCTTCATGTATCAACTGAAGTATACATAATGAATGTTTTGTGATGAATTAGGTGCATACATATCTTGGATGTCTACATGAAATTCGTATAATTTCATGATTAAATAAATAAATAATCTCAGTTAACAATTCAACAGTGCATCCAGTCTAAAATGTTGCCACAATGTTCACCTAACTATTATTATTATTATTATTATTATTATTATTATTAGCTTTATTCAATATTATATTATTTGGTACAAAATCGAATTCTCAGAATAAAGTATTTCAACATGTTTACGTTTCTTATTTCTTCGTTGCTCCTGATGATAAACATTCAGTGATAGCCAGTTGGATGTCAGCAGTTCAGTCAATCGACATATGAATAATGTATATTCTTTTTGCTGCATGTTCCCAGCAAACACGACATCTCTGATTAGGCCTTTTGTAACTTTTACAGCGAAAGGTTGTACAGTTTTCAGAAACGCACCGGAATAGGTTGTGTGCTTAATAGCCATAATTATGTATTAAAACGAACAATATTAGATAACTTGTTGAAATATATAGATGACGGGAAACAGGTAGCCCAGATGTTTAAGCAGGCCGCCCAAAACTAATTTCCAACAATCCAATAACTTCACAATTTTCAGATAACATCATTAAAACCTTTTATTTTCTCATTCACATACATGGCATTCTTTTGTTCAACAGAATAGCAAGACAAATAAACTGTATTCGGAATCGGAAAATTAAATCTATTAACATATTGAAGTTTATAATTTAAACGACAATGATGAATACTTCAATTCAATGATTTAAATTCGATGACTTGTTTTGCTTTAAAGTAATCGGTGGTTAATTTATGCATACATTTGTTTGAATATTATTGAGCATTTTGTTTCTAACAACTACAGTTTCAAGTATTTCTTCTTGTAAAATGGTCAATGGAAGATTTAATTCGATGTTGAAAGCTTCACTATGGCGGATTTATTCTGAATATCTATGCGAAACAAAGAAAAAAGAAAGACACCTTCTGAGAAAATATTCCATTTTATTCACTTTCCCATAAAATAATTAAAACTAAATTGTAAATGAAAACGACATGTACCAGGTATGAGAATGTCACATGCAGGCAAAATTACCCGACTGATGTAGTTCGCCAAAACATCATGGTCACACGAAGCGTTTTTGTTCTCGAAGTTTCACTAAACAAAATTTATTATCTCAATAGATACATTTCTCTTTATTGTACGACATTCTAATTAGGTGCTGATAACATTTAATGTCTTAGTATCAAAAATAAAATAGAATTGGACGTGCTTTGATTGATTGTAATCAAGTAGTTTCTGGTTAGTTGAAAAGTGTTCTTGGTTTAAATCACGAAACAAATCTTTCACTAAGGTAAATCAGCATCATATGAAAGCAAGTAACCAATCACAACGTCAATTTACATATGACACAGTCAATATTTTAAAAACAATTTAGATCGAGTGATTCAGTATAAACAAATGCAGATATTAGTGGCAGGAAGTACTAAATTTCAATTTATTTAACGAAAATCTACCAGTCCTCCTCCATGCTAATGAGTAAATAATAAATTGTGACAAAATTGGAGTCGGTAATATCATCAAAAATCATAAGGATTCGATTTATCAAAATTTGTTTCAATAAAACAAAGGTTTGCTGCCGGTCCCAAGCCCGGATAAAGGAGGAGGGTTAGGCATGGGGTTAGCGACCCCATCACGTAGAAAAATAACTCGCTAAAAGAACACTAGCCAGGGAAATTAATTCAAAACATTGGAGTTATGATGGCTCATGATGAAAGCCGAGTTCCTTCGGAATTCACGAGGCTGATGCCCCTTCTGACAACCAGAGCAACCACTTATTTAGGTACATGGAATGTTCGTACACTGTGGGAGACCGTGAGAGCCATCCAAACTGCTGCGGAAATGAGGAGATACAACCTGGAGGTGCTTGGAATCAGTGAAACACATTGAACGCAGGTTGGACAACAACGACTAGATTCAGGAGAGCTACTGATATAATCTGGCTATGAAGAAGAAAATACTTCACATACACAAGGTGTTGCACTGATGCTATCCAAACAAGTACAAAAAGCACTAATAGGATGAGAATCTCATGGACCCAGGGTCATCAAAGCGTCCTTCTAAAAAAAAAGAAGGAGGGCATTACAATGAACGTCATCCAATGCTATGCGCCTACCAACGACTGCAATGAAGACGTTAAAGATCAATTCTATTATAGGCTGCAGTCATTCTTCGAGAAATGTCCAACAAAGGACTTGACCATTCTTATGAGAGACCTAAATGCTAAGGTTGGAATGGACAGCACCGCAAATGAAGACATCATGGGATGACATGGACTAGAAGAAAAGAAAGAAAATGGTGAGAGATTTGCAAACCTATGTGCCTTCAATAAACTGGTCATAGGCGGTACCATATTCCCACACAAACGCATTCACAAAGCCACATGGACTTCCCCAGACCACACTACGCAGAACCAAACCGACCATATCTGCATCAACAAAATTTCAGGAGGACGATGGAGGATGTGAGAACCAGGAGAGGAGCTGATATAGCATCAGATCATCACTTGCTGGTCGCCAGGATGAAACTAAAACTTAAGAAGCACTGGACAACGGCGCGGACAACATCACAAAAGTTTAATACGGCTTTTCTTTGGGATCCTGACAAACTCAACAAGCCCTCAGCAACAAGTTCCAGGCCTTTCATGATCTACTCAATTGAGAGGGAACTACCATGGAGAGCAACTGGAAAAGTATCAAAGAGGCAATCGTTTCAACATGTCAGGAGGTTTTGGGCCAAAAGAAGCACCATCACAAGGAATGGATCACTGTTGGTACACTGGATAAAATTGAAGAAAGGAAGAACAAGAAGGCAGTAAAAGATACCAGTCGAACAAGAGCAGAAAAAGTCAAGGCACAAGCCGAATACACAGAGGCAAACAAGCTAGTGAAAAGGAGCATCAGAACCGACAAACGTAAATATGTGGAAGATTTAGCAATGACGGTGGAAAAGGCTGCAAGTGAATGTATAGCAACTCAGATACAATTGAGTTTGTTTACATCTAATCTGGCTAAGCCCTTTTGTTAACTTATTTGATGGACAGTCATTCATACAATAACAGCCTATCTATACCATTGTACTTTTATTATATACGCTTGAACATTGCTTACTGCCTACGCATGTATTTATTCCGCTAGCATTATTATTAATCGCTTAATTGATCCGATGACTCATGCTTTTCCACTTATATATATATATATATATATATATATATATATATATATATGTACATGTACATCTTAATCCTGTTTACTGCTTGCCTGCTCGCTCTCTGCTCTACGCTGCACCGTATTGTACACGCTTACTCACTCATTCGGCTCTCACGCTCACTCGCCTATTTTACGGCACTGCTCTTTCATGCTTGCTTAACGTGCCTGTAATATTGGATAACTGTGTGTGGTTCAATAATGAATGCAATCAGCCCTTCGTATTCGCCTTCTGATTTATACATCGTTAGGACGTTAACGTGTAATGGTTATCAAGACGAACAATATACGAAGTTAGGGATAATATCGAATACCGACCACCACAGAATTGGAAGCCTCGCCGAGCGAATACAAGACGACTTTCGACGATATAATCTAATTCCGAAAATTCAAAGCGCTGTATTTCAAATCGGATTATTATCTATATCATAATCATAATTGTGGATTTACTATATCACAATTTTAATTGCACGTACATTATCCCATAAACATTATTGAACTTAACGATAATATTCATAATAAATAACGATTATTCACGAACAATTGATATATTGGTGCAATTTAGTAAATCTGTTCCATTTTATAAATTGTACCATTTGTTGTTATCATTGTTTTCGTCGATCCATTTCTCTTAGTGACAATTACGTTATATTTGCATATTATTTAATTTTTTTTATTAATGTCTTTAAATAACGACACAATCGATCTTTCACAGACACCATCCGTGGGAGCTATTAATATTGCTATTCCATCTTTTAATGTTAATGACCCTCAACTTTGGTTTATTAGACTTGAAAATTATTTCGTAGCCAATCGTATCCTTTTACAGCGACGTAAGTTCGGCTATGCAAGCTCGCTACTTCCAGACGAAGTAGCAGACAAGGTGCGAGAGGTCCTCACTAAGCCGGATGCGATAAATCCGTACGACGTATTGAAACAGGCAGTAGTAAAAGCTCTCTCATTAAACGACCGGCAAGCTGTCGAGCAATTGCTCAGCGAAGTGCAGATCGGAGATAGAACGCCATTGCAGTTAAAGACTTACATGAGCAACGTGATTGGAGACAGAAATGTAGATAAAAATATATCTTACCAGTTATGGTTACGACGACTCCCGCCGAACGTGCAGCAAATCCTTGCTGTTGGAGACAGCGAGGTAGACATAGACAACATCGCTAAAATAGCTGATAAGATTTACGAGAGAACGAGACAAACGACTCCACAAACGCTCAACTCCACGGTAGACAAAAAAATCGAAGCGTAACAAAAGGAAATTAATGTGCTATGCAACAAACTAGCGAGCCTAAATCGCAACGACAAGAAAAGAAGTTGGTCGCGTAGCCGATCAAGAGATAGAAATCGATCATTCTTTAAGGGAATCCCAGATCCTAATATATGCTGGTACCATCAAACGTTTGGGTACGGAGCTCGAAAATGCAGATCTCCATGCAAATTCAAACGATCCCACCGATTTTCAGTAACGACTACGACAATTAACGCGGCTCCCAGGAGCAATCGTTTATTTTATATTCACGACAAAGCAACAGGCGCACAATTTTCAGTAGACACGGGAGCGGAGATAAGCGTCGTACCCCCATTGAGCAACGAAAGACGAAATATCGATACCACGTTAACTCTTAAAGCAGCAAATAGATCCGACATAAAAACATACGGCAAGCAAAGATTGTCCTTAAATTTCGGACGAGGCGCGACATACCTCTGGGATTTTGTCGTAGCAGACGTATCGGTACCTATAATAGGCATCGATTTCTTATGCAATTTCGATTTACTTGTAGACTCACGGCGCCACCGACTCATAAACGGTACCCATACTACTTCGATTAGGGGAACACTTACAGAAACTGTTTCTATGAATCTAGTGGTAGATAAGAGCCGCAACGACCCACGTAAATTATTGTTAAACGAGTTTCCAGAGCTTTTAAAAGTAACGTACAATAAAACAGATCTCAAGCATACTATCCAACACCATATTATAACCAACGGGCCACCGGTTAATGCAAGGCCAAGAAGATTAGACCCAAAAAGGCTAGCAATAGCAAAGCAGGAATTCGACAAGTTAATGAGGCTAGGCATAATAAGGCCTTAAAACAGCCCGTGGGCATCCCCATTGCACATGGCTGCGAAAAAGAACGGAGAATTAAGACCATGTGGGGGCTATCGAGCACTTAATAAACAAACAATGGCCGATAGATACCCTATACCATACATCCATGATTTTACCTACAGTATAGAAGGTGCTACAGTATTCTCGAAGATTGACTTAGTTAGAGCGTATTATCACATCCCGGTCGCTCCACAAGACATATCAAAAACAGCGGTAACAACCCCTTTTGGGCTATATGAATTCTTACGCATGCCTTTCGGATTGACTAGTGCAGCACAAACATCTCAACGATTTATTGACCAGGTCATCAGAGGCTTACCTGGAGTATACGCATACATAGATGACTTACTAGTAGCCAGCTCCACTATGGACGAGCACATACAGCAACTACGTCAGTTATTCGCGCGACTAAGAGATCACGGTATTCCCATAAACATTGAGAAGTGCGAGTTTGGAAAAGGATCCTTACAGTTCCTTGGACACATGGTGAATTCTCAAGGTATCACACCGATCTCTACAGAAATCAATACCATCAGGGACTATCCGTTGCCCGATACACAGAAGAAATTACGACGATTTCTGGGACTAATAAATTATTACAGACGTTTTATTCCGAATTGTGCGGCAATACTTCAACCACTGACCGATGCGTTACGGGGACACTCCCGGACATTCCAATTATCAGCAGAGGCAATACAGGCCTTTGAGAACGCCAAGAAGGCACTCAACAAAAAGACGACACTAGCTAGAAGAGAGAGCGAAACACCATTAGCTATCATGACAGATGCATCGAATGTGGCAGTAGGAGCTGTTTTACAACAATTAGTAAATGGCACATGGGAACCGCTTTCATTCTTCTCAAAGCGACTGAATCCTACGCAAACGAGATATAGTACTTTCGGAAGAGAATTACTAGTAATTTACTTAGCAATAAAACATTTTCGACATATGGTAGAAGGCATAAATTTTACTGTTTATACGGACCATAAACCACTGACGAACGCACTAAGCGCAAAGCAAGATAATTACTCTCCGAGGGAGATCAGACAGTTAGAGTTTATTTCCCAGTTCACTTCTGATATACGATATATTAAAGGCCAAGAAAACGAAGTAGCTGACGCATTATCAAGAACGACAATAAACGCTCTCGTCCAATTTGAAATCGATTATCACGAATTAGCAGAATTACAAAACATAGATGTCGAGTTAAACAGACTGAAGTCCGACAATACAACCTCTCTGGTACTAAAAGGAAATTCAATCGAAGTGAGTATTATGTGCGATATTTCTACGGGCCGACCAAGACCATTTATACCGAAGCCTCTAAGACGAAGGGTTTTTGACACTATGCATAATATATCACATCCTGGGATAAAGGCCACGATCAAATTAATCAGCGAACGTTTTGTATGGCCAAGTATGAACCGGGATATTCGTAATTGGACGCAAACTTGCATAAAATGCCAAAAAGTTAAGGTACATCGTCACACCAGTTCCGCAATAGGTCCTTTTCGTCATCCTGATAGCAGATTTGAGCATATACATATTGACATTGTAGGACCACTGCCGATTTCAAATAGCTTTAGTTACATTTTTACCTGCATTGATAGATTTACGCGATGGCCTGTAGCAGTACCTATAAAAGACATTTCGGCCGAAACTATAGCCAAAACCTTAGTAGAGCATTGGATTTCTCATTATGGTGTGCCTGCAAATATTACAACCGATCGAGGAGCCCAATTTGAGAGCCACCTCTTTCAACAACTCACTGAACTCCTAGGAATCAAACGTATTCGGACAACATCCTACCATCCGATGGCGAATGGTATGGTAGAAAGATTACATCGGCAACTCAAAGCCTCTCTTACATCTGTTATTAGCAATAACGATTGGGCCAGCAAGCTCCCATTAGTCACGTTGAGTTTAAGATCAACAATTAAACAAGATATAGGATGTTGCCCAGCAGAGTTGGTTTACGGAACCACTTTACGTCTACCAGGAGAGTTTTTCACCTCAAGTAAAAGTGTTCCAACTGATTTAGCCAACTATGTACAACGTCCAAAGCAGCATATGAGTAATCTAAGAGTAACACTTCCGAGGCAACATCAACACCGAGTGTACATACCAAAACAACTGAGCGACAGTACCCATGTGTTTATCAGAAGTGATAATGTGCAACGTCCCTTACAACCGGCTTACGATGGTCCATTTAAAGTTATTAGAAGAAATGATAAAACTATAACGGTAGATAAAGCCGGAAAAACGGATGTAATTAGCATAGACCGAGTCAAACCAGCTTTTATCGAAGCTGACGATCAGCCAGTACATACAGATCATTCGAAAATCGTCGAGTCACTGAAACGTGAGTTTCAACCATCAACGACATCGACGAATAAAAACGAGGAGAGTCCAGTAACGACAAGATATGGTCGAGGAGTGAGATGGCCTCAACGATACATAGCTACGATTTTGAACTAATAATTTCTTTCGCATCTTCAGATATAAATTTCTTTCCTCTTCGTTTTGTATGTGCACATCGAAAATCTTAATATATCCATTATTATATTCAACAAATTTTGCATATTCCAATGTCAATGTATATAAACCTCTAAAAACACTAACACATTATATTGATCTGTTATTTTATCTGGCCTCACGCACATATACGAACTCAAGCTTACACGTACTTGTAATAATTCACACGATAGTTCTATCATACATCTTAATTTCATAAATTTCGATATTTACTGTCCTGTTAAGTTTAACATTTTTTTATTCGCAAACACAGACACTATTTTGTATCCATGTTTGCTGGGGGGGGTGCTATTATAGCAACTCAGGTACAATTGAGTTTGTTTACATCTAATCTGGC
>NC_031495.1:24019212-24276786 GCF_000237925.1 Schistosoma mansoni
TCATTCGGCTCTCACGCTCACTCGCCTATTTTACGGCACTGCTCTTTCATGCTTGCTTAACGTGCCTGTAATATTGGATAACTGTGTGTGGTTCAATAATAAATGCAATCAGCCCTTCGTATTCGCCTTCTGATTTATACATCGTTAGGACGTTAACGAGTAATGGTTATCAAGACGAACAATATACGAAGTTAGGGATAATATCGAATATCGACCACCACAAATAAAACATGAGACAATTGTATGATACAACAAAGAAACTCGCTGGAAATTACCGTAAACCAGAACAACCAGTGAAAAGCAAGGAAGGCAAGATAATCACCAACATTAAAGAACAGCGAAACAGGTGGGTAGAACACTTCAAAGAGCTCTTGAATCGACCAGCTCCACTGAACTCACCCAACATCGAAGTAACACCCTCAGGACCTCCCAAACGATGTTGTCCCACCACCAATAGATTAGCATGGCCATCAGACAAATCAAGAGCGGCAAACCATCGGAACTACACAACATTCCAGCAGAGGCACTTAAAGCAGACGTAGCAGTAACTGCGAAGATACTCCACATACTCTTTAGTAAGATTTGGGATGAATAACTAACAGAATGTAAAGAAAGAATTCTGGAGCACGGGATACAATGGACAGCTAGAATGCAGCTTGATGGTTTAGACTACGCAAATGATCTGGCTCTACTATCGCACAAGCAACAACAAATGCATTAGACGACCAGTGTATCAGCCGCCTCAGAAGCAGTAGGTCTCAATATACACAAAGGGAAAAGCAAGATTCTCTGATACAACACAACATGCAACAACCAAATCACGATCGACGGAGAGGCTTTGGAGGATGTAAAAACCTATACATATCTGGACAGTATCATTGATGAACACGGTGGATCTGATGATGTGAAGACGTGGATTGACAAAGCAAGAGCAGCATATTTACGATTGAAGAACATCTGGAACTCAAAACGACTGTCAAACAACACCAGAATCAGAATTTTCAATACAAATGTCAAGACAGTTATTCCGTATGGGGCGTGAACCTGGAGAACTACGAAAGCCATCATCCTAAAGATATAAGAGTTTATCAACAGTTGTCTACGCAAAATATTTCGGATCTGTTGGCCAGACACTGTCAGCAACAACCTACTGTGGGAGAGAACAAACCAGATTCCAGCGGAGGAAGAAATCAGGAAGGAGGGCTGGAAGTGGATAGGATAAACATTGAGGTAAGCGCCCAACTTCGTCACAAGGCAAGCCTTCACTTAGAATCCTCAGGGCCAAAGGAGAAAAGGAAGACCAAAGAACACATTACACCGAGAAATGGAGACAGACATGAGAAGAATTAACAATAACTAGATAGAACGAGGAGGGAAGGCCTATGACAGAGTGGGTTGGAGAATGCTGGTCAGAGGCCTGTACTCCATTGGAAGTATTAGGTGTAAGTAAGTAGGTATGAAAGTAAGTAGGTAAGTAAGTAAGTAAGAACTTGAAATTGAAGAAAGTGGTGATAAAATTTCGAAAAATATTCAAAAGTATATTGCCAATACTGACACTACACATATTGGTTAATGGGAAGGAAGTAACTGTTAAAAATCCGATGAACATTGATCTAATGGTAAGATAGAAACTCATTATCCTATTGGCATTTAGTAGAATACCGTAAACAGATGTATCATTCCTAATATGTGTCCATCAAAGTTAGGAGATCAATTCGTCCTATTTGACAAAAACATCCGGTTCCTCAGCAGATTCCACAATCTGCAACTTGACTGTCCAACACTTACCTATGCGCTAAGTGAATACACTCATAGTAATCAATAAGAAGTCAGTAATGTTGATGTGAAGATAAATGAATTCATTCACCTCCCAGTCGTTTTTGTCTTCTGTCATCCAAAAGGGATTGTAGCTGTAAATAATTCCCCAAAATCAATAGCTCATTAAGTGTTCGACATTGGATGCTGACCACGTTGTTTAAGTGGACTTGTTTAACTGAAGGCTTTCGGTCATGCATCCGTACCAGATCACGTTTCAACTCGGCGTGGGACACAGCTCCTGCGTTTCAATAGTCAGCTAAGAACGAACGCCTCTCGATATATTGGTAACGTATCAAATATATCTTTCCTACCTCTTCTCGTCTGACTTCTGATTTCTATCGGGCGTAAGAAGGTTTTGAATATAGAAGGTACTACTGGCCGCTAGTTGTAAAACTAGAATACCAGTCGTATCCTCAAGATTATAGTCGCTAAAACTCCATGAACCAACCCCAAAATCAGTCACCAGCCTTCAAGGAATATACTGGTACTTTCTTCATCATAGGAAGGCACACAAAACCGAAATTTCCTGACAAAATCCAGAGTATTCCTCACGAAAGAATATCTGAGCAACCTGACGAAAAACATACTGTATATCCATGGAAGTGTCTGAAGAGGAACAGACTGCATCACGTTTCATCAGCATAAAAACAAACAAAACGTATGGAGTTGAATCGAGTCCTACTTTTATCACTGATACTAAAACCAACAGAACAAGGGATTGTTGTATCCCGAAGAGAATTGTGAATGGTAACTTTTGAGGACTATTTATGGACCAATGTAATATGTCTATTTCCTATCGTATAATTGTTATGTAACTAAACTATTCATATTCGTGTTCCTCTTATCATTAGTTTTATTTTGACCTTTGACCTATTTTTATACGATTCTTGAGCTATCATCAGTCTATCGATTACTTTCCCCCTATTCACAGCCACATTTGGCCAATAATTGTACAAATTTTATTTTCTATTTTACGGTACGATGTGGTCTGTTTGGTTGGTATATCAACACAGTATGTTTGCAAATAATGATTCATATTGCCGAGGCTGTTATTGGTGTTCTGGACTTAACTGGCTGGGCTAGGCAGAAAGCAGGACCGAGTAGTACTCAAGACTGATCATACGGCTTTTGTGTATCATTGCTCTGATCGATAATTCGCTCTTCTCTCATTGGCGGGAATCAACACGTTCATATAGCAAACAGAGCACGCATTCATGCACAAGTTATAACAGGGATAGACTGAACTATTGTAATTATTCATCTGGAAGTTCAACTTTCAAACACACATTATTATTTGTAGTTAGAATATTTCATAACTCATTTTGGCGTTATTGAAAACGTCACGATAAAATACTGATAAGTGTTTAAAGACAAACTATAGACATAAACACATCTTCCTTTATTCTTGTACCTTTCAGTTAAGTGATATTAGTGAATTTACATTGATGTTGTTACAAACTTCACACTGTTCATAACCACTTAGAAGGTGTAGGTGAAATGTACTTACATAAAATGGTAGAACAGAATTACTTCTGTGTAATATATATGTGTACATATACTCATAAATAATCATTACCTTCAAACGAGCGTGATTTGATTTCCAACAACAGATCCTTGATTCTCTGATTATCTGGTTCAATTGTTAATAAACACTGACAATAAATGGCAGCATTATGATAGTCCTATCAAATAAATAAATACAAAAGAACATTATTATCAAAGAATAAAACAATCATTTTTAATTACATTCAATTTTAAGAAGCCAACAGCCAAATGATATAAACAATCACTTTGTAGTTTGGTCAATTTGTTGTCTTTTAAAATATCTACATTTTAAGAAATATTTATATAAATGTAATCTGAAATTAGAATTTACATACCATGACTTGTATACTTTAGGTTCGCTACATTGATCACGAAAGATGATGAAATATGAGTTCATAAATAATTTTTGTTTTTCATACTCAGGCTAACTCTATTGTGTAACGTGGTAGAGAAATCAAGCACTTATAATGAAAAAACTTATTTCAGACATCAGAGCAGAAAATCAAATAATGTAAGTCAGGTAGATTCAGATCAGAAGAGGTATTTACCATCCTACTTGAAATATTTAGATGTGAGTCATATTACACACAAAAATATGCACCGTATAAAATGAAGGTAAGTAAAGATGGTGAACAATCGATATAATAAGTGTACAGACATCACAAACAAACCAAGTATACATGCGTACAATAGGTTTGAGATAAATGCAAGTAAAGTAATCTGCATAAAAGTCATTAAATACTTGACCAAATCTCAATGACATTTAATAGCTTATTAATTGGTACTGACAAAATTAGATTCACATAGGTCTAAGTGAATAGCATGTGACAGCACAGACTTTAACAAATTTCATTACATTAGATTCATCAGTAGTTTTCATCAACCTACTTACTTAAGGCTGTTACCCCTCGTAGAGGAGCATAGGCCGCACACCAGCATTCCCCATCCAACCCTGTCCCAAACCATCCTTTCCAGTTGTTATTCATCTTTTCCACATCTGCCTCTATTTCCCGACGTAATGTGTTCTTTGGCCTTCCTCTTTTCCACTTCCCTTCAGGATTCCGAGTTAGGGCTTGCCTCGTGATGTAGTTTGGTGATTTCCTTAATGTATATCCGATCCACTTCCAACGTCTTTTCCTAATTTGCTCTTCAGCTAGAAGCTGGTTTGTCCTCTCCCATAATACGCTGTTGCTGATAGTATCCGGTCAGTGAATATTGAGTATTTTGTTTATAAATACTTGTAACTTCTTGACGATGGATAAAGTAGTTCTCCACGTTTCAGCTGTACTGTTTTGATGTTCTTAATGGAGATTCTGACTTTGATATTGTTTGACAGTTGTTTTGAATTCCATATGTTCTTCAATTGTATAAATGCGGTCCTTGCTTTGCCAATCCTCACCTTTACATCTGCATCAGACCCTCCTTATTCATCAATGATGCTTCCCAGGTACATAAATGTTTCCACTTCTTCCAGAGTTTCTCTATCAAGTGTGATTGGCTCGGCATTCTCCGTGTTGTATTTGAGAATCTTGCTTTTCCCCTTGTGTATGTTGAGGCCTATTGATGCAGAGGCTGTTGATACATTAGTTGTCTTCGTCTGTATTTGTTCTAGTGTATGGTATAGGAGGGCTATGTCATCTGCGAGGCTCGAATTGTATAATTGTTAGCAAGCTATCCATTGTATTCCGTGCTTCGAAGTTTTCATAATCCAGTCAATCACTAGAAGAAAGAGGAAGAGGGAGAGAGTTTTCATCAAGATTATAAAATAATCTAAATATCTAACTAAATATTTATTGTGGAATAAGTTAGTAGATTTACAAAAAACAAAGAATATTTAAGTGAACAATTACTTTTAATAACTTCATTATCAGGCTCTACAGTTATAAGTTCGGAATTATTATGATACATTACAAAGGCCAAAATAATGCATGAATCAATGAGTTTGACAATGCTTTATGTTGAAAATAGTGAACGTTTGTGTCTGCTGTTACGACATAAATACTTTAATATTGTGTTATTTGCAAATTAGAAAGATCATTTGATAAAGGTCAGAATGATTTGTAGTAGCTTCAAGCAAAAATCATCATAATACATGTTACAACAGGAAGTAATAATAATAATAATAATAATAATAATGGTAATAATAATAATTATTACTATAACATTGTGTGAATATAGTGTATAATAAATTTTAAATAACGCATTATTTTGGCCTAAATGTCTAATTAGTTTAAACAAAGTTCATTTGAATTTCACCAAAATTTATGAAATCAGCTAAAACGTGTATAGAGAGAGAAAAAAATGACTCACCTGACAACACACAATTCTGAATAAGTAAATAAATTACATTTTGTACAAAATGTTGATATAATCTTTCTTTACAGAAATTATTTATTACTCATATACAATAGCAAAGCAGTACCCTCAGGATGTAAATGTAATAAACAGAAAAAGATCAAAGTTCATGCCGAAAATCAACAACGAAAAAATGCTAAAACAAATTACTCATGAATCACTCTTGTAACTACATTGATGGTATCAGACGTAAATTTTAAAAACAAAACCGTATTACAGTTCAAAGTATTCTCACTAAATGATTTGAAGGTATTTTAACACTTTAGTCTCTATTGATTTTTACTTTAGAATAGTTTATGTGCTTAGACTATAAGTTGATTTCATGTACAGACATCATGACATTCTTCAAAACTAATACTAAACTGAAGTGTGTGTGTGTACGTGCAAATCTATAGACACTTCCGTTTATTCAGTGTAAGGGACAACATTTAAAAGACTGAGCCATATGACAAATACATGAACCATCCTGTGAATAGAAGAAGACTTTTCTAAATGAAAAAGGATCAACTGTTTCTTGATTCATTATCCTATGAAATGGATAAATAAATCAGTTACAATAAAAATACATGCACTGGGTTGAATCAGCAGAACCTGCCAGAAGTAACCTCAACTAGTAAAACAGATGAGTCGAAGCTTCGTCATACTGTATACAACGCCAGGCAATAACACTAAGAACTGCCGAATCAACTCTCCAATCAAAATACTAGACAAGATTAGAACTTCGATATTGACCAATTGAAAAATCACGTCCCTCAACCTGTAATTTTTGCATAAGTCGAGATGAGTATTTGGAAACCTGATTCGACACAGTTGATTGAACATATACCCAGTTTCCCATCTCGCATTTTCATGTACAAATTAATGTCTTCAATTCTTCCTTACATTTCACAGTGTGTTCTTTAATTATCTCCACTGCTATGAAACTCCCTGAGATTGACATGTAACATACGTGAAGTGAAATAGGTAAATATACGGTTAAGCACCACACATGAAAGAGCTCCTTGTGTTAATCATCCGAAACCCAAGATTGAAATGTTTCCCATTAGAGAATATAAATTGGTCCTTATGGTTACCATGTGGACATCTCGGAGTTCGACACCCAACAATGAAAAGCCTCCTATCTAGATGAAGCGAATAAAATCCCATTAGAGTGGTTGTCGGCAGAACTTCCGACAACTTTCCTGTAAAAGTAGAACTGTGTGTAGTCTTGATTGTTTATGATAAAATCTCGTCCAATATTTCACACAACGATTAGAAATGCTGTGAAATAGTTATGAGGCTGTAAGTGCCTTATTATTGAGAAAACAAGGCTTATTGTCTTCGAGGGTCACGACTAGTTGAGAGTGTTCAAAAAACCAGTTTTAGGTTACCAGATGCGTCGTATCAATTCTCAAGCATTCAGTAATGAATGTCCACACAGTGTTTTATCCAGAGTAATGTGTTGGCACGTTCTACTACTAGTCTACTACACAATCGCAGAATATTTATCAGGTCTGGTTTCTAAAGATTATCGATTCACCAGTGCATCCGATAGAAATCGATGTCGTTATCGGTTCACTGGAGAACAATAAATTTTATCTCTCTGACTCAGTCGACTTTATATTACTGACCTACAATTCTAACCAGAATTGATAAAGATTATTGAAAACACTCTGTAGACGTTTTCACATTTACAAAGTGCTGGGTCATAAAATGTTTCTCTTCAGAGTTTCTTGAGTGTTTGTTGTACAATAAAGATTTACATAGAACAGTCCAAATATAGTGACGATTAAACTCAGTTGTGAGAAAGAGTAGTTTACTTCTTTCGTCATGTACATATATCTCATCGGTATGATGATTTCGTTTCATAACTCGTTCAGTTCTACATTTAAGCAGCAAGTTACAAGTCATAAAAATTTCACGATTATAGTCCCTATATTAAGTGCGCGATGAATTTTGTGTAATCGAACCGTTACTTCCCATCCAAAAATATGCATCAGTAGTTAATCAGTCAAAAAGATTACAATCGAAGTCTAATAACGACAACATAAGATGACTGAGCTACTCAGAATCATTGCTTCTTATCAATCATGATTGCATACAAAAATTCACTCTGCATCTTTCTTGAAACACTCAACATCTTTATCGGTTCTTCTTTATTGAGGTCACTTCCATTTGTGCCTCGCCTGTCTTATTCAATGTTTGTATATTCGTGTTGATATTCTGTGTCACCATTTGAATGATGTGGTAGAAATTCTCTGTTAGCATTTCTAACCTGCAGAAGTTATTGTCTTTCATTTCATCGATAACTAACGTTAATATTTCATTTGTTCTAATGGATTCGTCCAGAATTATTATCAATAGTAACGGTGAATGCTATACACACCATTATTGTTAAATATATTGAGTGATACAAGTTGCAAGTGTCGCTTTATTTATGTTTTGAAGTGATTTCTTAATCAATTAAAACTTCTGTCCATTGATTTTCATCGACTGTAAGACAATCAGACATAGCCAGTGTAGAACTTGACACATATCTGCACCGGTTCAAGTTCACAAACCATTTAGGCACCACCAGATGAAATTGTCAAGATGAATGCGAAGGGTAGAAGGAGTAACAGTATCAGTAGTAGTAGAAAACATTAGGCTTAGACAACATGATCCAGCAAGACTGAATGAGACTGCATAATAAACGGTATAAGATAATTTGGAAGATCAAAGGAAAGATAAATATTGAATGCATATGTTTCACTGTGACCTAATCCGAGTCAACGTACACAGGTCTCCAAACTTGATCCCGATAAACGCACGGACGCCAAAGCACAAGTCTGAACCTACCAACATGGCTCAATCCAATCATCAATGAATACATGAACTAATCCTGTTTTGGTTTGAAAGCGCATAGCTTTCTTCAAACCTACTCCTACAACAAAAATACCCTTTCGTCGACTGTTATGTAATCATAAATAGACCTTCATGAGAAATTAATTTTTTTTCTTTAAAATAAATAGGTTTATCGTATTCAAAATAAGTATATGATTATGTGCGATCTGATCTGCGCCCCTAACAAATAACTTAGCTCTCTGTAGAAATCAAGATTCCTCATTACTCTGGACACCAATTATTTCAACTATCGTTTGATTGTTTTAGATTTGTAGTCAAAGCAATCTTCACAATCATCTGACTAAATAAATCTCTATGCAAGTGTAAGAATAATCTCCAATGAATCGCAGTACGCTGCCACATCATGTAAGCTAATTAGATGAGTTACGTATTCGTCGCCTTAAGAATTTTCAACCATTTCGAAGTCACTTCACTTATAAATCCTTTCATTGTTATCGCTCGCTAGGTTTAAATTTGCACTTTTATCACACATCATGTATTAATTAATCTCCTTCGATCTTTCTGAACGGCATTCTTGTTGTTTAATATACCTTACCACCGAAAAAATAATACGATTATTGATTCCACTCATTTGGTTTCCAACTTGTCTATTCCAGTTAACTGTATTGATCTGATGTAGTTACTAGGTCACTTGTATATTTGTCTCATAACAAACATCGGTTATTACTGACTAATCCAATTCTTCAAAGTTCCACAATAGAGTATTAACACTGTCTTCATGCAAATTCAACCAATCAAGCAGTTTTGAAACACTATACACTGGTTAAATATGAGTAGTCCAAACAATGTCTATCTAGTATATTTTTTGTGAAGGCGTATATTCACCCTGACATTCTTTTGCTGCTTGTGAAACACTCAAATATATTCTGAACAATAGCAAAAATAATACAAGTAGAAACATGACTAATAAGAAAACACACATTGGATAGCACACGTATAACATATTTTACTAAGTATTCATTTGAAGAAATCATCACAGCCAACCATGAAAAAAGTATGTTGAAACAACATATAAAAAAATCAAGGAACTATAAAGAAATAGATTAAAGCAAAACTCATGAATGTAAACAGTAAATATCGATTGAGCTTCATTTTCCATCTACATTGCCTAACACCTCTGAAGCACGTTTACGAGAAGAACCCTCAAACACTGAACCGATTAAACCATGAGCAGTAGTTAACAAATTCACTGGTGTCGTCCCATCTGTAATTAATGTACTTTGTAGGCCCAGAGCGTTCAACATGCGCAGACTATTATCTGATTCGGCTGTTGCCATTGCACGCAGTGTATCTGCACCTAATACATTCACCATTGAAATGAAACGCGATTTCTCGATTTCCGTTTCGTCTGCCTTATACTTTAGAGCTAATTCATTCTTTTCCTTGATATAGGCGATCTCTGCAGCTCGAGCCAATTTGAGTCTTTCTAATTCTGCATTCTGAAAATATTGTTTCAATTCCAAAAAAAACAATAAGATGAATGATTGAGATAATGAGATAGGGAAGATTAGGAGATCTGACATCCATAAGTGGGAAAATCTCGAAACACAAATACGTTCTACAATCATTATTATCATACTGTGGGATTACTCTACTTACATTTCGTCTAATTGTAGGATATGGTGATACGTCTATTAATGGTAGAGGTCGCTTTAAACAGCTAACCATAAACCAACTTTGGTATTTTCAGAAAACTGAGTACATGAAATACCAGAGATCACATTTATGAAGAATAATGTTTGGAAAATTTAAGAAATCTTCAACAACAATGAGGATGTGATTATTTTGAAATTTAACTGTGAGTTCAGCTTTCTTATGTTCTCAAACGTCGATAATAAGAACAAAACGTGACAGAAATTCCGTAAGTACGTTTTATGTCATTCCTTTTCTCTTCTCATTACATTCTACTACTACATTTCATCCTTTCCTTAGTAACTTAGTGATCTGACTACATTTCTAGTCTCCATGTCTCACCGAATGTGTTGAAACACAGTGACAAATTATGACTAATGAACAATAATTATTGATTCAAAGTCCTTTCATCAGTTTATCACATTGAGTTTCATTACAAGTAAATCTAACAAATCCCTGTAAAATTTTTGTGAGCTGAAACCCGAACGAAATCAGTGTTTCACCATATACACTTCAATCTAACATCGAACAAATTTTCACTACATCCACCTCCTATCATGTCAGAAACTATAACAAGGCTAACACAAATATTCTCACAAATTTGATCCACAGATGCAGATAAAGAAAACAAATCGAAAATCCAACTGCAAACGTCCTCACCGTTTCAATAGATAAGGCTTCTGCTCGGAGTTTAGCCTCTTCCACTGCAGCTTGACTGGAAATACGATTCGCTTCAGCTCGACTCTCTGCTTCGGCCTTCGCTTGGCTATTACTTTCTAGTGCAGCCAGTTGCACTCGGATTTCAAGCAAATTACGTCTGGCTTGTTCAGCAGCCGCTTCATCTTCAATTCTTTGACGCTCCAACCGACCTCTTGCTTCCTGTTCGAGTCTTTCGGCTTCGTGACTAAAATGCAATACGATAGAATAAACTTCATTATCGAAAATTTCATTCCCGGTTCTCAGCATGACAACTAAATACTTTACCCCTAGTTTTCATACTCGAAATGAAATTTCCAATACAGACAATGGTAATACCCCATTACGCACCACAACTATACACTATAAACCGAGGAAGTGAAACAGTGAAAACACGTTATATTGTAAAGAAAACTTAACCGACTAACACTACTTATTTCATGCACACCTTAACGAGTATTGTACACATGACTACATTGTTCAAAAGAATCTCCAAAATCATACATAAACTCAAAACGAATGCAGTTCGCTTACCGTGCAGCTGCCTCTTGCGAATTGGTCGTGATCTCAATGGCAAGTTGAACTGACTTCTGCAACGAATCCCGAGTTCGTTGATCCACTGGCTCCACAGACTGTACATCCACGCTTGTAATATGCAGATTATTTTGAGGAAAAACTAATCGATCCCGAACCTTTCCAGCTTCATCCAATCCGAATACGGAAGCACGAATAATTCGTGATGAGTGCTAAATAAAAATATAGTGGAAACGAGTATAATTCATCATAGTGTTTCCGCTTACATGGGGACTCATTAATCAGATCTAACCAAGTACCGGCTAGTATTGAAGTTTCTCTTGAGGCTCAAAATCAGTAACCAACACTTACAATCACAAAATCTAATTCACAAAACTACCATACCTTTCGTTAAAAAAATCTAGCTGGCAGTAGAGTTATAAAGCTCTTCACCGAAACAAAACTCGTATGATTACACTAATTTCGTACTCAAACACTGGTGTCGTTCAAGTATTGACGCAGGAATTCCGGGCAACTTCCGTAGCTTGCCACTGATTCCCATAAACAGAACACTGACTGCACCACAATCCATTCTCATAGAAAGTCCGGATCTTCAAGATATCCTCAGCTGACAACCATCACTGTAGTTGTGACCGATCTACCATCTACCGTCAATATATACCCATTAAGGTCGGAATAACACCGTGTTGACAAGTAAATAGTTTGAGCGATTTTCTAGAACTACTTCTCTCTTCAAACACAATTAATTGACCAATGCATATATGTGCTTGGTACTACGTTGTAGCTTAGTGACTGACTGACTCAATCTTTATTCCTCATCACCAAAATTTATCTTACTGATAACCGACCAGTTTGTTTCCATTAAAGAATCTTCTTACAACTACATTCTATATTTGAAAAACAAGTACGGTGGTATGCATTGTGAATATTGAAGATGGAAAGAATAATACATCATTTAACAAACTTTCTGGGAATCACAAGGACTCTTCTCTCCATAGAATTCTACACAGTTCATGTGAAACATTTTGTTACAACTCGGTACACTTTCCAGGATGGAGAAACAAAATTGTAGTCATTAACAAATAAGAGCTTTAACTCAACTATATAAATAACTGACTTATGTAATACTTATAGTCAACTTTAAGTTTCTTATTAAATAATACAACACCATCAAGCATGTTTATTTCGAAGAAGAGATTAGATTTCAAGTAGTTTTTCTACTGGCTCTCAGACTTCTCCTTACTAGTCTGCATTGAACCATGATGTCTTGAACATTTTTGAACGAAGATTCCCAAACTCAGACACTACGCTTTTAAAAATGCACTGAACAACTGCCAGTAATCGGTGAAGAATTTAAACGACATCGCTCTTAATCAGCATCAGTACCACAGATTCTATAATACTTTAACTTTCTGTAGATTCTGAACAACAAACTATTCTAAATTTTTACTCAACCATTCTACTCGTCTTTCTTTTAGTTTCCTACTACACTTGGTATTACTATCTCTCCTCCAACTGCTTCTCGCTCGTTTATTTATTCTCACTGTGTGTATGTATTCGGTAGTAATTGAATAGACATTCATTCGCACTACATTATACGTTGTTACTGTCCGTCTTCCCACCTCCGAAAACATCAGTCAACTTTCTAAGATATGTTAACTAAACGTTTCAGAATAGCTCCCGTCAACAACAACGTGCTAGCAAAGTGTATAAAGCAATTACGTTGTTGCACGAAGTTTGGTCATATCATTCTCTCATCAGTAAGAGTAACAATTACACTACAAATTAACACCACTAATCAATCCTTCATCTAGATATCGCAGTAACTAATAATGTCTCTAACAAAACGTATGCAGTCGCTACGACAAATTCGTGAGAAGGCACTAAATATTCTAACACTAACTAAACCCTCTTTCACCTGAATGAATTTGCAACATAATCAGTGCAATGATCCAATAGAACCACTAGACTAGAAAATTACAAACCTTACCTTATGAAAATCATCGAATTGGACGGATGCAACTGTGCCACGAACACGAGATGCAATAGCTTTACACGCATCTCCAACAAAATCAGGCACTGAGAATAACTTAGCAGCATCAGCTGCACTGCATGATGGAGAGACATCAAACACCCAATTGTACGATAGTTGCAAAGATAAACGAGCATGATCCGCAGTTTCAACAATTACAACATCTGTACAAAAGTCTGGACCTAACAGTAAACATAAACTCTTAATCACATTCGGTTTCTTTGGTTTCCCACCACTCAAGCTCAAACGAGTAAATTGTTCATCTGGTCCTAACATAGCTAAATTAGGTCCGAACTCGACTCTTGCCCTTTTGTTTTTATAGTCATAGATTTGAACTGCAGCATTGTGTGGAACGCGGAAAGTAACTACACGAGTTGGGTCAAGACGGTCAACTGAGTCTTGAATTGATCGAACTCCACGGTCAGCAAATGGGTCGATATTACTTTCCAGCAATTGAACAACCTCAGATGGGAGTTTCTTCTCCCATAATTCTTCATCTTGATTTAACATATAAGCTTCACCAATAACAGCGCGAACTTGTCCTGTTTGTGTATTACGAACATAGATCCCTTCATTACAATCGAGAGGAATAACGTTACGACGGTCTATCACTTCCACTTCAACAGGAGGTATGTATTCGATGGGTCCACGTAACATCCATCGATCACCAGGACGACGTATCTAAAATCAAAACATTAAGTATGGTAGTATTCAACTTAGCAGGGCAAACGTCTCTAACAAATAATATCTCTTCAATACATTAACACTCACTGAAGAGAGGAAACAATCATAACGAAGGGGAAAATAATAAATGGGTTGACCTGAACTTGATCAAGAAAATAAATACAACAATAACATCTTGAAAAGGCTAGTTCGACTTAATTTGATGAATATTAAAACATCAAAATGACAGGACTAACATGTTAAATCTCCATCGTTCGTAAATATTCAATCACTAGACGAGCTCGAGAACTCTGCATGCTAAAGTTACTCGTCTTCGTATGTTGCGTTTCATAAACTACACCGCAAAACCAAACAATATACTAACAATAAAGATTTTTACTAATCAAATCTCATACTACTGAAAATGTAAGTTCTATGTGACTTAGCAACCAAGTACAAGTTCATATACTCAGCCTTGAGTCACAATGTTTTGTGAGAAGGCTGATTATACTACTTGGCTGGTGGAATTCCAACTCAAATTCAAATGGTCGAATCTTTCTACATATGAGGCACAATTCTACAAACGTACACATAACTTTAATTATTAATGCTATGCTCTTATATGAATTGTCCTTTCTCCTAGTCAGCCCTAGTACCGATTGAGTTAGCAAATTACGTGGGAGATATGCAACCAATTGTCAACACCAAGAACCGGAATCGAGTAAAGTTAACAGACCATAGTTTTACTGACACGCAACGCATGGAAAGTCAATATCCACTTCCTCATTAACTATTAAAAACAACAAACCACAAATTCTGATTGGTGCTTAAACGTTCCTAGACTTATGACCACCTCAAATGAGGTAAATATTGGAACAACTAGACCTAGCTGACGACACAAATTAGAAACTTACACATTTCTTCTGCTTCACAGACTCCCCCTCAGATATAGCGTCCCCACATATATCCTCGACAAACTGTTCTTTAGCTCGAAGAATAAGACCTTCGTCATTCTGCAAAATATAAGCATCTTGAACACCCCTTTCTAAACACTCTCCTGGTCTCAGAAAGAATGACTTTTCACCACGTACTAATAATTTTCTCCCTAACTGAGGAACACCGTTCTCATCCCAAGGGTTGACTACCACACAAAACTGATGGACACCTAGGATTGTAACTTCGACTTCTCTCACAAACTCCTCAAGTGCACTGCAAATGTGATACTCCGCATCTTCGTGTGTAATTAACCATTCTTCACCAGCTTTGCGATATTTCCCGAATTTGTCACAATGAGACTTGACAGCTTTGACACATATCGCCCGCTGAAAATGAATAATAACGTTGACCAAATAAAATATTCAATTGTGAGACTGATATATAATTTTAGAAGCATTATGGCTATCCGTACAGCCACCAGTCGGTGATTTCACCTGTCTTGGCCTCACATTGTCAAACAAAGATATGCACAAACCTATATATCATTTAGTCAAATACATAGTACATCACCTATGTAAAATACGAAGTGTCAACAAACAAAACACCAATTCTAATTTAAAGGGCATCTTCACTTGAAAGTAAGTTTGAAATTTGAGGTCATTGCTTTGTCATTGTTTTCATATAAACTTTGATGACCTTTGTCTATTTTTTAGAAGAACACCGACGAGCAGTAACTGTGTTCTACAACTTGAAATAAAATCCTGTGTACGATTGAAGGTATGGCAGACTTCGTACGACTTAAACTTTGATTTTCAAACCACTATCTTTTCCATTCCGTTTGGTTTGAATGAAATCATTACCATAACCTTCTTACGCGAAGCGTATGAAACCCGATACCTGGAAATATTTATAGAATGTACCGATTACCACAACGTGCAATGCTGACTAGTATTGGAGATGGTTGGAAGAAAGTTAGTGGCGGCCAAACCAAAACGTGGTATCAGTGCTTGAAGTCACCAACCTCTGGTCTGAGCCATGTTGGTAAATTTACACTACTTGGTTGGGGTCCGCGTGACTGTCGTAAACAATGGTTGGAGACTCTGTGTGACATGGCTCAGAATCAATCACAATGGCGTAGGTGTATACACTTTCTGTCTTCCCTCAAACCTTGAGATTAAAATTGCTTCATATCTTTCTTTTTGTACTACATACTTATATAAAATCTTTTTTATATATTACCACCATTAAATTAAATACTTCTATGAATTCGGTGTTGATCTTGTTGTGCTAATGATGTATGACAACTTGGACCGATGCATTTTTATACCTGGTCCTACGTTGTAGCTGACTGAATCATAGAATCTATATCTGCAAATACATTATGTCAATGGCCTTTAGGTTTCTGTAATACAGTGTTCGATAACGCTTAGCAACAGAATCCAGTGTGTACGTTCCTTCCCATTCGGGACACATCAGATTAAAAACACTAATGATTTAGTTCCAAAATAAAGTCAATCCGATCAGGAGGTATATATGCTAGAGAGAGTGACCTATTGCAGTCCTTAACATCAACAACGGGAAAACCCAAACTCATACAAATAAAGAGTAACATGTCATATTCATCATAAAAGTCAGTAATATACATGCCGATTAACATAGAGCTTCAGAACTATAAGACGCTATACCCCAATCATAGTATACAATTTATGATGGCGAAACAGTTAATATGTACTGTTTATTACAAATTGCATTCATCAAAATATATGTCTGTGACTGTATATGGCAAAAAACTCCCTAGAGCAGCACATATTATCTGTAACCCAATACAGACACATTTCTAGCTTGATTGAAATCTGTAAGCATAGAATCCCTAATTTTCTAGACAGTAGTTTCATAAGCAAACATACAGAAAGTTACTCTTCTGACCAGTATTCACATCTACATAGGTTTACACCAACTAATTCTAGTCACTCATTACCGTAACTTGGTGAAGCATACCAGAATATGGGCAATCAGGAAATAGCTAGTTACAAAAGGTTACCTAATAGTTCACGTACTCTGTCTGTTAGTGTAATCGCTTTGCGTTCGTCGACAATTTGCTCATAGACACCCGGGAGGTATGCACCTGGTGTCGTAACTAACCATCGCTCACCATAAACACGAGGAACACCACTTCGATCGACGCAATCTTTTGTGGCCTCCATTACAAGAGCAGAGTTGACAAGAATCACTTTGGCTTGCTCGCATTTTACAATTTCAACCTCTTTTCTGGGGTAATAGGTACCTACAGAGAGAAACAAGAGTAATCCACACACAAGTTATACCAACTACATGAATAAAACAAGTTTATTTCAATATTTAAATGGAGTCTGTTTGTTTTCTTTTACTTACATATAGCCAAAGCAGATTACCAAAAGAGGTATGATAAACCCCTGCAAGTAATACATACGTGAACTTGCAGATATCGTTTTATACCCTTTACATGAATCTTCTACTCACAGTGCATTCTTGTGTTTCATTCGCTGCTTATAGCGACTAAAGTAATTATTTTGCTTAGTAAATTTACTAAAGCGTTGTGGAAAGTCACAAAAACTACGGAGACTCAATGTTTCATCAACAGTGTTATTTGATTCAATCCCATCGTACACATGTTAACAACATGCCTCATATTCTTTTGAACGTGTGTATGAGGCTTATATGGAAAATGAACAATTTATGATGACAAGACTCACAGAAACATATTCGATTATCAATCCTACGTAAATTTAAAGTGAAGTATGTTCGCTGATTAAAATTTACCTACGATATGATAATAAAGCTGTTTTGTTTATAAAAGATACAACCACCAAACCCTTTGATAGTTTGACCAATATTTCAACTTGCAATAAACAAATCTAAAGCTTAGCTATCAAGACTGAACTGCAAGAAATTTGAACAACAGAATAGTGATGCTTACGATGTACCTACATTTATAAGTGCACAGAGTGACTAGATCTAGTGTCTTCTCGCTTTATATGTAAACACAAACTTTGATGGCAGCAAATTTAAAAGTCACATGAAAGCATGTACAACCCCTAACTTTTATCACTCCAAGTTTGATACAGCGTCCAAATAAAAACAGACACAAGGGTAACTAAACGCCTTTTACAAGGATACATACAACTTCATCAAAATTGTAAACGGGTGTTATGTCCCGATAACAATAGTGAATGGTAACTTTGGGACCCATTTATATTTTTTATCGTATAATCACTAAATAACTAAACTATTCATACCCGTGTCCCCCTTACCATGAGCTTTAATTTGAACTATAAACTATTGTCGTTCGATTTACCATTCATGAATTACACCCAGTCTACTAATTACTGTTCCCCTATTCACAGCCACATTTGGCTAAATCTTGTACAAATGTTATTTTCTATTTTATGATACGATGTGGTCAGTTTGATTAGTATATAAACTCAGTATGTTTGAAATATAATGATTAATACCGCAGAGGCTGTTCTGGACTTAACTGGCTGAGCTAGGCAGAAACAAGACCGACAAGTACCCTAGACTGCTCGTGCGGTTTTCGTGTGTCACTGTTCCAATCGATAATTCGCTGCTCTCTGACTGGCGGTCTTATCACGCCATACGTTAACAAAACAGTTCTACATACAGAATGAACTGAAACACTAAGTTACCTAGTAAGTAATTAAGACAATTAGACAGTTTTAAAACCGTTGGTCATACTTCCTCGTTGTGTTAAACATTCTAAACAGAGGAGACTTGCTTCTCGTAGTTTTCACATTCGCGACTATGATAATGATATCAAGGTCGAATTTGTTTCCAAACTAACCACTGGTCACTTGGGAAATAAAATACTTACCAGGTCCCTCAAACAACCATTCCTCTCCAGCTATTCGTCTGACGTTTCCATCTTCAAAATCCGAAACTGCTCGCAATCTGAGTGCCGAGTTTGGCAGAACAACAGGTAGAGGTCTGACGATATCCTTTAAAGTTTCGCCCGGATACAATGGGAAAGGATCTTGGGCGAAACGGTACTCCTCGTCACCCATTCGAACTTTAACCTGTCCAAATTTGTCGACTACTGGAACACCGTCTTTGTCTGTTATAACTGGGTTTCGAATCACGCAGTACATCATCGTCGGAACGACAGTTAGTTCCTCAGGTCCGAGAACAATCCTAAGAAATGATAAGTAGATAATGAACGAACTCACTTTTCATCCTGTTGGCAAACATATGTCTTAGGTCCAACAACAAGTGAGGTGACATGAGTATTCAAGTTTAGCACATGGATATAATGTCTTGGACTGATTGAAATTATTGGTGAGTCTGGATTAGACTTCATCTTGAACCTGCAAACATTTTAGTTAAGGACACAATACTGATTACTTACCACTAAATCTGTGGAGAATTTCCGTTGTGAAAAAAAAACCAAAGTCTAGTATGAGGTTGAAGATCACGACCTCCTGTATAGCAAGAAAATACAAATAATAAAGTTTAAACACAAAAGTATTTGGCTAATGGCGTAGAAACAGTGGGAACTGTAGCCAGTCTTTTGACTGAATTTTACATCAACATATATCACTATGGTCAATCTGTACCTAAGCGTTTTACAAAACCATAATCCATCCATCAGGGAAATCCGGCACTCGACTACATAGTCGGAAAACAAAAGGTAAGTCTGACACCACAATCTAGACCAGAGGAGAGACTGAAATCTGGGTGAACTAGGTTCGAGTGGGTGAAAACAGAACATGAACAGCAGCATCAACAACCTTACCTTAGTTGTCATGTATTTGGTCTTTCACTTTACTTGAGATCCATGTGACGTTCGTCGTGCAGTCAAATAAACAGTTCTTCAGTATAGCAAAGAACAGGCTATTAGATGTAAATCAACTCCCAAGTATAGTTGGGCCCCCAATGTTACTTTACGCTGATGTGAAAATTTGAGGAGAAATAATAGGTGACGCAGATGCATGCACACTTCAGGCAGATTTAAATATTGTAATCAGCTGCTCTAAAGAGTGGTGACGTGCATCTACATGCACTTTGGGAATACAAAGGCATATAGGTACAGCAGAGAGAATGTACTTGTACCAGTGGTCCGGTCTCACAAGGGTTTCGGGGTGACAGTGAGATATGATCTTAAGACCACGGTCCATTGCCGGGAGGTTGCAGAGAAGAGGTTTAAAACTCTATGGGTTTCAAGATGGAAATTCACCAAGTTAGTACTATGTTCACTACAGTATACATCACCTTAGAGGGAAATAAACTTGAGAATTGAGTTCAGACTGCAAGCCCTTGTTTAAAAGATGACTCGGATATCCTGGAAAAAGTACCCGTGCAATTCCACAGCTCCGGAGTTTGCCATACAAAGAGCAGCCTGAAGAGCTAGACCTCTTTAGTCCGACCTACCGTCGATTAAGAGGTGATCTGACTGTGATGTATAGGACAGTAAGACATGATTGGACCTAATATATCCTCTCGGCGAGACTATAATTTATGGACGAGCCAATCAAACTTACAGTAACAGGTCTTGAATTTTCACGCAAAATCAATTCATTCATTTGGCTAAATAGAGTACTGGCATTATAGCTGACATCAGCTCATCATGTAAACCCTATATCCAATCCGTAACCCTAACTATCAACTGTAAATATTTATCCTAATTCCTCACACTGGTTTATAACCGTCACCTAAACGTAGAATGTGGGTGAACATTCTCAAACATTTTTAGCGTCACTCAAATGCCGTCCACAAATTATAATCTCACCACCCTCTCTTTTTCTTGCCACTAGATCGGTACATCTAAGATGACATAGCAGGCGAGCAGAAAAGCCAACAACGAACAAAATACCTGTGGTATTCAGGTTTTTACACCAAGTCATCAATTCTTGGAACCTGTTACCCGAAGCACTTGTGTCGGCACCATCAATTGACTCATTCAGAAGAAGACTAGACAATCACAGAAACACACTAGAAACAGAATAGCATAGGCCGTAAGCCTCCAGTCCTTACTAACCAAATCTAAATCTGACTTATGATGGGTAAGCTATGTGATTTCCTCTTGCAGACCGCTTGCTAAGGCCATCTCCATGTGCAAACTTAAATCATATCATAAACAAAACAAGGGTATAATTTACAAAGAACTACCCTCACCACACAAATATAAATCTGAAAAAACGACAGTCCTAAACGCAGTTTCAACCTTGAACGGTAGCACAAGTAAACAATTTGCGAAAGCAAGAATACTCATTGAACACTTATGAGTCGTATATAAACGTAAAACCATATTTCTCATCTACTTTCACATATATTTCGCTGATTTACATGGAAAGACATGATCCACACATCTAGCTGAGTAAGCAATTAGTCGAGCTATTTAAATAGGCTTCAGATGTATTACACCCTTCCCACAAGTTCATGCGAATCCCCCCCACACAAGCACTGGACAGCGTGACCATTAATGAACTCGATATTTTTGGTCTGCTAAATGAGCTTGACATAGGCGAATCCACGAGGCCCGACGAATTGCATCTCAGTCTACTAAAGGAATTATCCAACCTTGCTGTGAACCCTTGAAGTATATGCTTTAATCCATCCGTAACCCAGGGTCGTTTACCAAAAGACTGGAAGAAGAAGGCTATAGTAAGACCTGTCTGCAAAACAGGTATGAAATATAAACCTGAGGATTACCGACCAATTAACCTGACTAATATGGTTGTTAAAATCTTGGAAGGAGCAAGGGTGATAGTTTAGAGCTTCAAAATGACATGGAGAAATTATCTGAATGATCTCAAACTTGGCAGTTGCCAATAAATACTTCCAAGTGTATTGTGATGCATACCAGTCATCATGGCAAAGATGTATACACGATGAATAACACTGAGCTACCTGTTATCCAGACGCACGATGACTTAGGAATCATCGTTGGCCAAGACTTTAAGACTACTGCACACTGCCGTGCAATAGCCGCCAAAGGTCATAGAACTTTATGGTTAATACGTAGGGCTTTTAGTCATGTCGACGCTAAAACGTTTTTCAGTTTGTATACAGTGTTCGTGCGTCGTGTATACAAGCAGCTAGCTCCCGCTTAAAAAAAAGACAGTGAGCTTCTGGAAAAGGTTCGGAGAACAGCAACTAAGCTGATTCATGGAATAGAGAAGCTCCCGCATGATACTCGGTTTGCCAACCTAAACCTATCCCCGTTGTCAAATCGAAGAACCAGAGGTGACTTCATTACAGTTTTCAAATTGCTCAGTGATAAATTTGCACCTGATATGAACTCATTTTTCTTGTCTTCAAAAACAGAAAATTTACGAGGACACTCCATGAACGTTCACAGGCTCAGGACAAATTACTTGTCAGCTGAATGCCGACTTTCCCGTCAAATCATCAACGAGTGATATTCATTACCTCAGCACGTTGTTGAAGCTCCATCCATCAACTATTTCAAAAGAAGTTTGGATCAACTGAGAGACCACCATTGCCAGGACTAACACAGGCCATCAAGCCTCCTGTACTTTCCAAACTGAAACTGAAATGCAGTAACCGAATGTATTATTTACTTCGCTTAATCTTTTGTCACTAAAAAAAGGCTCAAACAGGCATTTGTACTCTGTCAACCTTGTCGGTATACCTTGATTACTGGATTTGGACCAAAATAATGATAGATGTGAAGCGACAAATAGGTCTCCAAAGTGTATGGTTCAGTAAGTCATTCATACTGACGCTCACTCGATTAGTTTTACTCAACATACTTATGTGTCCGAACCAGAGAACCTTCGAGCACGTGATGCTAGACAACATTCATGAAAACTAGCCAGTTCTTATCACATACACGTTGATCATCAACATAGATGAAGTGAATTGAATGATTGAAGACCTAGTCCAGTTAGACGGGAATGTTGTCACCAACCAGCTAACATCTAAATCACACCTCACGGTTAGTATCTTACGTGGATTACTCTTTCATTATATCCAGGAATTTCGGCTACGTTGGTGACCGTACAACACGAACGACGTTATCATGGAAATATATTGGTAAAAATAGGTACAATGAAAAGAGTGCGACCACCACTGCATGAGCCAGTCTGTCATGTACTATTAACTGATGCGCGTTGGTTGTCCTTGGCCTTGACGAAGATCGATGAACTGTTTGCCAAGCAGTGACTCAACTGCCGGATGATCTGTGTGAAAGTCAAGACAAAAACCTTGTAAGCACGAAGTCTCAGATCTCTGTTATACCATTTTGGGAGTTTTCATGCACTAATAGATCACTATTCAGAATAACTACTTAATATTGCGGAGCAACAATCAACCACTTGCATAGTTAGTAGATAGAGAATGTTATGAATATCATTTATTATAGATGAGATGATACTTACTGCTCCATAATGGAAACCGGCAAGCGAAACCTCAAGATGTGTTTTGAATCTTAGAAATATGGGACAACTGATTTTCTATTTGTATTATATCTCTTACAAAACCACAGCACACTCCTCTCACGAGCAGATCCACATCAATTAAGATAGTTAGGTCGGTGCTCGAGAACTTAAAATGAAAATCGCACCCATTTTGCCTAAGTTCATGAGCACCGACCTAACTATATTTATATGTGCATATTTGCTGATAGTTCAATAGACGGCAAGTTAAGGAATTAAAAAAATCAGTAGTGATAAGTGAGGAAAATTACTAGAGCAATAGTAGGAGTCGCTCAAGTAAGATTTGTATTGTGACCAGGCTTAAGTAGATGTTTAAGGGGATGACCAGAAGTGTCAAGGATACTGTGAGCCATAAGAAGGTCACAGTTAGCGTACGACTTCAAGTGGTAGGGTACCAAAGCTCCTAAATCTTTTTCGACATGGGATACTTCTAGAGAGAAGTTTCCTAAGTTTCCTATGGTCTGCAACATGACTCAGATGGACTACTCTACACTTTCAAGTGTTGAAGGCAAGTCCGTTGTCGTCTGTCCAACTTCGAAGTCGAGTCAGATCCTCCTGAAGCCCCAGTATATCCTCTTGGTTGCGTATCTCTCTTCAAGGTTTCACATCATCAGCAAGAAGCAGTAGGTCAGACGATACTGGTTGTGGCAGATCGTTTATATAAATCAAGAGGAGAAGAGATCCTAGTATTGAGCCCAGGGGGACCTCACTAGGACTTTCCATAGCCTGAGAGAAAGTGAAGTTAACACCGACCTTAAAATGTCGTTTTTTAGACATGAAGCGAGCCAGTCAATTAGAGCTGGTTTGATACTCAATTGTTTAAGCTCATTGATAAGATATATGCGGTTGACCCTATCAAAAGATTTCGATAAATCAAGGTGAATAACTCCAACCTTCTCCTCACGATTAAGAAGACTGTCCACCTGTCCACTGCAGTCAGAAGGTTGCCTATACAAGAGTGACCCTTCCTGAAACCATGCTATTTGGTTGAGAAGAACTTCATGGGTAATAAGTAGTCGTGTATACTATCGCAAATCAGGGACTCCATAATTTTAGAAGGTATAGAGAGAAGTGCCACCGTTCGGTAGCTAGGGGGTTCGCTGCGTTGATCTCCTTTGGAAATTGGTCGGATGTGAGCCAGCTTCCGAATTTCCGGTAGTTTACCTCGGCATAGCGAGTGTGAAAACATCACGCAAGGCGGTGTTGCCAAGATTGAGGCTGCTTCCATCAGTATAGCAGAATGTACCATATCTGGACCAGAAGTTTCTTTTCCCATGTGCTGCAGTTTACGGAACACCAGGTTAGCGCTCAGGTCCACTTCGGAAATTGCTGTGCAGCTGCAGGTGAAGCTTTCATCAGTGTAGTTGATGTGGGTCAGTTGAAATGTCCGAGACTATTGTTCAGCCAAAACATTAGCGGCATCCCCGTCGTTATTGGTCGGACTATTAGGACCTAGCCGTTGGGAAACTCCAGTTTTGGCTGGCTGAAGAGAAGCTACGTAATGGAATAAGCTTTTCGGATTAGAGACAAATTTATCGATAGACTTTATTTGGTATCGAAGCCTGTCTTCTCTTATTGCCTTTGTGCATATGTTCCTTATATGTTTGTATTGCTTTTACGCGCCGTTGTTATCAGTTCGTTTATATTCAGCTCGACAGTTCCTTTTGCGGCTTAGTAAACGAAGAATGCGGTTCTTGATGATTGGAGGTTGTTTGTAGATCTTGGGGACAATTTGAGGAACTGAATGCTTAGTAGCACATAAGAGCGTGTGCAGCAAGAAATCCCAATGAGCATCCACTTCAAGTTGAGGGTGAACATCCCAACCCACCTGTTGTAGATAGTTGTGTAAAGCTAAGGCATTCAACCGTTTGAAATTATAGCGAATGTTGTTGGTGGGATATCTTAGCTTAGTTTTGCTGACAAAACTGAAGGATAGAACGGTGTGATCGCTTTTCCCCAGGGAAGCCAGAATTGAGGGGTCCTCGATTAGGAATTCTACATTTGTGAATACCCAGTCTAGGCGCGATGGCGTCTGACTGTTTCTCCAACGAGTTGCCGACTACACATTTTCGAATAATCCCAGATGATGAGGTTGAAGAACCGAGCTTCAGTAGAGTTTTCACATCCAATGTAGGTATGTTCCGCGAAGTTGATCCTAGGAAACTTGAAGTCCCCTGGAATTAGGATATGAGAGAATCCGAGACTAGCAGGGCGAGTTAATCTTTCCAGCAAACGATTTTTGTACTCGATGTCAGCAGTGAGCTTCCTTTAGGTGACCCCAACTAGACACCTTCAGGTGGCAGACAATCTTACTGAGCAACACGCTGATTCATCAAGATTGAGAAACTCTTGGTTGTGAAGTTGGTGTACCTCCAGGTATGATCGTAGGTATAATGCTACCCCACCCCCATCAGTGTTTTTCTGTCGTTGCGAAACAAAGACATTCCAGGTACTGCTAGCTCCTGGTCCGTAAACTGAGAAGACACCCATGTTTCAGATATTCTTGTCATATGAACATCATTAGTGTTGCTAAATTCACGTAGCTTATCCATCTTATTTGGCAATATCGCGGCGTTCATGATAAGCAGTTTATGCTTTCAATTAGGAACGCGTGAGCTTCTTCCTGTTTGTCTGTATGAGCCTTACGTGTATCAAAGTACTTGTATCAAAGAAACATGGGCCATACAACACAAAGGACGTTATCACAGAAATATATTGGTTAAAGTAGGTCAAAGCGAATATGTTACCACCACCTCATGGATCAGCCCGTGGCCTATGATTAACTGATGCGCATTGAATGTCCTTGACTTTCACAGGGATAGGTGATCTGTTCGATATTCAGTGACCCAACAACCGGATGATTTAGCTAGTGCTCAGTGACATTACACTGGACCTACAATATTCCCCCGCCAGTTTCAAAGGCCGTTTGAATCTTTAACAAACATGTTGGAAGTAGCCGCGCGCCAGAAGTAGCCAACCAATTAATACGAATCCCTTGGGAATCGCTGAGCTGTGTGACAGATGGAGAGGAGGCTGGATGAACTGATCAAAAAAGAGCGAATAAATTACAAATATATATATATATTCATGAATATGTATAAGAAATATATAACAAACGGGAAAACTACGGTTCAGAATAATTGAAGAAAATTATATCAAACTTAGTAAGTGATAAGAGTGCAAGTTTAAACCTAGCGAGCGATAACAATGAAAGGATTTATAAGTGAAGTGACTTCGAAATGGTTGAAAATTCTTAAGGCGACGAATACGTAACTCATCTAATTAGCTTACATGATGTGGCAGCGTACTGCGATTCATTGGAGATCATTCTTACGCTTGCATAGAGATTTATTTAGTCAGATGATTGTGAAGATTGCTTTGACTACAAATCTAAAACAATCAAACGATAGTTGAAATAATTGGTGTCCAGAGTAATGAGGAATCTTGATTTCTACAGAGAGCTAAGTTATTTGTTAGGGGCGCAGATCAGATCGCACATAATCATATACTTATTTTGAATACGATAAACCTATTTATTTTAAAGAAAAAAAATTAATTTCTCATGAAGGTCTATTTATGATTACATAACAGTCGACGAAAGGGTATTTTTGTTGTAGGAGTAGGTTTGAAGAAAGCTATGCGCTTTCAAACCAAAACAGGATTAGTTCATGTATTCATTGATGATTGGATTGAGCCATGTTGGTAGGTTCAGACTTGTGCTTTGGCGTCCGTGCGTTTATCGGGATCAAGTTTGGAGACCTGTGTACGTTGACTCGGATTAGGTCACAGTGAAACATATGCATTCAATATTTATCTTTCCTTTGATCCTCCAAATTATCTTATACCGTTTATTATGCAGTCTCATTCAGTCTTGCTGGATCATGTTGTCTAAGCCTAATGTTTTCTACTACTACTGATACTGTTACTCCTTCTACCCTTCGCATTCATCTTGACAATTTCATCTGGTGGTGCCTAAATGGTTTGTGAACTTGAACCGGTGCAGATATGTGTCAAGTTCTACACTGGCTATGTCTGATTGTCTTACAGTCGATGAAAATCAATGGACAGAAGTTTTAATTGATTAAGAAATCACTTCAAAACATAAATAAAGCGACACTTGCAACTTGTATCACTCAATATATTTAACAATAATGGTGTGTATAGCATTCACCGTTACTATTGATAATAATTCTGGACGAATCCATTAGAACAAATGAAATATTAACGTTAGTTATCGATGAAATGAAAGACAATAACTTCTGCAGGTTAGAAATGCTAACAGAGAATTTCTACCACATCATTCAAATGGTGACACAGAATATCAACACGAATATACAAACATTGAATAAGACAGGCGAGGCACAAATGGAAGTGACCTCAATAAAGAAGAACCGATAAAGATGTTGAGTGTTTCAAGAAAGATGCAGAGTGAATTTTTGTATGCAATCATGATTGATAAGAAGCAATGATTCTGAGTAGCTCAGTCATCTTATGTTGTCGTTATTAGACTTCGATTGTAATCTTTTTGACTGATTAACTACTGATGCATATTTTTGGATGGGAAGTAACGGTTCGATTACACAAAATTCATCGCGCACTTAATATAGGGACTATAATCGTGAAATTTTTATGACTTGTAACTTGCTGCTTAAATGTAGAACTGAACGAGTTATGAAACGAAATCATCATACCGATGAGATATATGTACATGACGAAAGAAGTAAACTACTCTTTCTCACAACTGAGTTTAATCGTCACTATATTTGGACTGTTCTATGTAAATCTTTATTGTACAACAAACACTCAAGAAACTCTGAAGAGAAACATTTTATGACCCAGCACTTTGTAAATGTGAAAACGTCTACAGAGTGTTTTCAATAATCTTTATCAATTCTGGTTAGAATTGTAGGTCAGTAATATAAAGTCGACTGAGTCAGAGAGATAAAATTTATTGTTCTCCAGTGAACCGATAATGACATCGATTTCTATCGGATGCACTGGTGAATCGATAATCTTTAGAAACCAGACCTGATAAATATTCTGCGATTGTGTAGTAGACTAGTAGTAGAACGTGCCAACACATTACTCTGGATAAAACACTGTGTGGACATTCATTACTGAATGCTTGAGAATTGATACGACGCATCTGGTAACCTAAAACTGGTTTTTTGAACACTCTCAACTAGTCGTGACCCTCGAAGACAATAAGCCTTGTTTTCTCAATAATAAGGCACTTACAGCCTCATAACTATTTCACAGCATTTCTAATCGTTGTGTGAAATATTGGACGAGATTTTATCATAAACAATCAAGACTACACACAGTTCTACTTTTACAGGAAAGTTGTCGGAAGTTCTGCCGACAACCACTCTAATGGGATTTTATTCGCTTCATCTAGATAGGAGGCTTTTCATTGTTGGGTGTCGAACTCCGAGATGTCCACATGGTAACCATAAGGACCAATTTATATTCTCTAATGGGAAACATTTCAATCTTGGGTTTCGGATGATTAACACAAGGAGCTCTTTCATGTGTGGTGCTTAACCGTATATTTACCTATTTCACTTCACGTATGTTACATGTCAATCTCAGGGAGTTTCATAGCAGTGGAGATAATTAAAGAACACACTGTGAAATGTAAGGAAGAATTGAAGACATTAATTTGTACATGAAAATGCGAGATGGGAAACTGGGTATATGTTCAATCAACTGTGTCGAATCAGGTTTCCAAATACTCATCTCGATTTATGCAAAAATTACAGGTTGAGGGACGTGATTTTTCAATTGGTCAATATCGAAATTCTAATCTTGTCTAGTATTTTGATTGGAGAGTTGATTCGGCAGTTCTTAGTGTTATTGCCTGGCGTTGTATACAGTATGACGAAGCTTCGACTCATCTGTTTTTGTAGTTGAGGTTAATAATAACAATAATAATAATTTATTCTGAAATAACAGTTTGTTACATGAGACATGCCAGTTTACAAGCAAAATCAAATTGTTACACAAGTTACAATTTTCACTGTTGAAAATTACTCAATTGGGTTGATATTTCATAAGATGTGAATGCAAATGGATTTCGTAAGAAACATGTCAATATCACACTTGGCGCACTTTATGAAAGTAGCGTTGCAACACACATCTGATGGTGAAGAACAGATACATGCGAAGTTGCGGGCTTTAAGAAGCTTCGACCTCATATCCCTCTGGAATATTTGAGGCTTTAATAACGGTGTAGGACGAAGTCACTCGTGCCATGTCTGTTTTCGGTGGAGTATCTGCAGGAGGCTGAAAAAGGTGTAAGAAAAAGGAAGGACGAAAAGCAGAGCACACAATATTCACTGAGGAATATTTAAGGTATAACCATTTAGTCTATTTGTCTGTTACTGAAATACTTATTAGGTAAGAACATACTGATGTGTTAAAGAAAAATAAGTGTGGGCAAGGTATGAGTGGATAAGGAACTGTATAAATGAAGGTAGTTCAGAAGGAAGTATGGAATTGTGTAATTATAAAATTACTTCTGGCAGGTTCTGCTGATTCAACCCAGTGCATGTATTTTTATTGTAACTGATTTATTTATCCATTTCATAGGATAATGAATCAAGAAACAGTTGATCCTTTTTCATTTAGAAAAGTCTTCTTCTATTCACAGGATGGTTCATGTATTTGTCATATGGCTCAGTCTTTTAAATGTTGTCCTTTACACTGAATAAACGGAAGTTCTATAGATTTGCGCGTACACACACATACACTTCGGTTTAGTATTAGTTTTGAAGAATGTCATGATGTTTGTACATGAAATCAACTTATAGTCTAAGCACATAAACTATTTTAAAGTAAAAATCAATAGAGACTAAAGTGTTAAAATACCTTCAAATCATTTAGTGAGAATACTTTGAACTGTAATACGGTCTTGTTTTTACACTTTACATATGACACTATATATTTAAACACAAATTAGATGTTATCAGTTTGTATATGACAAATAAATCGAAATGTCATTCATTTTAAAGTTATTCATCATCTTACACTTCAGAATTGGTTATCTTTTTCTCTATGCATACGAACTGGTTTCAATATTGTTGACAAAAGTCAAATCAACATTAATGAACCTAATGGACCGAATAAACTCCGAGGTACTGGTCGTCAACTGCCTACCTGTCTCTCTTATTCCCTATGATCGGAAATTTTAGTTAAAGGCACTGGAGTATCTATTTGAGAACCTTTGCATTACGAGCCAACGGCGAAAATACGCTTTTGCTTTGGAAACTTTATCAGGAGTTCGCATGTCGTTGTTTGTGAGGTAGTCTTCAACCATAATGTATATAATGTCTATGATCGATACAAGGAGGCAATGCTCAAACATTTCCACCCATCGAGGGAGGAACGATTGAGGACATTATTAGCATAGCACCCACTGGTTGACACGAAACGAGCCATCGTGTCACGCGCCTGCAACCTCTCACAAGACCCACTGTTATGACTTGACCTAGCCGTCGTCAATCGTTATGTCTTGATCAAGGTCGTAGCTAATTTGTTATGACCTCACGAATTAAACAAGGACGTAACTTGCGTGAATTATCCGCCAATAGAAATACGACTTCTACGACCTTCACACTGTGACATCGACGTTCGATTAGTATGAGTAATCTAGCGTCCTTATTAGTCCTTAATCCGCCTAGCCCGTCCACTTGAGTCCAGAACACTAATAGCAGCCTCGGCAATATGAATCGTTTATTTCAAGCATACTTTGTTTACATATCAGACAGGTAGGCCACATCATACCATAAAATAGAAAATAATATTTGTACAAAACCAAGCCAAATGAGGCTGTAAGCGTGGGAGACAATAATCAAGAAACTGAGCATAACATAGGAACAATAAATCATATAATAATAATCAATAGGTCAAAATGAAGCTTACAATAAGATGAATATAGATATAGATGATCTGGTTACTGAATAGTTGTACAATAGGAGTATACATAGAATAATAGTCCAATAATAGGTCCCGCAAGTTATCCGTACTTACTTCTTCCCTCGTATATAACACCCACGACCCGATTTCGTTAAATAATTACGGCTCAAATCTCTATCAGCACAAATACAACCGACGATTACGGCTCTGCTCGAAGAGAAACCACTTAATCAGGTGGCCCTCATAAAAGGTAAGATATTGGCAAGGACTAGCACCTGAGTCAACTATATAGTTGCCTCAACCTCATGCTCGAACGTAGATCTCGACGCTAATGGTGCTTCGGCTCTGAGTGACAAGAGTGGCTGTATTCATATCCGTCTCATTTTCTGAAACCGATCCAATATACCAGAACCCTAAGTCCCCCGAGCCAAATCACGCTCCCGTCAAGCCGTACCTACTCGATCCAAGCGGGCATCTTCCAAGCCACGCCGAAAGGCGGCTTCGTAAGCGAGTTCTGGTTAAGGCTGTGCCCAGTCACTCCTACCATTGGCACACGACAGCTTACGTTCAGCCCGAGCAATCGACGACAGTATCTCTGGGCGTTCGTCATTGCCGATGTTCCCACAGCCATACTCGGTATCGATTTGCTACAGCACAATGAATTGCTAGTCGATTCATGTAGGCTGCAGCTAATCACACTTATTTTGCTTTGACACATTGGTATGCTCTTGCCTAATAAGTATTTCAGTAACAGACAAATAGACTAAATGGTTATACCTTAAATATTCCTCAGTGAATATTGTGTGCTCTGCTTTTCGTCCTTCCTTTTTCTTACACCTTTTTCAGCCTCCTGCAGATACTCCACCGAAAACAGACATGGCACGAGTGACTTCGTCCTACACCGTTATTAAAGCCTCAAATATTCCAGAGGGATATGAGGTCGAAGCTTCTTAAAGCCCGCAACTTCGCATGTATCTGTTCTTCACCATCAGATGTGTGTTGCAACGCTACTTTCATAAAGTGCGCCAAGTGTGATATTGACATGTTTCTTACGAAATCCATTTGCATTCACATCTTATGAAATATCAACCCAATTGAGTAATTTTCAACAGTGAAAATTGTAACTTGTGTAACAATTTGATTTTGCTTGTAAACTGGCATGTCTCATGTAACAAACTGTTATTTCAGAATAAATTATTATTAATATTAATCGATACTTCCTCGAACAGCGAATTCGTGGGCTTTAAAGCTCACACAAACGCGTGCCGAATCACAGGTTTATTTCATCGCTGTGACGATTCATCCCACGCTTTATTCCGAAAATTTCCCAAACCGACTAAACCTCTCGAAGAGATCCCATTACTGACCAATCTTGTGGTACACCACATAGTCACCCGCGGACCCCCAGCCACGGCAAAACCTCGCTGACTGGCAACGGACAAATTAACTTTTGCCAAATGTGAGTTCGACAGTTTACTGGCTACTAGTATTATTCGTCCTTCTCACAGTCCCTGGGCCTCACCTCTCCGTATGGTTCGCAAAATGGATTGGGTTGGTTGAAGACCATGTGGAGACTACCGAGCATTGAACGTAGCTACACGTTTTGGTATCTACCCCATTCCCCGCACACATGACATCACGACATCACTCAAGGACACGACTATGTTTTCTAAGATCGATCTGGTACGAGCATATAGTCAGATCCTAGTTGCCCTTGAGGATATCAAGAAAACCGCCACCACGACTACTTTTGGTCTGTCTGAGTTCCTACGAATGCCATTTGGATTACGGAATGCCGCTCAAACTTTCCAAAGGCTTATCGGTAGCATAGTACGAGACCAAGATTTTATTCGCGTCTATATTGATGGTCTGATAGTCCAATCATCAAATGTAGATGGACACTATCAGCATCTAATGCTCCCATTCCAGAGTATTTCGGATAACGTAATAATAGTCAACTCGGATAGGTGTGGACTTGGCAAACCGGAAATAAAATTCTTAGGTCACATTATCAAGCAAGAGGGTATTTTACCTCGTGAGGACAAAGTACGTGCAACAATGGAGTTCACTGTACCGCCCTAACTCAAAGAACTGAAGGCATTTCTCCGTTTGGTTTGCTTCTACCGACGTTTCATCCCACACTCGACAGAACAGTTGCGACCATTAACCGACTTACTTCTCTGCAGTCCACGCAAATTGAAAATTAACGATGCCGCGTGTACTGCTTTTTCAAAAATCAGAACGGCACTAGCTCAATCCACACTCCTAACCCATCAGTCACGCTTAGTATAGCTTTCGATGCATCGGATTTCTCCATAAGAGCCGTTATGCAACAGAACATCTCCGGAAGTTGGAAACCTCTCGAGGTTTCCTCACGACACCTCGTTCCCGCGGAGACGAGATATAGCGCTTTTGTTCGAGAACTGCTAGCAGCCTACTGTGCCATCAAACAATTCCGACACGCAGTAGAAGGTCGCAATTTCATCCTATTCACTGATCACAAGCCTTTAACTTATGCTCTGGATGCAAAGTCTGACTGCTATTCACCACGAGAGTGCGTACATTTGGACTATATCTCTCAGTTCACAACAGACCTTCGTCACGTTCAAGCCTAGTCAAACTATGTTGCCGATGCTCTGTCACGTATCCAGGTGAATGCAATTACTTTGCCCGTGATTGATCTCCCTGTTATGGCCGTCGCTCAAGCAAGTGATCCTTCATGCACAGAAGCACAACATTCTACATCCCTTCAGTGCAGTGAAGTATCCTTAGCTACTTGTTCAGGTACTATCTTATGTGAGACTTTTACTGATCTTCTCCAACCCATCGTACCTTCTGCTAATCGTCGTCTTGCCTTCAACGCCTTGCATGAACTGTCTCATCTAGGTATCGCAGCTACATTACATCTCATCGCAGCACAATACGTCTGGCCGTCCATGAATAAAGATGTTCGTGTGCGGATAAAGCAATGCTTACAATGTCAACTTTCAAAAGTGTACAGGCACGTAAAGGCCCCCATTGGCACTTTCACTACGCCTGACGCTCGCTGCGGACACGTCCATATAGACATTGTGGGCCCATTGCTACCATCGAACGGGTATGATCACATACTCATGTGCATCGATTGTTTCACAAGATGCCTTGAAGCTATTCCCATGACGTCTATTACGCGGAGACAGTTGAACACTGCTTCGTAGAACGATGGGTAGCGCTGTACGGTTGTTCCTCAACTGTCATGACTGACCGAGGACAACATTTGGAGTCCGAACTACTCTCCCTGCTGACCTAGCTGCTTGGTAAGGAACGCATACGCACTTCTGCCTACCACCCAGCATCAAATGGTTTGGTTGAACGGTTTCATCGCCAACTTGAAATAATTTGGACGAAACGTTGCCACTCGCCCTTATAGGTATCAAAACGAGCTTAAAGGAAGATATTCGATGTTCTGCTGCTGAACTTGTATACGGTACGACATTGCGTCCTCCTGGGGAATTTTTCACACAACAGAGCGGTAACGATTTTGGTAAATCAGACTACGTCCAACGATTGTCCGAGTATATGCGAACAATGCCTCCAGTGTCAACTCGAATACAGCATCGACAGGTCTCTCACCCTGGAGAGTTATCTACCTGTTCACATATTTTCATACGAATAGATTCGGCACGCAAACCTTTGCAACAGCCTTACGAAGGACATTTTCACGTGATTTCTCGTCATGAAAGGACCTTCAAAGTTGATGGACTCGGCCGCGTCCAGATAGTCAGCAATGGTAGTCTCAAGTCAGCACATATCGATGACAATGCCCTAACTGATAAGCTGGGACTCAATGCTAGACCCACCAAACCTACAAGCGGGATACCTAAAACCACTTCGGACCCCGCACTGGATACATAACGGACCAACAACAGGTTTCAGCCGCACCATCTACGGACGAGACTTATGTTTCAGGTCCAGATCCGCAGATCACACCGCCCTTGACTTTGGATGAGATTGCAGTCTTATGAGGAACGAACGAGACTACAGTCTCACGTTCCGGTCGCCGAGTACACCTACCTGTTCGCTTTCGTTAATAAACTCTCACTCAACAACGGATATGGTATAGGACCCTATCCATGAATGCTACACCTTTGTCTTTTCATTTGATTTTTTATCCTGAGCCCAAGTATCCGACCATCTCCCAATCGGTACCACTGACTTCAGCCAACTGGTTTGATAACCCATGCTCCTGTCAACGCACTCAGTCGATGTTTTCTAGCTCCGAATACATCAGGCATACGTATGGTCTCGAACTTGGTTGTTATTGTGGCTTTTGGCTGCCTGGCTCAATATGGTTACGTCCTACATCTGCAGCGCTTTCTGGTCCGGACCCCTACGAACGCAAACCCCATATTCTGCATGGAAACCACCCTGGTGTGGCGCGCTACGTGTCGAAAGTGTAAACCCTTCCTAGCACAGGGCTCCCGTTGTGACCTAATTTTATGAAGCGAATACGATTGGTACAACGGAAACAATTATTAGCATAATCAATTGTAGCTGTGATTGTTTCACTCCACCTGTTTGTTCAAGTGTACCAAAAAACACTCCTCCGTTGTTTGCGACCTGATAGGAACTGGTGTATGCTCAGTAGTCTCGCTTGTGGATTTGGCACGATCTCAGTATTCTTTCGATATCATGAGATCGCCAACAAATATATCTCATTACAACCGTCCACTACCTTCCGGTTTTCGACCAACGGAGATATCCAACCTAATACCTGGCACGTGGTATTCCTGTAGTGGTGATCACAGTCAGACGCGACTCGACGCCGACTACAACATGATTTAAACAACTATATTCCTCTGCTCTTTTGTACTCTCAACCAAGTTGATTTCACACAAACGATCATGTTTAAGCTATCTATAAATAGCTCCGACAAACAAGATAGCCATAATAAAAGCCTAGTGGTAGATGTCAAATGGAAATTTCGCGAATAAAAATCAGAATAAATTAAGTCTTTGTAAAGAATATAATCAAAATATATTCTTCAACTACCAAATCTTATCAGTGCTGAGATGATAAGTATGTATTTAAACTACAGAGAAGGGAAAATGAGGCAATTTTTGAGATTTCGAAACCTGTTCAGACTGATAACGTGAAATGTCATTAGTCGTAAGAAAGTCTTAGAACTAAATAGCTTCCCAAGTTTTTGGTACTGACGCTGACCATAATAAATTAACTGGTCACCCCCTGACAAAAAGTACTCTGCCAAGCGACTGTACCAGATCGTAGGTAGCTAGACTGCCGTAAGTGCATTCATCGATAACTGGTTAGCTTGTTCTTACACTCTACATTACAGCAACATTTATTCGAAATTTGCATTAAAAACCCATATTTTTTATTTCGGTTCGCATTAGCTCTAGTTTAAATAAATTGGAACATATTTCGTTTAGTAACGTTGTTGACACAAATCTTAATAACGGAGGGACCTAATTACTTACGCCACCACCAGAAGATTATATGTAGACAAGCTAGTTAGTGAGTCTACACAATATCCTAAACCCTTATAAATGTGCAAAAACTGAAGGTTAAAGAAAAAGAGACAGCATTCCAGGATTATTGTGAGATGGTAGTACTAGATAATTAGTGGAAATGATTGTGGAAAAGCTCAGGTATTCTCAAATTATGCTAGCAATGTACATACCAAAGAGTTACCCTAAGCTTCAACTCGTCAACCTAACTAAATTGGTGGTATGTCGTTTCTTTCAAAATATTTGGAAGGCGTTATTTAAGCATCTGGACAAATACCGGATTCATACTGGAAAGCACCACGGGTTTCGAAAGTTTTACTGGTGTATCACAAGCACTTTATAGACTGTGAAGTGTGGTCCTCTCTTCAGATCAAATGCTACCTACAGATGAATTCTTGATTGACTACAGCAGGGTTTTTGACAAAGTTCAACGTAGGGTCATCAGTCAAGCTAAAAACCCCTTGATTTTTTATACAGTGTTCAATGTTCCTTAATTCGAGTATTGAACGTAGCTATCCACCGCCTGAAAAGTTATAAGAGGCTATTGAAAAAGGTTTTAAAAACTGCAAATAAGCTGATTTCCGGAATCTCATAGCCCTAAAATGACGATAGACTGGCTAAACTAAACCTATTTAGTTTCAGACTTCAGTTATAAGGATAATAGCTCGATGGACCTGTATTAATCCTTGTAACTCGTTTTTCAGAGAAGGTCCAGATTTTCCTTGAAAATGTCATCTGATGGGGTTGATACCACCTTTTCAAGTAAGGCGTTCCAGTCATTATCTACGTGATGGGAAAGATGAAATTTTGTTTTGGGTTTTAAGATGGCGGTTTACGAACCTTCTTGCTATGGCTTCGGAGATGATTAGTTCTGGATGGAGTGAAATATAAGATATAATGATACTCAAATGGTTATTAAAGTTACAGAGTGCCAGTATAAAGTCACCTCGTGTTGCACGATACGATAAAGAGAAAAAGGGCTGGCGTTTTGAGCGCTGATCGTAAATGGGTTGGGAAAAAACTACTAACTTTGTTCCTGCATGCTGAACACGCCCGAGGATTGTAGCATCCTTAGTAAAACATTGACCAGCTGCTCGGACACAGTACTCTCGGTGTGGTATTACTTAGGTGGGGTTTAAAATCTGAAACATCTCCTCATCAAAGCATTCCGATGCTCAGAGAAGTGACCATAACTCCCAGAAACCCTTGTCATATAGGAGAACCAGGAGTGACTTGATCACAGTTTTTAAATTACTTAGTGATAACTATGTAACTGAGATAAACTCATTTCCCTTGCCTTCTAAGACAGAGAACTTGCGAGTAAACTCTAAGTAAGTTCACAAGCCCAGAACAAATTACTCACTTCCCCATCTAATAATCATTTAAAAGAACTCACTACCTCAACACGTGATTAAAGCCTCATCTATTAAAGCATTCCAAAGAAGGCTAGATCAAACGGGAGGCCAACACCACCACGATTTACAGTGGCTAATCAGCCTTCTGTCACTCCCGAATTGAAACAGAAGAATGAAACTGACCTAGTTCACATCCCTGATTTTTCTGAAGGTCACTATGCGCGAAAAGTAAGTGATAACTTGCATTCGAAAATGTTCAGTTGAACGCACTCACACTCACACTATTCGATTGTCCTAATTTCACACCTGTAATTTTACAAATCTATTTTGATTATTTTCAATATTTAGTGTAAGTTCATCATCCAGAGAATCGTTAACCATTAGCTAGATTTTTCCGTATGTTTTTATCGCATCTAGGGCAAAGTAAACTTCTTTAGAATATGAAAAAGCACTTAAGCTAGACGCAAATAGTGACTTGTTTGTATATTAACCGACTGTTTATTTTCAAGTCTATCGAATATATATATATATATGTATGGATTATAATCCAGATGGTTTTATTACACTTATTTTTTGTCATTAGTTTGCGCATAAATACATTCGTTATTACAAATAAGGATCTTATTCAGTGCTTCAGTGAGTACTGGCTTGATCGTTTTCAATATATTGTTAATAAAATGTCTGCTTTCAATTTTCTCCGAGAAGTCGGGTTCTTTTCAACTTGCCATTCCTTTCTTGAAGATGCGACTGCAAAATATAATTATGGAGATACTTTCTGTCTTTACTAAATGTTACGATGTAATCGGAAGCTGTTACTTATTGTTCCTGTTCTGCAAATCGTTTATTTATTCACATCTTTTTTATGTTAGCCGTGAACATCGATCCGATACACATATGCGTTGGCAAAATAAAAAATAGCATTTAACATATGTTATGGAATAGAACTTACCAGATTCATCCATAATTTACTCTTAGGCCTACTAAGGGACCTGCATCTGAGGATAGGAAAACCCCGTAAACTCATGTATATTTGTATTGGAATTATGGATAAAGCTCATAATGATATACAAAACGATAATCACTAAACACACGAACCACAGTCACTTTTTTAAAAATCGTAAAATGACTGTAGATCTGAGAATGTTAGTCCAAACTTTCATACTTATGCATTACATATGTCTTTTCGCGTTTCTGTTGCATGTATACTTTCCATACAGGGACACAGTATGTTCCATATCATAGTTTCTAAACAAACGAAAAATATACCTGTTAAGCTAAACCAAAGAAGTTTTGCCCCAAAACAAATTTGAATAGCAAATGATAAAAATTGACAGACTATAAGTATTGTTTTGTACAAAAGTGACATCATAAAATACAACATTACGATGTATTCCAGGTTATAAACAGATAATACACAGAAATCAGCGATATGTTTGTTGCATGTTCTCATATTGGTCTGCAGTGGGTTGCGCTTTTACTGGCTTTGATCATGAGTTTCACAGTTCTAACAACGTAAGTTCATCTCCTTGTTTATCATTTCAGATGTAAAACGAATACGTATTTAAGTCTTTTACAATTAATTTACATATCATTATTACTGTTGTTTTATTTGAAGCAACTTTATGAACATTCTACTGTTAGTTGATCGAAGGAATGAATTCCTAGTTAAATTTCCAGAATGTTTGAAACTATTTTACCTTTTTACGCCTAAACACGGCAAATCCACTCAGAAAGAAGGTATATTTCTTAATTCCTAAGTAACTCTTGACTAAAAGACGTACTATGTCTTAGAAACTAAGCGAGGATACTAAGAAGTAGCTAGAAAATTGACTGAGACTGTAACTGTTTGTAAAACGTAACTGAAATCTGGGTAATTCTTTTACTTAGTTAACTTCTAATGCATACGTGATGAAGAGTAGTTTCATTTGAATTGTAGAAACAGAACGAAAGTTTATCTTTTAAACAAATCCGAAAGTAATTAAGTCCAAAATACTTTTCTTGGCTGTTACTTAAATGGATCTAGAGTCGTGAATGCTCTTCACTGCTTCAAAATATTTGTCAACGTAGCATATTTTGAGAATTATATAAGTGTCACTGATTCTCTACCTTGTCAGTAACAGAATCAATCTTGTTGCTCATAGTATTTCCTAGTCCTGAAATGAATGTCATATTCAAATAAAGACTATCCAGTTTCTTTTCAGGCTTAGTGTCCAATCAATTTTTAGGATTAAATTCCAGTTGCTTTCTAATTAAAGGTTTGTAACAACAAATAAAATTAAACATCAAAATTTTTCCAACTTCAACTTCCCTGATAAACGTAACCCCTATTTTGTCATAATAGTATTAGGTAACGTTATTGAGGTAACATCGAAAAAATACGGAGATCCCCAGATTTATATGTTTAGAATATCTCAAATAGTTTACCTAAAGTTGGTAGCAAGAAAAATGTTTCTTTAAACTAAAAAATACCCTTTCTGCATTCTAAGAGTGGTCATAAATTATGTGAATGAATATTATAGGTCGATAAACATCTACTAAAATGTGATTTTTTGGATTACTCTATGAAGTAGTCCAGATATTCATTTGTGGGTTTATCACACAGTTAAACATTTACCATCGTTTGCTTCTTACCTTAATGAGATAAAAATATGACTTATTGATCTAATTCTGCACAGTTGTTGAGTCATTTCAGATGCGTGTACTTTTACATCCTTATTACTTTAAAACTCGAGTGCACGCTTGTCAAACGGGTACCTGGATGACTTCTTATAAGGCAATGTGATAGAGTGTTAAATTTAGTCCCGCAAGTTCACTGCTTGTTACTTAGTAACTTCACCTGAAAACGTATTCTGTTGACCAAATCAATCTTTCGTAAAAAATTAGCATTTTATAAGTGGTTTGCTTTCAAAACTGAAACCGATATTTTTATTATATAATAAAATCTTTTTGTTTACTTCAATGTAGATATCTCATTTCCATCTATAGAGGACATGTAAATGCAGAATTGCCATTTATCAGGCAAGTATATACATATTCGTTCTATTAAAGCATTACCACATCATATTTAATCTAGATTTTGTGTTAAATTAATAACCATCTGGAACTCTTTAGTTAGCCCACAAACAATGTACAGTACTGTGAGACGCTTATAACTCTCACAAAGTAGATGTAAACAAAATGCAGATATGCAGGTATAGAAACTTGTAGTTTTACATAAAATCCAGTCTTAGGCAAATAAGAGATAGTTGAAGCAAATTATTTGTAACGTTCGACGAGCTAACAACAATATTAATGTTCTTGACAGAGCTGTGGAATTTTATGAAATTGTGAATACCTGCTCCACCTTTAAGGAATGTTTAATAAGTTTAAAATGATACCGAATTTTAAATCTGATTAGCATTTTCCTTCAATCAAGAATATAGTTTGGTTGATGAGTAGAAGTTTTTGACTAGTTATTAGATTAAAGGTAGACCTCTTCTAATTTTTCCCTGGTCAAAAGTAATTTACTGATCTTCAGTAACTTATTGGACACTGATATATGGAGCATCATAAACTATTATTGTGAGTTGCATGGAAACACTGAGGGTATCCAGAGGAAATTTTTGTGAGGTTGGCAGTAAGTGATTGGAAACCCTAGGTTACGAAGTAAGAAATCATTCACAATAGCCCAAATACACTCATGATACAGGTTAGTTAGACAGTCTTAAACTAATGAGCCACATAAAATGTTAAATTAAACTTTTTTAATTGAAGCCATCATTTTTGTCAGGAAATTCAAACGTGTTTGTAGGTAAACAAACGACTCATTGTGGGACGGAAAAATGAATGGTTTTTAGCAGGGAGAGTTTTTGCTGAAATTTAATTTTTAGAAATGTACAACCTTTTGTATATAATATTTCACAATTATAGTGTATGAAAAAGACGATAGATCGAACACAGCAAAACAGATAATAAACTTGAAATAATGTAGTAACTTTACAATAGGTTGAAAAAAACTCGAGTATGTCATAGAAATAAGACAAAGAAAGATAATTACAAAACGAGTTGCGTTCCACAGTAAGATAAGCTGGGAATGTGAATTGTAGTCTACAAAAGGAATCAGAAACAAAAAGCAAGAGTTCGACTGTGTGATAAGGAGAGACAATGGTGTGTAAAGAACTCATAGGCTTTTGGTTGGTTCAATCTTAAGAGGAGTTTAACGAACTTCTTTTTCACACTTAGTTCGGGCTTTCTATTCGTTTATCGAGAGATTATGGACCACAATGAGAAGAAAACTAGTGAGTTTTACAGACTCGTTTTTGCTTTGTCGAATGCTACCAAAAAGGGTTCCGTTTTGACTTTAGAGCTATTATTGACTTGATGTTTTACTATAAGACTTTTAATTCAATTTCTGCCCTCTCTAATTACCCACCCAAGATAATATTCTTGTACGCTTTCAGGAAAACTAACCATCAAAATATCAAGATACTTGATTCACAAAAACAAGTAACTTAGCGAATAAATCCAAAAGCGTTCATATAGGAGAGATTTTTGCAAATATAAGTCAACCGTAGAACACGGTTCTCATAGTCTCTGTAAAATATTTTTCTTCAATGGTATTCGATATCCTACTCCCTAAAATATTAGCATCTGTTTTGTCTTTGGCGTGGGCATTTAAGTAGATCATCTTTTTCGAATCGAAGGTAGACGATTCTCATGAATTTTTGGACTTCATCTTTTTACTAGTGAATTTTACTAGTGAAGCTTGATGTAAGCTTATCTTCGATCAGTATTTTCTAAGAAAATTTATTATTTCTCCCTTAACAAAGGGACGAAACGTCGTATGTATTTATTACTAATTGTAAAAGATAACGATCTATTGGACAATACTGTGGTTATCATTATTTATTAACTTAATGGATAACACACTGATATTTGTATCGATGGACTCTACGTCTAATCCTTGATTTGAACATCGGTTCTATTTGACTTGGCCTTAGGAAATGTTTCTGACTAGTTCATAAATATAATTTGTAAATAACATACTTCAAATGGTACACCATAATGTGAATGAGTGTAATGAAGTGGAATCTCAGGGTTTAGTCTAAACTTCGACCCTTTATTTTTATCTTTTTTAAACGTATTGATTACTCCTCACTAAGTTTCAGTTACAAATTCACGAATTGCCAAAACCGCTAAAAACTATTTTTATAAATTTCAAGAGTCAAAACATATATATTTCATCAGAAAGTTTATCTTATATGTGTGATGCTAGTGTATTCCATGTACTTTTCCAGTTAAATAGCTTTATTTCTTTTATTTTAAATAAGAATATGATATTGGCTTAGCTTATGTGTAAACGAATTCAGGCATTAGTACATGCTCATGCCTCAATCTGTAGTTTGACATCTCTAGTCTATGGTTCTCCTTGTTTACGTTACCCAGAAACTCATTTTAAATATATTTAATACTCTTTTTCAGCTCTACAGGTGCCTATCCACCAGAAAGTTGTATATTTGGTGAGGGATTAAACATAGCTGCTTTTATCAGTAAGTCTAAGTTTCATAATACTATCAAAAATGCTATATTCAGTAGAAGAAATTATCGCAAATTTAATCAAGGAAATTTAAACAAGTTGAAAAGAATAATAATATTAGAAATAATGATTGGTTTGGAAATAAAACCGAAACTAATGGTCAATTAGTTTGTACTTTATCTACTATGCGACAGAAATTCGCAAGAGAATTTTGTTTAATACCTTTTCTGTCAATATTGTATACTTTCGTTCTGCTTATTGTACGGTAAATAAGGCGGAAGACAGGTCATCTTTAACCATTTATACTGTACTTCATAAAAGCGTGAAAATTAACTTTGAAGTCTTGACCTAATCCATTAACATGAACAGACAAATTCTTCCTAGACTAGCTATTTGGTATTTGAATACCACCTTGGTGGAATTTACCCAAGACTTAAGAAAAGCTGTTAAACACAGCTTAGTGTTTGAGTACAATCTCAGTGCATTTGACTATGAATCCTATTTATCTATGCTGGTAATAGCCACCCATAGTCATCTAAAAAATGGAATCATTATTTAATTTAAGTGATCAAGTGATTGAAAGTAAACTATCAGATTATTGGACTTAGATTTATTAATTTTGTGAGTCCATCTAGTCTATTTAATATTTTAGTATTTAATATTTCTATATTTATTTTAAATGAAATATCAACACCATTATTTATTGATTGGTGCTGAGTGCTATATGGGTGGAATACATCTTTATTATTATTATTATTGTCACAGTCATACTGAAAAAGCGAAATGTTTTCCTCACTTTATGTTATGCAGTTTTACGAATGTATACTTCTCTTATATTCATCTCTACGTGAAATTCCATGTTTTTTATCTGTATGTTAAGGGGATTACACAAGTTAAAAGTGCTTCGGAGGTTAACAAAACTTTTAAATCCATCACTTTGCAATATCTTTTAACTAAACGAAAACAGAATCGGAAAGTTATCAATTTGCAAGAAATTTAGCTCGTTTCTTCGAGTACTGGAGTAAATATTCTAGAAATGTCTTGTAGAATAAAACTTTTCCGAATTCAATATACCATTTTTACAATTGGCGGTGTATATTCCTATACCTTAATGAAATTTTTTGAAACATATTCAGCTTAAGTTAAGATGGTACACAAAGTCTAATTGCTTTTACTTACAGTTTACTTATCACCCCTTGATATTTTGATGGAACAATTGTGATGCAATTAAATAACTGTAGTATTAGATTTATTTAAAGCACTCCGTTCAGCTGGTTGTTCATCTCATTATTATCAGTCAGAAAACAAATTATGATGTTCATTATTATTCGTAAGGCTTTGTGCTTGAAAGTGGTTTAATTTTAGTTATGATAAATAACGTGTTATATCCGTTGAAAATTGTAAGCCACTAATGTTAAAAAGAAACAGGTACCGATATTGAGTCTATCTGATATAAATAATCCACCTATAAGTTCAGCTGGCATTAGGAGCCCCATTCAGACAGCTTGCATCCCAGTAAAGTCTGATAAATTTTAGTTCTAATACCATCAACCCAAAAAACCTAACTAAAGGCTTTTTTAAAAATTGTTGTATTCCGGCATAATGGTTTCGTACATACTCATTGATTAATTATTCGCTCAAAATAGTTTAAGTACGTATTAAACAATGACAGAGTTCACATTATAAAGTGAATAACTTCCGTTCGTTAGAATAGATTTTTATGGCTAGTTTTTTAGATATATTTTCCACCAAACTGATTATTGGTGTTTCAGTTAGGTGAATGCATTTTAATGAAACTGAAGTAATATGATCGTGCACCTCTTCATCTGGAAAAAAGCTTGTTGAACACAAACCTCAAATTACTTACTTGCTCAAAATAAGAAATCCAACTGACAGTTCTATCCATTATTGTTATTACAAATGACAGTTCAATTAGAATACCCTATCTTGATGAATAAAGTCCTTCGCCGTTGTTGGACGAAATATGGCTTTCTTTTAGTTTACTAGAATGCGATAATTTATCAAATTCTGGGTTTTTTAAATTATGGATTAAGTTACAGCCTTTACAATTGAAACACATTCTGAATTGTGTGGGATGTACTAGCCAATAAACACATAGGGTGTGATTATAATCTATGGACGACCTTTGAGGGACGTTAAAGTGAACTTGAGAATGTCCACCTACTTGCGAGGGCTAAATGTGAGTTATAAGCCTGTGTGAAGACTGAGGATTATGATTTACAGTTAATGGTTAGGGTTAGGATTGAGATTTAAAGTTTTCACGAACTGACATCAGCTACAATCTCAAAACGCCATTTAACCAAATGGATGGATGAATTCCGCTCCAAAATCCAAGACCTGTTATCCTAAACCTGATTGGTTCGTTCATAAATTATAGTCTCGCCACACATGAATATTTAAATAAAGCGAAAAGAACAAGATTTGCAGAATAACATAGATTCATGATATTTCAAGACTTCTCATCAGCTACATACGTTCTAATTTACATTAGTAATATTGTTTTACAAACCTTTATACACCGTAATCAATGAAGTTTAATTCAATACGACATACGAAGTAAGAAAAGGAAGAAACATATTAGGTCGAAGAGTTAAGGCTGATTAGTATTTATATTTAGATTGATATCATTAATGGATCTATGTTAGACCACCATTGAAAACCTGGAAGCACTGGGCGGCTGTTTCATCTTATAATGGGACTTCTCAACAGCGTTCATCCACTATCCCGCACTTTGTACTTGAATCCAGTACCTTCGGTCTGACACGCAAACGCATAACCTCTAGACCACTGAGCCGGCACCCAACGGTGTTAACGCCCACTGCTGAGGAGTCCCACACTAGGACAAAACGGCCATCCAGTGCTCCCAGGTTTTCAATAATGATATAACACCGATCCATTCATGATATCACCCTTAACTCAACAATCCCCACAACCCTATGCAGATAGTATTTATATGTTGAAGATGAAGTCATGTAAAGATAGGGTTGAAGTTATGAATCATAATAATGAAGAGACAATGACTAGAAACAAATAATCGAACAAAATAACGTGAATTCATCTTATTTCGTATGACTCTCATCACCTGGTTATAACTTATGATATTTAAAAAAAATTAAAAATCACTGTAAAGTTTACATGCTTATTACAGTAAAAATAGATACATATCATCATGGTGGAGTAATAAGAGTAAAGACATAATACATGAGAAGGGATTCTGGATTATCAGACATACTGATAAGAAATTATAGAGATAAATGAATTACTTGATTATATAATGAAGTAGTTGAACAAAAATTAACAGCATTTTGGAATATCATGTGTTGGGATCAGTTAGCTAAAAATGAAATTATGAACTTAATGCTAGTGATGCAACTAAAATAAGATAGCGAGAAAAAATCCAAGAATGATGTAATGAACTGATGATAAAATCGTCATGGTGAGGAAATATTTGCAATTTCTTCCTTTTGTATACACAAATCTGGCTTGAGTCGTTTGATGACTATAACTTCAAAGAGTTTGATAAAAATGGAATCTGGCTGTCGATTGATAATGCTGATTGATTTCAGTCTAGGAACTTGATACCCTGTGTCACAGAGATATTTAGCAATGGCAGTGCTAAAAGTCTTTAATCCAATTGACCAGACACTTTTTGGTATATGTTCTTGGAATCGAACATAGGCCCTTCTTGCTGTTCTACAAATGTGACTGTTTTGTCGAGTACATGTAAATTTGCATACGCAGTTGCCAGTAACATGAAAGAGATAACTATGGATCTTCGATTAGAGTAAAGAACATAATGTTTTATACAGGATAGGTTCTGGTCAATGTCGTTTTTAATCTGCTGCTCATTGTCGTTAAAACCTCGTCCTTTTTGAATTCAAGTTGAATGAAATTAGGTTTCTTTTCTCCTTCGGTTTTTTGGAGCGTTTTTACTTTTCCCAGATTACTCAGTAAATTCCTTTGGATGCCCACTGCTTTTTAGGCTTCTTTTAACGTTCAATAATTTTGCTCCCATTGTATCGAAAGTACATATCCTTTCCTTCCTGTGAAACAGTGTTCTAATAAGTACCCTTTCGTAACTAGTCGGACAAAAGCTGTTAAACTTCATATAAACATCAGTCCGCGTATCATTTCGACAGACTGAACGTTCAACTCTAATGTCCTCTTTCCGTTGCACTGCAATGTTGAAAAAGTGGAACTGATTATCCTTTTCGTATTCCATGGTAAACTGAATATTTTTATCAGCGTCGCATATGAGGTTTAGCAGTGTTTTGTCTGCTGCTGATCGTTACATACAATAAAAGTATCGTCAAAATACCTCTCATAATATACCAGTTCATTAATCGCTTCTTTAAGTTTGGTCTTTCCAAAGTTAGTCTTGAGCAAATCTACTAGGACAGTACTAAGTGAGCTTCCCATTTCTATACCACTTTGATGGTGTGTGTGATGTCATCAAATTGAAACTGGGCGTCTTTCGTTCACATAATTATCAGTCGTTTGAGTTCTGGTACTGGTAAGGATAGAATATTATATTGTTCGCAAATTATGTCCATGGTTATGAGAAGTGGAACTTCGGTAAGGAGAGATGTCATATCAAAGGAAATTATCGACCTACCAGCGATATTTATATGGTTATGACTATCAGCAAATTGAAAAGAGACTCTTTGTGTGGCTACGTGGTGACGAACTGGTATTAACTTTTCCTCTGGATGGCGTGCAACTTTGTGGTGAGATGAATTTACCATTGACAAAATAGACTTAAGCGGGATATCCTGTTTATCAATCTTTGGCAGGGCATACGTATGCGGTGAACGCTATTAATAATTTTCTTCTACAATAGCTGCCTGAGTATACTCATGATTCGTCTTTCGGTTGAGCCAATTAAGTCTGTTGCATTTACCTGCCCAATTTTTCGTTCTTGCTCTCTTCAAGATAATAAAGGGGACTAAATATATGAGACTAGAAAAGACTGTCGATAAATTAGTGATAATCATGCACCTATCTGACATAAAATCCAAGTTAATGTCACAGGTGTATGTTAGTGTAATTTGTTTTATTTTAAGTTAATAAGTGCAAAAAAGAGAGGATGTAGCTATCAAACGTTGATGACAACGAGAAGGTTACCAACCACAAATTTGTTCTGTGTAAAGAGGTCAGGTTGAAAGCGCTTGAAGATAATAGCCTCTAAAAAGCGGAATAGAAGCTATGTTTACTGTTTTTTTCTAATTAGTTGAACGCTTTTGTTATTATCCGCGTCGCGTGTGCTACCGATCAAATGTCTGGTGATCGCACTTATGAATACCTTAATTTCTTTCAAGCAGAGCTTTCAGCGAATATGTTTGGGAAACCTTGTAGATCCCTTATTTCAGCCCTCCTATGTCCGTGCTTCCACAAGTACATGTGGATTCGTAAATACTTTTATGGATGACCTCAGAAGAGTATTAATCCACTTTTGATTAGTTTTAGAAACGTTTAGTGTTTAACACCGAAAATAGATAGGCTGCAGGAAATATTCTTTTCAGCATTACTTTATGTCTTTCGTCTATCCTTCATGGACTCTCCTCACCTTTAAATTCAAGATGGATGAAAACCAGGTTTATTTTAAAAGCAGTATAGGATTGTAGAGATTGTTGAGTTTTTAATTGAGATCAAGAACTGATCAATGTTAGACCATCATTGAAAACCTGGAAGCACTGGATGGCAGTTTCATCCTAGTATTCATTGATAGAAGAATTAATTTTATTCATTTGTTGTGTAATGATCATCAATACAAGTTATACAATAACTTAGTGTTGTTTATATTTCAATACAGTGAAATTTATAAACGTTTCATGCTAAAATTATTATTGTTGTTTTGAATCATAAACTAATTAGTTTATTTGATTGATGAGAACTAATAGAATTCTATGAAACATAATATTATACTTTATTCAATGAAAATGTTTTTTTTGACTGAAAACTTCAATACATAAGTAGTAATGTAGTGCATACATTGTTATGCATGATTCTTGCATGTATATGTTCATACAGCAAATGTGTACACCACTCTTCTTTTTTTAGAATGAATTTTCTTTCTACCTTTTAGTTTAACTAATTGGTAATTCTTTTGTTTATTGACAAACCTTTTCTTTTATAGTAAAAACTCAATGACAATATCGATCCTCATTTAATGCATAAATACTTGTTAAAACATTAATTTTCATCATATGATGAGTGACGTGTTTTATAAAGTAAAATTATGAAGCCAACTGACAAGTCACAATGATATGATACGTAAAACAAAAATTTGGGACTCAGCTGCATTCCATTAAAAATAAACTTTCTCTTATTTTGGTTGAAATCCTTCTGTCTTACTTTGTTGTTGACTGTACAGGATAAACATTCACATAATAAATCTCATTTGCAATTTTTTAAAGATACAAAGTATTCAGTATTCTTATAAAGTCACTTAAAAACAAGTTTTTTTAGTCTGATATAATTAGTGAAATTTTTATCCGGTGTATTTAAATAATCATGGTACAATGATTAGATGCTTCAAAATGCCTAATTATTGTTTTTTTAGTGTTAAGTATATCTGAGGTATTATTCAAATTTGACTGATGAATACAGAAACCTAGTTAACTTTCTAAGTCATCGATATTTTAATATGAAAAACAAATGTTCACATTTATTTTCACTATTCTATTTGTTTTTCTCACTACTATAGGTTTGATATGCTCCTTTTGCTGGTATTTAATTGCCCTAGAGAGAACGAAATTTATGGGCACACACCAACCAAATTGTCTTCTTAAATTTATGCTTGTATTGTCTCTAATTGCTTCAATCGGTTTAACATTGGTTGGGAATTTTCAAGTAAGTTTACATAAATGAATTTATCTGAAATACATGCATCTGTAATAAATATAAAGAGCTATATATGTATATATATATACAATTTCCATGAATGGCTACAGTTTGTTTATCAAATTTTATTGAACAAACTTTGAAGTACGGAGAAAATTCCTGAATCCAAATCTCGTTGTGAAATTCGTTAACTTTCAGATGATCAGCGAAATAATTCCTATAAAATTATTCTTGAAGCATATAAACATTTGCCTATTTGGTTTTTTGTACTATTAAAACAGATTATGCTGTTCTGTCAACAAAAAAGTCTACATACACTGGTTTTTATCATTATCCTAATTCCTGTTAAGCCTTCGGACAACTGAAATATCAAATTTATTAACCTAAAAGTCTTTTGTGACACTTTCTTTATTCTTTGTTTAGCATAATTTGAAGAAAGACAATTATGATCATTATCTGAAGTGGCTAATTTGTAACTGTACAACCATGTAAAACAAAATGAACATCAACAACTTTCAAAGAAAAATCGCAAATCACTGAACGTGTAAAATCGAACAACAAAACGTAAATCGCATACCATTATTGAAGATACTAATCAGTGTTATTTACAATTTACATCTCTGAATGTCCTTAGGTAGATAACTACTGAAATTACCGAACATCTGTCTCGTTCTAGTATGGGAATCAGTAGTGCGCATGCAGCTAACAAATGGGGGTGGAATCCAGGACTTACATGTTGTTTTAGGGGTTTGGTGAACAAAGCTCCGTCAAATTAATTACCCTTCCTCCCTTTGTTTGTAATAAGAATGTTCCTACTTTTTTATATGCTAATGATAAGATAAATTACGCAGTCAAAATTATTCTTTTAATAATCTATTAAGTGCATTTCTTTTAGCAATGATTAAAGTTGTGATAGTCATTATATGATTTGTGATATTTTTGCAATGACTTCTGCTCTGTTAGTTAACAGATGACAAAATCGCCTGTCCGAATACCCATTTATATAACCTTGTTCTTGTGTCGAACCAATTGTAGAGAACGAGAACACAAGTGGGGACAACCGAACGTCTTAATAAAATCTGCGAAATGTTCACTGATTGTCTCAGACTTCGTTGTTCCTGCACTCCTAAACCAATTGCTTTCTATTTCCGTTCTTTCTTCCGCGATCTTCTTGAGCTTCCGCTGCCAGACATTCTATTACTGAGTAGCGTTATATACTGCTTATGTTGACATAAGTAGCACACACCACACAATGACACGTGAAACAGCACTAGAAGCTTTGGGTCAACTCTTAATCCTTATTTATCCTCGCCTAGCCCTGCCTGTTGAGTCCAGAATGTAATCTCAGCCTCTACTGTATAAATAGTGTATTTCAGAAATACGTGGTTTATATACTAACAGACCAGACCACATCACACCATAAAACAGAAAATAACAATTATACCAAACCAGTCCAGAAGGTGGATGTGAGTGTGAGAAACTGTAACTAACGAATTAGGAATAAGTTAAGAATGGTAAATCGTATAACAGCATCAAAGAGGTCAAATGAAATCTTATGATTATATATATATGTAATTATAGCCTTGGTTGGGACTTATGCATTCTGTGCAGATTACCTTTGTATACCCATTATGGCACAGGTGTATGCAGAATAAGTAAACTTTAAGTAGAATTGGAATTCAGAACACGTGGAATGATCGACGCCCTTAGAAACGAAGTTCAAATTCATTCTCCTTGTACAAATGAGAGGCTTTCTGAACTTAGTAGGTTACTGGATAACGCGTTGGCGTTTGAAGCAATTTTCATTTTTCATATATATTCACCTTATATTCTAATTATGTATTTACATTTATTCATATCATTTTATTTTTTTGTGTTTTCAGCAAGTTAACGTTGAATTAGTACATGATATTGGTGCTGGGATGGCTTTTTTCGGCACAACGCTTTATATCACTTTATGTGCTTTAGTTAGCAAACGATACCTTGGAACACATTGGTGTATATGGGCTTTTAGACTTGTCTTAGGGATTATGGCAGCAATAACATCAAGTTTGTGTAAGTCACAAAAAACACAGAGAAAACCGGTAAAATGTCATAAAGAAAGTAAAGCTATCACTTTTTGACATAAAAATAGTTTTTCAGTCTTACCGGTTATATTACCAAAATATATTCCTTTGGATACAAGATTCTCTTTTTCCGTGACCACAAACATAGACGTATATGGTTAGTTACAATCAGTGACCTTTGACTAGACATTCCTTAGCAACATTTATCGCTTTCATTTTTACATCTGGTGGTTACTGATTTTATTATTCAGTTGTCTTGTTAATGTCTGCTTCACTGAGTGCGGCCCTACTGTTGTACCGGAAAATAAATCACTGCCTAATCGATCGATATATTTGATGCAATATTGCAAGACGATGACCGTTTGCTTTTGTAGTGATACGAATCCTACAGTGAGTTGGAGTCCTATAGAATAATGTTTCTCTCCAAGACTTATTTTGTTAAATAAACACTTATATTTGTATAAAAAGGTGAAATGAAATATGTATATGATTAGGATACTGTAGGAATAATATGATTATAAGTAATTTGATAGTTAAAAAATTTGATTCTAGAATCTCAGACAGACATAACCTCTAAAAAACTATGGCTAAATAATAATTCTAACCTTATACTTTGTTCAAAACTATCAAAAGTAGGATAGCATGAATTCGGATTATAGGTATACAGACGTTTGCAAGTTAGTTAAAGTTCGTGGAAGGAAAACCGAGTTTACTAAACAGTCATTTAGTTTACTTTATTTCATTCATAGTATTAGATTATTAGTGAACTTTTGATGGTATTAGGTCGGTTAGAATTTTGAATTTCAGAAAATAAAATAATCATCATCTTATGAAGTGAGAGATGCCTTGGATGGAAACACACTGAACATCTATTGTATCTTATTTTTAAACTCCTTAAAACTCCTCACCAACAATCGTACAAAGATTTTAACCTAGGAGCTTCAAATCTCACGGCAAGTACGGCACTATCGAGCATTAGTGTCGTAATTTAATTGTCATTATTTTCATTTCAGTCAATAAGTTTAATAGCACGATTTTCCTCCAACGTCACCCACTAGTAAACCATTTCATTTACTTTGTACTACTGATTAATTACTCGATTACTTTGAAATTTTTGGTTTTAGTTTCAGTCTGTCATACAATTTCCAGAATAAATTTCAACGGTACACAAGAAGAATCTTTGACTTATCGGCATCCTGGTCAAGGTGTAAGTGTCTTTCTTTAGTTTTATGATGCAATACAATCCTCAATATTCATATGTTTAAATTTCTTGAAGATATTTGCAAAGCATAATGATCACAAGTTAGGGAGAACCATAAGTCTTTGTTTTCTTCACTAATGGTAGGCTTCCTATTTCTTGGTGAAACTTATTGATCTGTTCATGATATCCTTCTACACCTTAGCGGTTGTAGATTTTAACTTTAAATTCTATATAACAATGACTGTTCGATGCCTCTTCGTGGTGAGTGACTCTCTCATTGACTTCAGTTCACAATGAAAATTATCCCTTAAATGTGTGTCACTATCTGCAAAGGTAATTCGTTTAACATCTGTTCAATAAATAATTTAGCTGTGTTCATCCGTATCACTATTCAGCAACGCGTTTATCATTAATAATACGCGTTTATGGCAGAAGTGTGAAATTGTTTGTTCCCGATTTATCAATCAGTTTGATTCAGTTCTCATCACACTTTAAACTTAATTCAAGTGAAGCAAAATGTATCATAATAACATAAACATTCTATTTCTGGTTGACTTTTCAAAGTTTCTGCAAGAAATCATGGCATTCATGAGATGAATAAAATCATCAATAGCTTGTCTATATTAGGTTATAATGAGTAAAATGCAATATTAGTTTATGATTGTATGTTTAATTGCCTGGCTCCATTAATGCTTAAATTTCTAAGTTTTACTTAAATAATTGTATAGTATTTCGACTTTTGTAAAACATGTTGTTTCTTATCGAAATGTTGTGGCTGATTTCTATTATCTACTTTAAGGAACTTAGTTACGGTTTGCTTGTTTGATAATTCATATACAATTTACTTGATATCAACAAAACATCTTAGAATCTCATGGTTGTTTTTATCCAAATATTTTATATAGAATATGATAAGGTTCAAATAACCAGATAATTATATGAAAACGTAGAACTCAAATATTACATGAAAATAACATTTGATGCCTAAATGATTTTACTTTCAGGGATTTTCATTTTATCTATGCAGTACAAGTTTTGAGTGGGCTGCAGGATTTATCATCATAGTGTTTTTTACCACATGGGCTTACGAATTCAGATCATATGCTTTTCAGTTACCACAGGTAAATTTTGATGTTATTAGAATCCTATTCTTTACCACTGTTCTTTTAACATAATGCCAAAAATGCATGTTAAACGAACGCTGACTTATGGTTATTATTTTTAACACCTGAATCTAACAAATAGTCTTCAGGTTTCTAGAATATGGTCGACCATGTCAATGAGAGAAGGTCCGTTTTACTGTTGTTTGTATGAATAATCCACATGAAAATTTATTCCGGTAACAATCATAAAATTTCCAAACTTTCATCTTATTTTAGTTGTATTGCCATAAAACGACCTCACTAAAAACTGAGTTCGTCAGAATTAGTGGTTTCTGAGGTACGAATTAGTTATCTTTTCGTATCCTTTAAACATAAATGAGGATCTTCATTTGATCTATGATTCATTCACATGTCTTTCAAGACACGTTATATGACCTGTAAATGAATAACAATTTAAGTAGGTCAACGAACTACCCAACTAAATAAAAAAGATTTTTGTGATCAAGTTCATGGCTAAACAAAAATTCTCATCCTCTTCTCGATCTCAGCTTGCCAAGTTTCATAAATATTGATATGAAAATTTTTACTATATATTTTCGTTATCTAGTTTAAATGTATGTAAATGTATTTGAGATGCTACTGTGTTAAAAAAAATTTTGATAGATAGATATACTTTGTAATAAGCTTTTCATCATATAATCTCAATTACTGAGTTTGTCAAAATGATATCAAATTATTTAACAAATCTTATCTGTAAACCTGTCTTTTATGCTCGTCTTTTTTCAGGTTGTTAAAAAACACCCATTTGAATCCGATATCTATAGCCTCAAAAGCTGAAGACAGCTGCTGGTTACTTTAAAAGCTTTCTCCCTCAACTTCAAATAATCAAATAATTGAAACTTCTAACCCCTACGTTATCACTATATAAATCCATAATTACTTTAATATATTATTATTGATTATTCACCAATAAAACCACATTTTACATCATTATGGAGGAAATAATTGAGTTCAGTTAGTGTACCTGGTTTTGCGTTCTCTGAGTAATAATTTTTTTTAGATTTTTACCAAATAATTTATTCACAGTAACGTTATGACTACAACCGACAATTTAAATGCCCTTTTTACAAAGTAAAATTCACAGTAAGGATGGATTTTCGAATCTAAAAATCGATTTCTATTATTCAGCATTTAGTGTTCATATATTTGGAAAGTAAAATTAGTATTTGATTTTAGATGAATAATGCCTCATCTTTGTACCACATAACGAAAATTTGGCACGGTGATTTATGCCAACGTACATATACCCTAGGATCTATGTTCTTTATGATCGACTGGCAATGAAACTTAATTTTTTCCTATTTTGCCTTTTGATTACTTACTTACGCCTGCTACTCCCAATGGAGCATAGGCCGCCGACCAGCATTCCCCAACCCCAGCCTTTTGATAAGTTCATGTGATGGTTTGCAAATATAATAAGACTGTAACTAAGGCTACATACTTCACCGTAATAGCGGATAAAACGTTTACGATATAGAATCACATGGAAATGATTGATAAGAAGACTGGAATCCCACCAAATTTCGTTTCATTCAGATAAAAATATTGATTATTTTGATATTCACGGACAATACCAACATCTATAGTTTGCGGAAAACTATCCTTTGGAGAACACTTTATTTTTATAGAGTTTTGCTTTCTGAGCTGAGTGGTTTAGTCGTAAAACTTTCATCGTCCTTCTAAACAATATTACCAGAACAAATTTCACATCGAAGTTACCTATCCCAATTTCGTCACAAATGACCTGGAGCCTATTTTTTCGACCTTGATTTTGTTAGAACGATAAAAGTCTCACAAACACACTACTTGCTCAAAGAAAGGAATCACTAAAAATGGGTTTTTACAAATAAACTTTCAGTATTTAGACATCTTCATATTTGAAAACACAAAAATCTTCCACTTGGGCTGTATATCATTATTCTTTCAAAATCTTGTTATTTATTGCACCATTATAAGTTACATACAAAACTTTTAACTTGTTTTAATAAACTACTAAAAATACTGACTGTATTATAAGTATTCTTAAGATGGTTAGTTATATTAAAGTCAGAAGATTAGATGAAAATTTTTCTCTATGCTGTAGAAAACATTTCTGAAAAAATGATGACGTAACTTTTTGTTAAGAAAAAAAACGAAATACATGGAGAAGGGTCTTTTTCCTGTCATCATTCCATCAGTCAACAAATTTTGTTCCTCACACTTACTGATAAGCAACAGATACTACTTGAGAAAAACAAATCATTCATGAGTGATCTAAATATTATCTTTATAAAAATGTGAATTTATTTTATTTCACTACTAAATATTTAACGAAGTTAACTAATCAAATGAACATTATGTACTCTAGTATTATTGTCTGTTAAAACTTTTCAATAAGCCTGATAATTTTATTTTTTAAAACAAATATAGTCAACATCAATCCAGTAAGTTGAACCATTGGAAACCTTTCTGCTTGATTAGTGGATAGTTGTTGTGATTCAAGCCATCTGTCTAAAATCTGTACCCACCGAAAAGCTTGTATTCTGTCGAAAATTTGATCATCATCATCAAAAGATTTTAAAAGATTTATGGAGAGCCATATTATATGGGCACACCTGCTAGCTTGAAGAAACAGTGTTTTTCCATGATTTGAAACTAATGTCTGAAATTTTTCACAGAGCATTTCTAATACATCATCTATAAACTCAGTGGTAAATTGGACAATACTAGTACGATACAGTGTGTTTAGATGCGCTTTGAACGAACTGGAAAGGATTAAATTTAATTCAAGTATTGTTGAATCCCAAAGATTACTGTCTGAGTCTGATAACACATCCTTGGAAATAAAAAATCTTCTTAAAAGATCAAGACATTGAATTAGACTCTCCGGGTTTTCGTTTAACAGCTCCATTGTTTTGTTAATCCATAAACGAAATGTAAATTCTGCATCTTGTTTCATACTAATGAAGGTATTCAGTTTCCTTGAAGGAACCAATCCTTCCGCACAATTTTCTTTAAAAGCATGAAAAAGGATATTGTAGGATGAGGATAAAATTTCTTGTAAATAATATTTCAATTGATTAACTGTTTGATTTGTAGAAAGTACCACTGTGTTCTGCAGATTGAATTTAGTCATCTTTAGCTGACTTGAATTAAAAGCTGTATAGGTGCTGAGGTCTGCACAAAAAACAAAATAAAAGTGTACAATTAGAAAACTAAAATATCACCTGTTGTTTTAGTTCTCACTTTGAAGCTGACTTCGCAATTTGAATTATGATCATTTTGCTGCTTTTCATTTAGGAAATAATAATTAATAAGTGCTTCTTTTTCCTCCTCCCTTCTCATGTACTGATTCTGAAGGAATCTGACGAAATCATAGCTTGAAATACTCGATGGTGTCTGTCTGACAAGATAAACTGCCACTGACACTTTTGCAACCACTAGTGAAATATTTGCCAAAAATTCGCTATACATTTCGTTGTTTTGCGAACTCTTCATCTGCAACGCTAAATTTTGCGTAAAATAATAAATTAATAGACGATCACCACCATTATTTTGGAACTTATCCAATTACGTAGGTTATTTTCGTTAAAAAAAACAGCATTTTAAGTTATTAATTTCAATGTTTTATGCGTTTGTACTTTTCACTGTATTTTACAGTTTTTATTCTAAGATTTGGACCTAAATCGACGGACATTACGATAGCCGTTATGCTTCGACTGGGATGTATTTGAAGTGGGATTTTATTTTAGCCATCCTTAGTAATACCTATGTGGTAACAAAATTTGCACTTCCAGACACTACGTCAGTATCAATTAATCATGCATAACCACTTCCACCCGAATACAACCACCCTCGAAGGATATCAGAGGTAAACCTTTCTATAATAAGGTGTGTACAGTATTCTTTAAAACCAGTCAGCAACAACATAGAACTTCGTACGTACGTACGCGCATCAGTTCAAGTTGACATACCACATTAGCACAGAAATGCAGTTGTCGATTCAAATCCCATAGTGGTAGAAGTAGTAAGAGTATAATCAGTAATCCGAAAGATTAGAGTTTGAAGATGTTATTCAAGGAGTATAATCCAGTGAAATAAATTTGGAAAGAGAAGAAAGATAGAGACATGAAGAATTCAGAAGATTAGAATTCGGTAGGACACTAAAAAGGATGCACCTTCGCCATTACAAACGGTTTTGAGCCATATCATTCAAGGTCTCTAACCATTGATTGCTATCATCTCACGAATCCCAACCATGTAGTCTAAACCTACCAACATGGTTCAGTCCACTTGTCAGTGACTTCATGGATTTGTGCCACGCTTTGGTCTGGCTGCCCCTAGCTTTCTTCCAACCTACTCCTATACCATAAAACATTGCACGTCGGGGCAGTCGGTGGTTGGGCATACGTAACACGTGTCCGAGCCATCTTAACTGACGAAGTTTCACTACTTCACCAATCGACTTGCCATCCTTACCTAATACCCTTTTCCTAACAACCGCATTACTTACCCGGTGGACCCAGTGTATACGAGCAATGCTTCGAAGACACCTTTGATCGAGATCTAGTAGCCTACGACTATCCTCTACTCTTATCGCCCATGTTTCACTGTCATAAAGTAGGACGGGACGAAATGTTGTGCAGTAAATCCGTCCTTTGTTTGGTAGACAGATATCCCGCCTACTCCATAAATGACGCAAGTTGGCAAAAGCTAGACGAGCCTTCTGTATCCGTGCTGTGATTTCGTCACACACCAGACCACAATGGTTAATGAGACTCCCAAGCTAAGTGAAGCGGTTGACAGGCTCAACTACACTCCTTTTCATTAGTTCAGGTGTAGTAGTCGTACAAGTTTAATCTGTATTCTTGAAAGATCGTGAATGATATTTTATAAGGTCTGATACTATTATTATATTTTCTAAAATCTTGCTATTTCGAACCTTTCTGATGAGAGCTGTCAACCGATAGATCCGAAATACAGACCATATTTGATCATAGTGAAAATTACTCAACAGAAACTAATGACCTCGTAAACATTGCTATGTTCATATAGAAGGCATTCTAGACTTAACATTCCTAGTAGACTCAACAAGTCAGTGATACCCACTTCAAACGATAACAGGTGATGCCTTTTAAAATGTGCGGTGTTACAGGTTTGAAGGCAATATCCAATTTCATATCATAATGAACAAGAAGATGAATGGTGAGTGTACGACAAGGGAGTTATAGCGTCTCAGCAAATCTAACAATAATGGCTGGAATTGCCGTCGGAGTAAATCCCATGACGAAGTTTGAATAAAGAGGCGTAACATTGAATAACTAACACAAAACTCGTGATTCAAATATTCGTATTCGACCAGATTGGTCGCTTGATGATCAAATCAAGTTGAAGAATGCTCTTACAGAGTTAAGAACTCAATGCTTAATGTCAAAACCAACCCAATGATCAAGAGTTTTCGGGTAGTCCGGTCTTGGAAGTCAATGCTTCCTAGACTTGTATGGGTAGAACGTATGGTTCCCAAAACACCTTAAATGTGTGCTACACGAATGCCCGTAGTTTTTGAAATGAAATGTTCGAGCTAGGTTTGATGGTGGACGAATTAAGTCCCGGTGTAATTGTTGTCACAGAAACTAGGCCCACCGTAGATATTAACTGCTCTCCCATCATTCCAGGCTACATCAGTATTAGAAGTGATAGAGTTTTGAGTTGCAAGGGAGGAGGCATAATTCTATATGTTAGGGATAACTTTCACATACAATCATATCAGAGGCGCATTTTAGCGTTACGTGTGAGGAAGCATGTTGTACAATTAGCTCTAGAAAACAAACTGACTAAAGGAGGAATATATCATTATTCTTGTTGTCTTGCTGACGACTTTATCTTAAGACACATCTGTTCTTGGAGTAAGGCAAGATGTTGTCTCACCTTTCGAGACTTCGACGCGCCAAATATCAACTGGATAGAGCTTACAGCTTCAGGTGGGTATCTCGATAGTGACCTATCAACCATTATTCATTGTGCACTTGTACAATATATAGCAAAACCTACACATATAGACTGGGAACATCAACCGTCATTGCTGGACCTTGTCTTTACACACCACCGCGAGGATGTCATCGACATTCAGCACCTTCCACTACTAGTGAATAGTGGTCACATTGTAATTTACTTTCAGTATACAATTTGTATCTGCTTCACCCCGTCTCAATATCTGGAGAGCTAGTAATCCGGCAATCAGAGACTGTGCTATCTCGATTGACTGGAATTTCGAAGATGAATGGAATAGGTTTAAGGCTACTTTCGAGTCCGCGACATCACCTTTTATCCCATGGTCAACACGTAAGCTATCAAATTGCCCTCCACTGATTACTAGGGAAACCCGGATGCTGTTAAAGCGTAGGAAGCACTTTTAAGTCTTACTTTTGCCGACAAGACATGCATCATTTAAGTATGGATACTAAAGAATCCGGAATATATTCAAAATGACCATAGCTAAATCTCTTACTACTTACGAACGACAGTTGGCATATGATAGCCCTACTTTTCCGAAACGATTGTTTTAATTCATTAAATGGAGAAGGAATTGTGATAAAGGTATCCCCCATTACCGTTACATAAAAATCCAGATTTACTAGCTGAATCAGATCGGGCAAAAGCTGAGACTTTTCAAACTATTTTAATGAAGTCTACTCCACGTGTATTGTTACAAATATCTGTCTCAATCACACCGAGATACCAGCCATAGGATCTGTGCATATGACTAAGGAAATTGTTCTCCCATTGATAACTTTTGGTTGGAGCTCAGAAGTTAATTCTGCGAAAAGCATGCTCATGCACATCGCACACGGTAATAGTTACCATGATACCAGTGACGGTACATCTCTTTCACGCTTTCAAGAACATAAAGACTGGGGAGTAATAATAAGTCATGACTTGAGAACAACTATGCACTGTAACGCATATGCTACCAAAGTTAATCGTGCGTTGTGGTCACTTAGCCGAGCATTCAAATGCTTTGACGAGGAGGTGTTCCGGTTTTTTTTTATCCCACCTGTGTAAGATCACACTTAGAGTATAGTCTCCAAGCAGCTAGTCCATGTCTGATAAAGGATACTAACTCACTTGAGCGTGTCCAGCGTGTGGAGACGGTGAGCGTTTAAAATGCCTAAACCTTTCTCCCTTGTCGTATCGTAGGACACGAGGTGATCTTGTACTGGCATTTCGTATCTTTAATTACGATTTAAGTGTTAATATGTCTTATCATTTCGCTCTCTTCAGCACTGATAATCTTGGAGATCATAGCACGAAGGTTTACAAACCGCGATCTAATAAGCTTACTGTGAGGGTACCGTTTTTTCATCGATTAGTTAATGACTGGAACGCCTAACCCGAACAAGTGGTATCATCCCCATCAGGGAACGTTTTCAAGGAGAAGCTGGGCCTTCACTGGAAGGAAATCTGTCAGCATTAACATAGGTTCACAAACCTATTAATCTTATTGATGAAGAATGAAGAGTGTATAAATACTCAACTCAATCAACTTCTAACAAAATGTAACTGCCCAATTAAAGGCAGTTAACCAACAAATCATTCAGTAGTTTTAAATCAAAACTCAGTCCTACCTTACTGTGTTGCTAGTGCTACACAATCTGTTCTTTAGTGTGTCGACAGGTAGGGTTTTAATCACGTGTCAAGTCAATGAGATGGAGAAGTGGGTAGTTAGCCTGCAAGGATTTAGAAATTGCGATCAAGTCACTTCTGTTGAATCTGTATGATTTAGGAAATATGTTTATTTTATGCAGTATATTGTCGACTATGAGCTATACGCTTCCGGATATTAGCTGGAATCTGAGCAGTTTAACAATTTAACGAAGCTTCTTGGTCCCAACGGGTTACGTTCCACATCATATCCTCGGGCGAATGTGTTGGCGAAACGTTACCATCATCTGTTAAAAGTTGCTATAATATCACGTTCAAACCCCTTCCAGTGTACAGAATTCCTTCTGTCAGTTATGTCAAGAGTAAGAACAACCGTCAAAGATGAGTCATTGCGTTCAGCAACAGAACCGCTCTTCAAGAACTCTCAGAAAGTACAAGGAGGGCTTAGCAATCTTTATATTTAAAGTAAAAAGCTTCATTTAGAAACTTGCGTAGACCAACATCAAATATCCAGACTCAAACCAGCTATTACTCATGAACGGTCATGAGTCACACATGCACACAGAGATCTGAATTCCAACACGCACGCCTGAATGAGGTTTGTCATATAAAAGTACTACCTAGCCCTGCATTTGAATGTCCCTTTAAAGTGATCCTAATAAATTCTTAGTACTTTGCTAAACAAAAACGTGTAAACACAGATGCAATAGATATAGATAGGCTTAAACCAGTTTATCTTGATAATGAGGCCCCGCTCATAGCTTCAGACCGTTTACCAGACAAAACGATTACAGAAATGTTAATTAAAATCAAGAATTCTCCACAATTGACCAAAAACTTTAAATTAGCACGAGTGATTATTCTGTAAGGTATGTGTACGGTTTCCCCTTAATCCCAAAATTTCGCGACATGTGTGCTAAAGTTCTTGCTTATTGACGTTCATTGGTGTGTATATAAACATTAAATTCAAAAGGAGAAAAACGCCAGGAATTCTCATTTGGTCATTTTCCATGGGTTGCAGATAGATTAAAACATATGCTGAAGGGATTAGTGGTCAAACTTGCTAGTTCCTCTAGTGGTCTATCACGCATTCCGAGTGGTTCAATGGATTGAACTTTATCAAAAATATTTAACAGACCAAAGATATCGAGTTCTTCAGTTTTCGGCGTGTCCAGATTGGGTATGTGGGGGTTGCACGAACTGAAGTGAAGAGCATTTCTACGTTATATACATTGCTAAAGTAATTTTGGAATCCCTGAGCTTTACCACAATCATCTTCCACTAACGATGTAATACTAGTGTCTACCCATAATCCTCTTAGGCCTTTGCTTTATGTACGAATATAAGCGTTTATAGTTATCTATAGAATCTTTAAGGAGCTTTCCTACATACAAGCTTCCAGGCTTTCAGAGACTCGAGGCACAGATAATTCAGGCTTTCCATCATTGAATTTTTAGTTCAACGGTACCCAGTAACTTGAATCTCTTGCACATTCAGTTTATCATTCGAGAGGGCTGTGAACCTCCTAATTGATCTACGGTAGGAGTGTCTTCGGATTTTTTGGTATATTTCAAGGAATGTGGGGTGCAGTAACATTTATGCGTAAACTTCTGGAAAACCCCAAGACATTGCAATGAGACAGTCTGTTTTTATTATCCAATCCAATGAAGATGCTGAATGTAAATTCCTTGTATGCTTACAATGTAAACGTCTGGAGTGATATGTTTCATTGCTCTTCACAAACACCCCCTCGGATTAAACGGCAGAGATCATATGTGAATATCCTGAACTTCTGCATTTACCACTCCATGAATTTAAACAGATCCTGTTTTTGTGTACAAAAAACACAATTTAAAATCGAAAATGTGTTGTACAGTCAAATCGATGGGTTGGCCATGGGTAGCCGTTTTGGCCCGATTCCGGCCGACATATTTGTGGGAAACCTGGAAAAGAAGAAGCTTAAACACGCAGTCGATGGTACCACACCCTAATGTAGATACATTGATGACACATCTCCTGTTTGCAACAACCACAAGCACTCCATGAACCTACTCAGTTTGTTTAATAACGCACACAAGGATATTGAATTTAATATGGAATATGAATTTGAAGGTGAATTGCATTTCCTAGATATTGGGATCAGACGAACATAACTTGGCACATTACAAAGACACAATTATCGCAAAAACATCCGGAGTGAAGTATATCTCAATTAATACAGCTTCTGTCCAATGAGTTACAATAAGTGTATTGTACGAACCTTTTTTGACCACACACATAAAATCTGCTCAAAGGAATGTCTGGAAGAAGAAACTGCTCTCGTCACCTGAAAATGCATTTCCCGCAAAATTCATCCATATATATATGCAAAACCAACCCTCTGGTAAAGTATGATAGAGTGGAAAACAAAATTTCCTTCTTATACTTACGCTTCAAAAGAGATGAAATCACTGGTATAATTAATCACAAAATTAATTCCGCGTTGAAAGTGATTCACCCATCAGCAAAACTGACGATGGTATGGGAAACGACCTGCTCATTCAAACAAACTAAAATCTACAAGTCCTCTTTTCTCAGTAATATCTTAAGTCCTTCGCTCTTTTTAGTTTTTATTAATGATATTTGTGAGTGTTTTAGTGTGGGTAAGTCCCTTTTGTGTGCAGACGATCTTAAGGTGGTGTATTCATTTTCTCCACATGAGCTGAGCAATATTCAAAATTGTATCAGCACGGAGCTTAACAAGGTAGCACAGTGGTGCTCGAAATGGCAACTGAAGCTTAATACAGCTAAATGTGGACTACTATGCTTCGGTGATACATCACTCAACCTCGATCTTACCATAAATGGTGAAGTGTTATCTAGGTTACACATAGTAGTAGACCTAGGGCTTAGGTACTCCCACTACTTGTCGTTTACCGAACAGATAATGAAACAAACGTCCAAGTCTCAACGCCTTATATGTTACATAACTCGAAACCTTCATAACAACGAATCACGTATTCTGATGTACAAAGTTAATGTTCGACCACTCCTTGAATACTGCGCGTTTCTTCTTAGTAGCACGCGCATAAAGGATAAATTAAGACTGGAATCAGTACAGAGACGATTTACACTTCGTACTCTTGGAACTGATAATTTCTTGACATATAGTTCTAGGTGTAGTAAACGAGGGCTTCACCCTTTATGGAAGAGGAGACTCAAACTGAACCTTATCTTCTTCTTCAAAATACTTGACAAACTATCCTTCACATCCAACCAGGCGATTCAATATGCTAAAGCCTCACATTACGACATTCGTAACTCCTTGTCTTTAGCGAAACAAACATATTCTAGATCTTCTGTCTATATGAATTACTTTACCTGTAAGTTTTCTAGACTCTGGAATAATTTACCTCAAACTATCCGTATGTTAAACTTTCTCCCATTGTTTGTTCGCTCAATTAATGCCTTTTGCTCCTCTGAAAGTGCATTAAATGCTCTAGCGCCTGTAAGTGTATCTTACTCCACAAGTGAGATTATCGGAACTTTAAATGTTGAACCTCTTACTTGCTATCATTGTTTTGTTGTTCCGTTCTCTTTGCTTTCATCTTACTTTCTCTAGTTGTAGATAATTATCAACAACTCGCTCTGGCACTGGAAATAACCTTACAGAACAACGTTCATAAATCATCAGGCTATCCACTTAGGAAAAAATGAAAATTTCCCTGGTGTTGCATTGGCTTGCCGTGATATATGCCATATATAAACTACTTATCAATTACTAAACCAGCAAACACAAAACTTGCTTATATTTCATGTTTGTTCTCTACATTAAATGTTGCTTTTTATATCAATCTGATCATGCGTGTAAACTGGTGTGAATTCTGTAAGTATTATTTTCAGAATATATATTAATATTAACTGCATTTACCACTTTCCATGTACGTGCCAAAGCACATACACTGGAAGAACCGAGTGAATAGTACATATTCGCATTTCTGAGCATGTTTCAAAGAAACCGAGGCTGCGAGAGACCAGCTCGGCATTTACTTGACACCGGACACACCATTGACATCTCTCACGCTTTCAAAATTATTAACAGACAAAAAAGTACGGCTGCTCTCCGGTTTGATGAAGCGATCGCGATAAAAAACCCTAAACCGAATCTATGTATTGAAAATGAGACAGTAATAAACTTATTACTACCCTGATAATCCAATTTTCCTATGGATCTACTCTAGACCATCGGTTGCACGTCGCAACGCAACCTTCATAAAGCGCGCCAACCGTGATATTGACAATACGTTTCCCACTAAAACCATCTACATTCATATCTTCTATAATGTCAACCCAGTTGGGTAATTTATTACAGTGAGAATTGTAACTTCTGTAAAGATTTGATCTTGCCTGTTGACTGGCATGTCTCATGTAACAAGCTATCATTTGAGAATAAATTATTGTCGTTTTTATTCAATGTATGAACTCTCCAAATTCTATTAAATCATCGCGTAACCCATCTTATCTGTCTTTAATTCTATGAATCCTTTATTACCTCTAAAATTGTCACACAATTTATTATTATTATTCACAAACACCTTATGGATACATAAGTGCTGTGAAGAAACCATTTCGGGTTTCTTCAAAAAAACGCAATAATACACAATTTTCAATAATGTTAACATTACATATGCCATGTTTGAGAAAGGAAAGAAAAGGAAAATAAAATATTAATAATAGAATAGTAATAACAGTAATAATAAATCAGGTTCTGCGTAATTAGCAAGAATTTTGAATTGATTTTGAAGAAGGAAAGGAAGAAACTAAGGAAATAGAAATAAAGGAGACGCGGAATACGTAAATATCTTAACGCAGAACAAGACCAAACAACTATGTATGTATAGCAAAACGAGTAATAAAAATAAAATAAAACAGAATAAATTGATAAGTAAATAACTTATTATTGCAGTAAGATATCACGTTAGAATAAGTGTTTGTGCGTGTACAGTCATAGTTTTGGGTGATGCTATGAAAGTCTCAATTAAGCGCAAAAGATAATCAATATGTATGAGGTGTATATACATAGTGAAGATAAAACGAGTCTGATAAGTTGAATTCAGCGTAACACAAGTTCTTGTCTTAATCCAAAGCTTCGCAATCTTAAGAATAATATTTATTTAGAAGGGGAAAAAAAAGAGAGAAAAGAAATGAACACATGGTGAAAGGGTCCAACCATGATCATAATAGTGTAATGGATATAGACTTTTGAGATAAACGAATAATTTAAAAATAATAGTAATAACAACAATAATAAACCCTTACGGATAAATACGTGTAGATTTATGTAACAGTATACAGAGTGAAACCGGGTATTAGTATAAACATTAGTGCAATAATATCTTATCTTATCTGTTTCTGAACTCTGGTCAACTTTTACACCACTCATCCTTAATGTTTCTTTTATTCTAATACCTAATAACCTCTGACCTGTTCTTGCATATATATATATATAGTTGTCAATGATAATCTTTTCTCATTCCAATCTTTTACATTCACTTATGTCAATTTTCCCACACTATTTGTTATCTCAATGTAAAATTCTAATACATATTTCGTTGTGAGCAGCTGCATTAATATTTGTTCTGGCCTTATTTAAATTGAAATGTTGTTGAAAAAGGTATAAAAATCAAAAACAAGAACTGCATGATCGCTCATACCTAGGCCTTTCATATGACCGAGGTTTATGACGTCATCCTCTTAATGGGTCTATGTGATATGTGATGGACTGTGGAGTCCAGAGTGAAACATGTAGGAAACCGATGTACTCAATAAACGTACCTATGTAAAATTACTTCTGGTGAAATCTATACCCCCGTTTTTGGCCGAGTTGAAATAATTTCAATAAAGCTGATAACGATGGTCTTGATGACTAGTAGGCGGTCAAAATTCTGAATGTCGCTCTCTCCCTTTGTCCTCATGATTAGTTCGCATAAACCATTAAATTTATTGACGTCAGCTTCTTAAGCTCAAGGTAAATATCTTGGCCCTTATAATCATGTAATGTGTGTGGTGCAGTCACTTCAGGACACTAGTTCAGGTGAATCTGTCGTCTAGTTTGCATCTGTTCCAAGGATATTCATTTATTTACTTATTTAAACACATAAACTATGATACAAGTAGGCACCAAACAGATATGTTCTACATAAACCAATTGATTTGTGTCAGGGTTGTGGTACAACTGAAAATAATGGTCTTGGTGAGTAGTAAGTGATTCAGTAAGGATTCAGATCTACATTCGCCACATTGAGATCGAATCGACTGTTAATTTATACTTTATAAAATCACAAGATAAAACAGTTGTGAGAAGAGGGATCATGATCATTCAGTAAGAAATTAAACATGTGAACAGATCGAAAGTTTTGCAGAATAACGGAGGTTATAGTAAATAGTATCATGAGGAGGAGTTACTGATAAAAGGCCACAGTAATGAATACACTACGTGACATATGAACATGACGTCCATTTCCTCTTTAATTGACACAGTAATAATAATATATTTCTGCAAGAGCAGGTACACACCATTTTTACAGGCATGATCAACAAGTTACAACATATAATGGTTCGCAGTATGCATCCCAAGCAGGGTTGTTTGGTAAATATAATCTATAAAAGTTAATAGCGGTTCATTCGTTCAGACATACTGTGTATTCTTCAAAATATTTTCTAAAGGGGCATCGCATCCACGTTACACACCAGATCCAATCTCGTCAAAAATTGTACTAGGATTTTGGTCGTGCTGAGTATTTACGTAATGCAGCTTTTTAAGTTTATAGTTGTTATAAAGTAGACTTGTGGAGCGCCTGATGCGAACTATGACCTCGGTAAAGTGCCTACGTTGAGTTTGTTCCATTTGTTAGGAGTTCCTCAACTTCAACCTCAGGGCAAGATTCTGAAGAGAAAAAAAAGAGAAGAAGAGAAAAAAGAAACGAGGAGCGCAAGGCATTTGGATATGAACGATAAACAATGCCTAACATTTAGTAGTGGAACAGACAGAGGTATGGTAAATTATTAGATTAAATTGATACCAGCTCATGTAGCTAAAGTGAAATGTGATCATGGGCTCCAGATGACAGAGTGAAGTACTAAAGCATAATGAGTTGTGATATTTATCAAGGTGGAGTAGGTTCGAATAAAGGAAGGGAATTCAAGGTTGGAATGAGGAAGACTGTTTATTAGAACAGAAAGTGCATAAAGAGAGTAGAGTGTTAAGTAAAACAACAACCATATCCTTAACCGTCTGTTTTTTCATCATCCGATGCTGACACACAGTTTTCATGTAAAAGTCCGAGTTAGCATTCTTACTGTTCTAGTGACATTGTCTGCTAAGTTAGCTGACGGACCTGACAAAATTAAACGTAAGCTATAGACTGACAAAGCTTGATTGGAGTGTTAAGATGAACAGCTTCAGTTGTTAATAATTGGATGGGGAAGTCAGCAGTTAGCTGGTGATCAATGTATTCCAGCTTTGTGAACTTTTATAGTGTCCATGTTAATTCTGTTACCGAAAACAGGTGGCGTGGGCTATGTAAGATTCACAATCATTACTGAACATTCCCTCAATTCTTTTGTACTATAGAAATTGCAAAACAAAAGTTTCAACGTGGGTCAAATAGTATTTATCCTTTAGCTCTAGTCTAAACGCATATCAAGTAGACAGTAGTCCCCTTAATATAAAATGTAATGAAAGAGTTTGTCACTAAGTAAAGTTGCAAACAAAAACGGGAGTTGAATCTGGGTAATTCTGAAGTCTAGTTATTTAACTTTCTGAAAAAACTTTATGACTGGACATGAAATGTTTAGATGCGGAATATTGATGGTAATAAACACCTGTTAAACCAAGGGAAGTGGTGTTCAGATACTTAAGTGTCTCCTGAAACGTGCAGTTACCTGAATATAAATTATCATCATTAAACAGTGCGATGCCTAGACCATTCGGGAACAATTAAGAAAACAACGGATAACTTTGGAGATAAATTATAATTAAAAACACGAAGTTCAGCGAAGGGATCTCTTTTCAACGAATTTATTATCAAGCTGTACAATCATATATATATATATATATATATATATATATATATGAAAGTGTTTTTTTTTAAGTACTAATTCCGTGAGGAAATGTGAACACTAATAACCAAGATTTTAATACTGGATTACGTAATACGAATAATAACAATAGATTTAGTGAATATAATAAGATCTTTCATGGATACACTTCCGCGTTTGGTCGCCTCCATGTACATCTACCAGTTCACCTACTCTTGTGGGGCAAGGTACATCGGCCGTAGCCAGCGCTCGCTTTCAACTCGGATACGAGAACATATACCAGTTTGGTTCTACAATGGTGAAAAGAAAGCAGTTAGAAGTCCTATACTTGAACACCTAATCGACTGTAATCATTCGACGAATCCACAGTCTGATTTTAAGGTTGTCTATATGATTCGTTCAAATCTACCAAGATTTCTTCGTATCAAACTCCTAAAAACAGCCGAAGCTCTTACCATCCGTGGGCTCAAACCAGAACTATGCGTACAAAAGAAGTACGTTTTATAGTTATCGTTACCATGGCCTTATTATCATTGTCATTCTATTATTATTATTATTACTCTATTCCCCTTTACTTATGTCTTATATTCTCATTATTTTATTCATGAATACTCATCATATCACCTTATTTACTTTACACCTCTATGACCTTTAATGACTTTTAATTATTGTAACCGAAACATCTTATTCATCTTATTCTATTAACTAAGTCTATTGTTATTATTCGTATTACGTAATCCAGTATTATAATCTTAATTATTAGTGTTCACATTTCCTCACGGAATCGGTACTTTAACAACACATTTTCATATATATATATATACGATTGTACAGCTTGATAATAAATTCGTTGAAAAGAGATCCCTTCGCTGAACTTCGTGTTTTTAATTTTAATGTTTAAATGGGAATTATATGCCAGATAAATTATATTTTACTGACCCTTAGCCAAATTATTGTAGTGGCTGAACGAACTGGAAGAAAGATCAGTTATTATTTCAAGTCCTCAACATCAGAAAAATATCAGCATGCTTTAGTACAGTATGTATCCAGACCAACACGTTCTGGATTTATCAGTCTTTCGTGAAATCGGTCCACATATTTGTGCAACGTGACCAATAGTGATAGCCGTGCTTTGTTATTCATGCTATTAGTTTGCAATATGTTCTGTGATCTGGTTTAGCCTCATCCAACTGAATGTCAAGCAAACACTTTGCCCGTCAAGAAGAGGGCAGAACAATATACTGTGGACTGACAGTTGCTTTGAAAATACCCCCAGACTCTTATTTAGCGGCATAGCCATCATGAAATTTGCACATAAAACAACCAGTTTGACTTACGAATAGTATTGGAACAACAGCGTAATCATTTGTCGAACACAAAAGTAAGTAGCATGTACAAAACTATCCTCCAAGATGGGGAATAATTTACTTATCCAACGACACCAACAAACTGGACAAAGCACTCAAAAACCATCCAAAGGTGAGTGACTTCCGAAAATGCAGTAGTCAAGAACTTGTAAGATCAGTATCTGTGTTGATGCACTTTCTTTTCTAACAATCAGCCTTCCTTGCTATAACTTCGACATCCCTTCCACCATCTGAACCCATTCACCCTGTTAAATATCACAACTCATTGTTCTTTATTTCTGTATTTCCTTATCTAGAGTCTCTAACCACATCTCAATCTAGCAACAGCAGCTAGAATGAGTTTTGTCTTCTAGTCCATCACACCCTTGTCTGTCGCACTACAAACTCTTAAGCATTGTTTAGGTTTTATGTCCTACGAATTGTTGCTCTTGTGCTTTTTACAGCATCACGCTTTTAATGCACAGTTATGGAGCCTCTTTGCCTCGAACGAACCTGAAACCAACTTACTGAACGCATTTCTCAAGGCCACAGCACATACCATTCACCTCATATGTTTACTTCACAAAAACTACAAACTTTTTGAAAAGTCGTATGGCATGAATGCTTAGCAGGACTGGAAATCTAACACAATAATTCTGAGTTTGGACTTGATGTGCGAAATGGTGGTCGCAACGTGGACGTCATGCCGTTTTTGAAAAAGACTATAAAACCGGAACTCCCAGTGAAATACGCAAACCTAAATATTAACTACCTGCGCCATCTGCACCAACTTGCTACCCTTTATTTTTATTGGTATCATCTATTTATCAACCTCACTTGGGAAGCATCTTGTATGCGAACCAATGTTGTAAATTACAAAGCATGCCTGTAAAAATGACGTGTGCTTGCCTTGTCAGAAGAAGTTTACTATATTATATTATGCTCACTCATCATGTGAAAGTCAGTAATAACCTCTCTAGGCCTTTTGAAGTACACACTCGGGCTGGGGATGGAATTATGTATTTACATAAAGGGAAAGAAGTTACAGAGAGTGACCGTAACTGCATGACTGAGCCACGCCATACCGATTAAGCATTCCCTCACTCACCATATCTGATCTTCTGTAAGTGTTAAATGTTGGACATAGAACCTCTCAGTTATCATATGTTTGGCTTCCGAGATTGTGTGATTGAAAACCAAACTACTACATGGTCACTCTGCCTTGAGATACTTTTTTTCACACTGCAAATTAATAGACAGCACTCTGTCCAAAACAACCTCCAGGGCCACCAAGAGTATCAGTAGTGATAAACTCAGAAAGCTATTCATTACTGAGACTCTTAGCACTTAGTAGATCCTAACATTTTTAAAGACTTGAATCGTCATATCTCCATATCTCCTGGTCTTTATCAACCGTTGTTATTCGACCTTTGTCGAGATTTATCTGTGGTGTCCCATTTATTTGTCTCAAAACGCTGTACAGTTTATAATAAGGTCTTATCTGGATAAACTAAGGATCAAGTGGTGGAGTGATTGCTTGACTGCCAAACGAAAGTATTCGTTTTTTGGTTCGATCCGCGTGCACAGAATTCGAATCTCACTTTTCTTGACAGTATCGTTGTCTATTCAAAGGTATTTATCAGTCGTACTAAAAAAAGATATTCTTTGCAGTACTGTGCGTCACTTTCTACCAGGGAATCATTTTAATGCATAATGGGTGAACAGAAACGTATTTTGTGTCTATGACATAATTCGTTATGATCGAAGAGTGCAGTAAACTTTGCTCGAAAACACATGTTCGGTTATAACAGTTGTTATAACAGCGACTAAATATAGCTTCGTATTTAATACAAAAATACACAGTGGTTTTAACTAGTCTAACTGACACCGGCTTTGCTGGTTTATCACACTTGGTAGAAAGAAATATTCAAATTTCGGACGCTAATCATTCGTCAGTTACCATTGACTAGGCAACTAGAGGAAATTCTTCTGAGGTTTTGGAACTGTTTAATACAGTATCATCCGCATTCACACTATGATTATCGCCAGTTATGCTTAATAACTGTTGATCATCAAAAAAATATGCTAATAAACTTCTAAGTGGTAGAAAAGACACTGGAATACGTCCATCTTCAAAAGCTCTTGACAGGTTAAACCTTGTTACTTCAAGACTGAGAATTCATACAAAGTCCTAATCAGTAAGGCTAAGTCATCTTACGAAAAACAACCTGTCCGGTAGGCTATTTCTCTTATAATAAGAACGAAACAGAAAAAATCTACAGGATCCTGCCACTTTTATCTTCAAAAGATCTTTTAGCATTAGCAAGTCGTATAGTCATCAAGCTGGATTGATAATGAACCTACTTCTCCGCCTCGACTTAAAAATCAATTTTTCCTACAGTTTTTCACTGGCTTCTAGGTCGAACTATGTATGATGTTAAAAAACACAGAAAGGTTTTTATTTCTTAACTGTATTCGCATCTTTTTTTCATATAACATGTAAGAAGAAAGCTTTTATGAGGGAAATGACACATCAGATGATTCCAAAAAGAGGTAAGACATTAATGTACTGATGATCTTGAGCAACCAATTCAAATTGAGCTATTTACTGCGCGAATTTAGGACGTTGTTGCATGAACTTCTGGATTCGTAGTTAGAAGGGTGTAGATGCAGTTTTTCGTTCTTGGATCAGTGTACACTTCAATTTCGCTCGACCCATGGAATGTCCTAACTCCGCCTGAAGCCCCTGCGGGGGCTACTGCCAGTCTCAAGCCCGGATAAAGGAGGAGGGTTGGGCATGGTGTTGGCGAACTCATCCGATAGAAAAACAACTCGTCAATAAAACGCTGACCAGAAAAAAGTCATTCAAACTATGTAAACTCTGCTCCAATAGTCTGATGGTCTTCATTTAGAAGAATTATGACTCCTCATAGTGAAAGCAAAACTCCTTCGGAAGCTACGAGGAAGATGCTCCTTCTAACAACCAGAGCAACCACTTAACTAGGTAAATGGAATGTCCGGACAATATGGGAGACCGGAATAGTCTTCCGAATTGTTGCAGAAATGAGGAGATACAACCTGAAATTACTTGGGATCAGTGAAACACATTGGTCGCAGATTGGACAACAAAGATCAGCTTCAGAGGATCTTCTGTTCTACTTCGGCCATGAATAGGAAAATGCCCCACATGCACAAGGAATTGCACTTATGCTGTCCAAACAAGCACAAAATGCACTTATTGGATGGGAATCTCATGGACCAACGATCATCAAAGCATCCTTCAAAACAAAGAGGGAGGGCATTACAATAAACGTCATCAAATGCTATGCGCTTAATAACGATCACAATGAAGACGTTAAAGATCAATTCTATTATAGGCTGCAGTCAATTTTCGAGAAGTGTCCAACAAAGGACTTGACTACTCTGGTTGGAGATTTAAATATCAAGATTTGGATGAACAACATCGGATATGAAGACACCATGGGATGACATGGAGAAAAGAGAAAAAATGGTGAGAGATTTCCAAATCTATGTGCCGTCAACAAAATGGTCATAAGTGGTACTATGTCCCCACACAAACGCATACACAAAGCCACATGTACTTCACCGGATCACACTACGCAGAACCAAACCGACCATATCTGCATCAACAAAAAGTTCAGGAGGACGATGGAGGATGTGAGAACCAGGAGACAAGCCAGTATAGCATCAGATCAACACTTGTCGGTCGCCAAGATGAAATTGAAACTTAAGAAGCACTGGACAACGGGGCAGACAACATAACAAAAGTTTAATACGGCTTTTCTCCGAGATACTGACAAACTCAACAAATTCAAGATAGCCCTCAACAACAATTCCAGGCCTTTCATGACCTACTGAATGGAGCGGGAACTACTATGGAGAGCAGCTAGAAAGGGTTCCTGGAAGGGAGTTTCTGGGCCATAAGAAGCGCCATCACAAGGAATGAATATGTTGAAGACTTAGCAATGACGGCGGAAAAGGCTGCAAGAGAACGAAAAAAGGGACAATTGTATGGTACAACAGAGAAACTCGATGAAAATTATCGTAAGCCCGAACGACCAATGTAAAGCAAGAAAGGCAAGGTAATCACCAACATTGAAGAACTACGGAACGGGTGAGTAGAACACTTTAAAGAACTCTTGAATCGACCAGCTCCACTGAACTCACCCAACATCGAAGCAGCACTCACGGACCTCCCAATTGATGTTGTCTCACCAACAATTGAAGAGATCAGCATAGTCATCAGACAAATCAAGAGTGGCAAATCATCTGGACCAGTCAACATTCCAGCAGAAGCTCTGAAAGCAGACGTAGAAGTAACTGCCAAGATACTCCACATTCTCTTCAGTAAGATTTGGGACGAATAACAAGTACCAATAGACTGTAAAAAAAGGACTTCTGATCAAGATACCAAAGAAAGGTGATCTCAGCAAGTGCGATAACTACGGGGGCATCACTCTTCTCTCAATACCAGGAAAAGTCAGCAGGATATCGTTAGACAGAATGGAGAACTTCGTAGACGCCCAACTTCGAGATCAAGAGGCTGGATTCCATGGTGGATTAAACTGCCAAATGGTTCCTGGAGGACAGCTCCCTGACTCGTCCGAAGTAAAGACCGGTGTCAGGCAAGGATGCTAACTCTCACCCTATCTCTTTCTCCTGGTGACCGACTAGATCATAAAGACGTCAATATCTGGAGGGAAGCACGGGATACAATGGACAGCAAGGATGAAGCTGGACGATTTGGACCTCGCAAATGATCTAGCTCTTCTATCGCACACGCAACAACAAATATATGATGGCACGACCAGTGTAGCAGTAGCCTCATCAGCAAACGGAATAGCAAGATTCTCCGGTACAACACAACATGAACCAATCGAATCACACCTGATGGGAAAGCTTTGAAGGATGTGGAAACCTTTATATATTTGGGCAGCATCATTGGTGAACACGGTGGATCAGATCCAGATGTGAATGTGCGGTCGGCAAAGCAAGAGCAGCTTATTTACAACTGAAGAACATCTGGAACTCAAAACAATTGTCAACCAACACCAAGATTAGAATTTTCAATACAAATGTCAAGACAGTTCTACTGTATGAGGGCGGAAACCTTAAGAACTACGAAAGCCATCATCCAGAAGATACAGGTGTTTATTGACAGTTGTCTACGCAAGATACTTAGAATTCGTTGACCAGAAACTATCAGCAACAACCTACTGTGGAAGATAACAAACCAGATTTCAGCGGAAGACAGAATCAGGAAGGAGCGCTGGAATTGGATAGGACACATATTGAGGAAAGCAGCCAACTGCCTCACAAGGCAAGCCCTCGCTTGGAATCCTGAAGGCCAAGAGAGAAGAGTAAGACCGAAGAACACATTACGCCAAGAAAAAGAAACAGATATGGGAAGAATGAACAACAGCTGGAAAGGACTAGAATGGAAGGCCCAGGACAGAGTGAGTTGGAGAATGCTAGTCGGCGGCCCATGTTCCATTTGGGGTAACAGGAGTAAGTAAGTAAGTATGGAATGCCATAGTAGGGTTCCCCCAGTGTTCGGTACTAGGATCCCTTTTCTGGATTTATGTAGACGATCTTCCACAGCAGATATCTTCAGACTTATTACTTTTTGCCAATGATGTGAAACTTTGAATAGAAAAACGCAACCAAAAGGACATACTGGCACTTCAGGAGGATCTGACCCGACTTCAAACCTGACATATTCTCAAGAACTAAGGGTAGTATCTTACTATGACTTTTCTTTTTTTCTTTTTCCTCTGTTATCGATAATATGCCTAGGTTCCTTCCTGGAGGTATCAGTGATCCACTGCTATTAGATGCGGAAGTTCGTTAAGCGAAAGCTCCTATTACCAGTGGTCTGTCCTTCAGATAATTTACCGCCTCACGTAAACATTTTATCGTCATACAAGGTCACTTGTGATTTCTTGTCATTAGTCATTCTTGTCATTACATCAGCATTTTTCTTAATCTTGACTTATAATCCTAAAAACATTGTTTATGAAATTTTTTCATATAAATTTCGTAAGATGACTCACTCATGAAACCCAAACAAATCAGAAAAGGGGAATAAAATCGAACACGGAAAAGACATATTCCTTAATATAATGCGGGAGAATGGGACGAAAATGACCCCGAAAGTTCCGTTTTTCATCGGCAGCGGGAAACTAGAACGATATATACCCTTCTAGTCGCCTTGGGGTTGAAATGTCTCTGAATTCACAACGAATTGTCTACTTCTCACCAGAATGTACGCAGAATTGTTTGCCTCTGATCTGTGTGATGAATTAAGTCGTAATATCACAAATCTGTTCCACCCCAAAATAAGCGAATAAAAAAGAGAAATAAATGAAAACCTTGGGGAAATGCTAGGGAACTTCCTTAAGTAAATCGGTGTGAATGTAGACTACAATCCACTAAGTTTCCGTCGTTTTCTTCAGTCTTGGGCATGTGCGAATTTTCCCCTAAGTTTCGCCATTATGAATGAGTGTGCTGAGTTTGTTACCTTCCCCTGTTTTATCGCAAAACTAACAAAATTGTCTACTTTCTCCCAATATTAAAACATCAAATAGTCAGCCTATCGCAAAAACAGTCAATAATCTGCTATTACTTCTACATCACTTTCCCCCTTATTTCTTTCTTTTTGGCTGCTTGGGATATGCTCTGATCTTATATTTTTTTCATTGTTTTAAGGTAATGTCCTGAATTCAAATTCCTTTTCTCGTTGGCCAGAATAGAAAATGATCTGTAGCTTTTATAAAAAAGTATAAAATAGCTGATAAGAAATTCGATATTGGATTACTATCTCCTTTTTTTTTGTTTACCTCAATTGTTTGTGCTGTTCAGGTTTACTCCCTTTTCTCTGCGATATCTCCCTGTGGAAACGTTTCTTTTTGATGCAATCTTAGCATTTTACGAAATATTTCCAAATAACATATACTACAGTCTCCAGAGAATCTACATTGCATAGTAGTTTCACAACAAGTATCAGTAAACACTGCTTTTCCTGACTCAATGATTTTTTTGTCAGCAAGACTCCTGTAAACATTGCCTTAAGAGTAATTTCGGGATTCTCCCTAAGTTGTGCAAGAATTTTGTGGATTTCTCAATGAAGTTGATTACATTTCCGCAGAATTTCTGAGAAAACAATGACAATCTCAAAATTCCTAACACATTTTGACGATTACATAATAGTATCAGCTTATTCCCGTGGAAAACCCTAGGTCAGTAGGCATTTCGATATTCTTAGTTCTATTTTCCCCAAAGTTACTTAAAGCATTTTGATGGGACTTACCCTAAATTGACGAAAGTGTCACTGAGACCGGAAATTTGAGAGCCACTATAGCCTAAACACTGGACCCTTGAGTATACCTCTACTCATTTGATAACCATTATTATATTATCGACTCATAATCAGGTCTGCAGTTTTATCCACTCATATATACCACCTTCACATGTTCGAAATACTTTTCATAACTTAAAGTTATCCGGTCTTCAATAGCTAAGCGTTGAAAGGTTACTCCATTCAAATACATAGCCATTTAATGATATGAAATGATAGTTTTAGGGACAAGCTTGTGCATTTTAATTTCTCGAGTTTTATTTGAACACATAAATATTGGTACAAAGGGGCATCAAATACAAATGCGCTACACAAATCATCCGATTTGTGTGTGGGCCATGATACTACTTGGGTGCCCAAACAAAAACAGGTAGTTTTCTTAAGAAGACACACCCAGAGTCTTCGGTCTAAAGGTCTGATCTACAAGGCAGTAGGGCAACATCAGGAGATACAGTTCAATGGTAACCGGTGACCAATAACTGGTTCATACGCCATTTATTCCCTCAGGATCCTGGAGCTCATGTGGACTGTTGGTTTGAAATCAGTGTTTTCCAACTCCCCTAGGCGGACCCTCCATGTCCACCAACCCGGTTAAATCGCTGGACATTTGCTTTTCGTCCTCTCAATTTCGTAAACAACACCCCTCCATGAGAAAGTAGTGAGTAGGACTTCCCTTGCAGTTTTTCGTATGCATTGTTTCTGAGGTTCTCGTAATTAGCTTCATCGTTGTTGCGTTAATATTCACTTTAGCAGATATAATTTCCCTTATCTCTTATACTTACTTACGCCCGTTACCCCTTACAGAGGAGCACAGGCCACCCACCAGCATTCTCCATCCAACTCTGCCCTGAGTAATCCTTTCTAGTTGTTTCTATTTGCTGTTAATCCTTTCGATGTCTGCTTCCAATTCTCGGCGCAGTGTGTTCTTTGATCTTCCTCTTTTCTGTTTCTCTTCAAGATTCCAAGTTGGCACTGGCTTCGTGATGCAGTTTGATGGTTTCCGCAGTGTACATCCAATCTACCTCCAGAGTCTTTTACTAATTTCTTCATTCGGAACCTGGTTCGTTCTCTGTCACAGTAGGTTGTTGCTGATAGTATCCAGCCAACAGAAATTCAGTATCTTGGGTAGACAATTGTCTATAAATACTTGTACCCTTTTGATGATAGTTGTGGTAGTTCTCCAAGTTTCAGCTCCTTACAATAGAACTGTCTTGACGTTCGTGTTAAAGATCCTCACTTTGATATTGGTTGACAGTTGTTTTGAGATCCATATGTTCTTCAACTGTAGAAATGCTGTCCTTGTTCTGCCAATCCTTTCCTTTTCGTCCGCATTAAATCCTCCTTGTTGATCAATGATGCTGTCCAGGTACGTGAAAGTTATCATCTCCCATATGGTTTAGATTTTTCCTTGTCCAACTTTCTGTCCTCTGGTCTCGCAATAAACTATGCTCTGACACTGATATCAGGTTTTGGTTTATTCATTCAAACAATTGATAGTCATTTTTTACGCACTTATCAACATAGATTATTCGTGGTTGGCATTTATTGCTTTGTATTTTAACCAAGGTTCCCATATTTTATCAACTAAATACGTACTTGTGAAGTATCACCTCATCATTACCACTTCACTACTCTTTTTCCCTAAACCATTTGTCATAGTTTTTCTTTATATTTATTGACTACACTTTATGTTTAAAAGTGTTTTCCATCCTCAGCAGATCAATAAGGAATAAAGATGAAGTGTTGCTGCGAAATAGCTTTCAATAGAAATCGCAATGCGTGTATTTGCAGTGATTAATGACTGCTGGCTAAATTACTGAAAATTTGTAGAGTTAACGTTGCTTGTTAAACTTGTTTTCAGCATGCCCTCACATACCCTTCAGCAATACCAGTAAATGTCTTAAATTCAGTTTCGTAAGCAGACAAGTTGCAAAATTGGTGTTTTTCACTTTGCTCTAGAGTGTGTACATTAGCAGTGAGAAGCTATGTTGTGACGTATGCTTTAAACGGTTACATCAGGTTTCCTACTAATGGACATTGTCGAGAGAATTTATAGTAACTTTAGCCAGTACCAACAGACAAAAATCCACAACTAATGAGTTGAATTTCAAAGCTTTAGTTTTATGTCAGCCCTTTGCTCGGGTATTACATGCTTCATTCTCAGTTTTTAGTTTCCACTACAGTCGACCTTATTACTTCACTCCGTATGATTTAATCCTGTTAATTTCTTTCCATTATTAATATATGAAGTGTGAATACTTAGGTCGATGCATATTTGGTTCAGGTCTTAGGCTTTTGAAGGATGAATGGTAGTGAACAGAGTTTTACCAGCAGTGGTTACAAAAAACACATTTTTTTCGGAATTCCTAGTTTAACGACAAACTCACTCATACCATAGTCTGTCCAAATCTTCTTTGCTTATATAAGCACATTTGTCTCCTGCTTGTACAGAGATTTATTCTGAAATTCAATATTACCTCAGCTTATCTTAAGGTGCTATTAATAAAGACTATATTTTAATTGAATGCAGTTATTCACTTCATTAAATCAAGTTCTCTGTTTGTTTTAGGAGCCTTGTGTTTGCGAGATTTCGCATCCCAATTGGAGTTTAACAATTCTAAGCCTTTTTAAGCATGAATAATCAATATAATTATCAAGCCGATGATCGAATTCGTCAGCAACAGGCTAAAGTTCAGGAAGTAAGATTTCTTTATATTTGTTTGCAAATTACTTTATTTCAGGTTGTTGGTATAATGAAAGACAATGTGAATCTCGTATTGGAAAGGGAAACTCGTTTAGCAGAAATTGACACTCGAGCTGGTACGTTAATCTATCCACTTTATGTCTTTTGCACATCTAATCTCTTTCCATATAGTTCTCTCGTTTTCATGAAAGGTTTTTGGATTTGTAAATTGTACTTTTGAGCATACCTCATTTATTAAATCTCCTAAAGTATTTAGGAGATTGAAATAGATTAATATTCATATGATCATTAATTAACATTAATTTCCATACAGAATTTATTTATTATCATCAATGTCAAACCACATAAATGTCAAAATAAGCTCCAAAGATGTAATATGTCTTTACTCTTCATTTGAAAACTAGTTAAATAAGTGTACAATGTTTATTTATTTATTTATTTACACACATAAATATTGGTACAAAGGGGCACCAAATACATATGCGCCACACAAACCATCCGATTAGTGTGTGGGCTATAATACTGCCCGGATGCCAAAACAAAAACAGGTGGTTTCCTTAGGGGGCCACACTCGGAGCATCGTGAGGAGATGCAGTCCCATGGTAACCGGTGACCGACAATTGGTTCATACGCCATTTATTCCCTCAGGATCCTGGAGCACATGTAGACTGTTAGTTTGAAATCAGTGTTTTCCAACTCCCCTAGGCAGACCCTCCATGTCCACCAACCCGGTTAAATCGCTGGACATTCGCTTTTCGTCCTCTCAATTTCGTAAACAACACTCGTCACGAGAAGGCATTGAGTAGGACTTCCCTGACAGAGGCTATATACACGTGGCCATGTGAAAGCATTTGGAGAGGGAGAGCTGACTTTCCCCACTCTCGGCCGTACCAGGGCGTTTGGACGCAAGTGTTCTAACTAAACGTAGTTTAAATTTACGAGAATTCGTGTTATTTATTTCTCTAATCTTTGCATTTCACTGTTGGAGTTTGAATTATCTTTCTAGCCAACCAGTCCGTGATAATCAACATAGAGCCTGACATCACCCACAAAATTTCCTAAAGAATGCGGTTGAATATCATCTTTGGAACACGTTTCAGCAGTAGCAAAAAGAATGCATTAGACAAACTAAATACTTTCATTCATCCGGACACTGAAAAGGTATCAAAGATTACGAAATATCTAAGCTTAAGTCAGTGGTTATGGATAACTTCGGACACTCATTTTACTAAAATGACTTAATTGTTGTATGAAGCAAACAAAGAAGGCTGGATGATTTTTGAAATTTTGACAATCAAGGAATTAGTAACCAACTGATGTATTAACATACACTCATTCCCTCAACGAGGGTTAAAATGATAAGCAACTAACACTTGAAGAACAACAAAAATAAGTCTTCAGGTTAGGGTAACACAATTACTGATAACGACCAATCATATCCTATGTTTACAGAATAATTTGTTAATCATCCATGATTAAACTCTCGTGTCTCACTTTTTAAAGTTTTTAATGACAATTTCGTCTAGAGAGGTAACGCAAGATAGAATCGACAAGCCAAGAATCCAGCATCATTGAAACAAACATAAATAATTTACTCATAAATAAATATGCGTTTTTATGAGTTCACCTAAGTGAAAAGTAAGGTAGTAATTCAGTGATGATACTAGATGATTATCGTAGTATATTAAAAACAGTTAGATTTGGCTCATAATGGTATGTTCGCCGCGAGACCTAAATTTGTCGCGTGAGTTCGTCGATAGATAAAGTTGACGGATCTGAACGAGATAGATATCTGATACTTACTGAAATGATGTTAGTCAGTTGTGAAAGTCTCTTCTAAACTGTACTGAATTATTGTAAATCTACCTCATTTATTTATTACCAAAATTTCCGTAAATCTAACAGAAAATAGTCGAACAAGTTTTAGAGTTACTGCTACCAATTTTCTTAACATGCTGCTTATTATCTTTTTCGTAAATCTTAGTCATGTACGTAGTCAATTGTTTTCTCAAATTTGTTGTTTTTCACGTTCTACCGAATTCGGGATTGGAAAAGATTGGTTAAAATGAATATAACTTCATGGAATGGTATATAACCTTAAGTGTTTTAATTTCTCTTATTACGACCCAGCTATTTCGATTGCTTAGTATTCTTGGACACCAATTCACTCGACAAGTTCCCATATCAGAACACGGTTGAACAGGAAAGAATATATATATACCTAATAACAAGGGTAAATGGAAGCAAGAAGCACAATAAGAAAAAACGTTAGTATATTTATAGTTTTTACACAGGAAAATTCTAGAGTGTTTTCCAAGCACCGGCTAGCGCTGATTGGATAAGAATTAGCCAATCAGCGTGCACCAACACGATCGTTCATGGAACATGCTTTAAGCCAATCTGTTTCCCACTAATACCTCTCCTTTGAGTAGATTCGTAGGATCTGGTGCTAGGGTACAACTGCGACCGAGTGACTGGCCTGTGCTTTCGATTTGTCTATCGTTTAGGTAATAAGGAAGTTATATCACTCTTTGCTTGAACAAAAACGGACCTGTCTGTTCCGGACGTTTTGATTTCAAAGGTGTCTAGTAGAGCGTCAATAGGTATCCGATGTCGAGTCTCTTTGCTGGCTATCGAAGTTGCTTTCAATCGGCTAGCATGACGTACCCAAGCCTGAACCTAAACAAATATCTTTAGCAAATTCTGTAATAAATTATGTTTAACTCTAGGGTTAATGATAATCTTATTTTAGGTTTGTCCTTCAATGGCCATTTCTAATAATCTAACCGTTTGTCAGTGATTAGATCACATAGTTCAGATAATGTTTTTAATTTTATATATACATAGTAATGTCTCATTACATTCTTAGCCATAAAAACTAAATGTTGGTAATGAGAATTTGGCTAATGACTTACATATTTTTTTCTCTTTACAACGCTGTATTATTTGTTAGTAATAGTAGTTATTAGCCGAATAAGCGTTCACGATGAGTCATTTCCACCCTCTGAGCCAGTACTACAATTTTTGTTGAAACACTAATAAAATCAATCAAGGTGATCTTCAGTAGTTCAGATTTATGTTTAATGTTTTTTGGAAGAACATAAAATAGCCTACAAGATAGTTGTTTGTATAGGTTTAAGCGATGTCTTTCGTAATATCATTCCATCTAAGCCGCAGTTGGACGTATTTTCTGACCCGGTTATTGTTCTATATATTGTTCCTCATAAAAAAACTCATTTTATCACTGTCGGTTTATTATGTTGCCAATCCCTCCGTAGTATATAAGTTTTTGTGCTTCAACTATGTTAAGTTTCTACAAACTAGGTTGTTATTTATCTACTTTAATTCCTGGTTGTATTTATTTATATTTATTTATTTGAACAAATAAATATTGGTACAAAGGGGCACCAAATACATATGCGCCTTACAAATCATCCGATTTATGTGTGGGTTATAGTACTGCCCGGATGCCCAAACAAAAACAGTTGGTTCCCTTAGGGAGCCACACCCAGAGTCTTCGGTCTAAAGGTCTGATCTACAAGGCAGTAGGGCGACATCTGGAGATGCAGTCCCATGGTAACCGGTGACCGACAATTGGTTCATACGCCATTTATTCCCTCAGGATCCTGGAGCTCATGTGGACTGTTGGTTTGAAATCAGTGTTTTCCAACTCCCCTAGGCGGACCCTCCATGTCCACCAACCCGGTTAAATCGCTGGACATTCGCTTTTCGTCCTCTCAATTTCGTAAACAACACTCGTCACGAGAAGGCATTGAGTAGGACTTCCCTGACAATGTCTGTATACACGTGTCCATGTGAGAGCATTTGGAGAGGGCGAACTGTTTCTCCCTACCTTCGGCCGTACCAAGGCATTTGGTAGCAATAATGCCCAAATTTTCCTAGTAACACTTTATATTTCCCAGGTTTTGTTTTATTTATTTCTTCTCATAGGGGATTTCCGGGGATTGTGGGATTTTCACAGTTTAAATCACGAGCTGATCTTAGCTAGACCACCATTGCAAATCTGGAATCTGTGTCTAGTGTAAGACAGTTATCCACCTCAGGCAATGTATAAGGGTTTTACATTATCATGATTTGATTGAAGTTCGAAATTAACAACATTGGATGTCGGTTCAGTGATCTAGAGGTTTAGCGTTTGCGGGCGAGACCGTAGGTCCTGCGTTCGCTTTTTGGATACGAGGTCGTGGATCCACGTAGCTGGGGAGTCCCATACTAAGACGAAACGCCCGTTCAATTATTTCGAGATTTCGATGGTGATCTAGCTTAGACCAGTCAGTTTGTGATCTAAATTACGAGAATAATCCATGTATGTTATTTTCACTGCTAGCCACGTAGCTTCAAGTTAAAAGTACGATGTCTTTTATGAACTTAAGTGCATGAACGACTTGTATTTCATTGAAACTGATATATCCCTTATACTTCCCTGTTATAATTTGGAGAACTAAAGTGATACTTAATAGAACAAAAGTAATTTCATGATCCAATTCCTATTTATACTAGGATATGTCGTTCATTAATATATACCTTGGAACACCTAATAAATAGCGCTGGCCCAAACAAGTACAGATTTATCTGCTCAAATTTCACTAATACTATTTGTGTGAAGGAGAGTTTTATGACATTGCTACACATACCAGAATACGTGGAGCAAACCCCTGACCTTTGACTTGTTGATTAATCAATTATTTCTTTAGCCAATTGTTTCCCTATTCATTATATTTTTTAATCATTTAGTCCTCTAGTACGTGATCTGTCTCTATGATATTTGTTCACTTTAGTGTGAGGATAAATGGATATTGCTAGTTCAATTTGTCTTATAATACTTGAATGAAATTGGTGAGATATCGTTTTTTATTGTATGTAAACTGTGTTGTATCTTACCGAAGACTATATTCTGGTCACCTTCTGCACAGTAATTTAATAAATGTCGTATATTTTTCTTCGAAACATCTCATTCCTACATTGTCTTTTTAACTGAACTCATATGTATTCACTTAGTTTTTTTTCACGATTCCTTGTAGTTGGACATGTACTGTAGTTTTGTCTCTTGATTGTACTGTATGCTTAATTAGTATTCTTTTTCTTTTTTTAATACAAACTAATTTCCCTATACTTGAAAGGATTAGTTTTAATTTTACACTTAATAATCGGCTGTTGATGTTCTTCCCATATATTATATCATTGTTTATTATTTATTTACATAGTCTGTTGACGTAGATTAACTGGAAAAGTTTGTAGATGTATTAAGCAGTGAAGTTTAACCGAGTGCAAGAAAGAAACAAAACAGTAGTTGCACCTTATTCGTAACATTATCATTATATACATAACTCTCATTTTCTCCACTTCATACGCAATCAATTAGCAGGGGAAATGTTCACTTATTTGTCTCCTCAAGGCATGTTGCAATTAGTCTCAAAACTTTGAATTTCAATGCATCTTTAACGGTATACTATTACTTAACCTTTTCCTCATATTGCTTAAAATTAAAAACTGAAACTGTGAGTATGGAAAGATTATGCAAACTCGAATTAAATTCTACGTGTAAATATTGTTATTTTGAAATCCAGTAAATTGATTATTTCTTGATGTAGCCTATGAATTGTGACTCGTGATCATATGATGAATATATTTTATACTCAAAAAATGTATTCTGTACTCATTAAGTACCTACTACTTTATGAGAATCAGGAGTAGTCTCTTGTTTCGCTGAAGACCCGTTGTCTATGGCACTTCTACTCTTGACGGTAAATTACTCTTAAATGTAACTTATTTCTTCAAAAAGTTTGACAAATGCTATAGAAAAAAAAACGAATACTCTCTGAACCTACTTTTAGCTACTTCATAAGTAGTTTATGAAAACTTTCTAATTATTTCTAAGTATTTTATAAAATTGGAAGTTGTTTAAATCTAAATTTTTCATTTTCTGAATCAATAGAATACATGGTTCTTCAAAGTTTCTGTACTTCGTACCAGTTGGTAATAACGTTAATCTCTGAATGTGAAGTTCTTTTTTAAAATTTGCCTATACGATTTGATTAATGATCTTAAAAGTGTATTCAGAAATAAAATGATTGAGACCTATATTTTCTTTGTAAGCTTGTTCACTTTTAAGATATATTTCAAATTAATTTCCAGTTAATATTAAAGCCTGTACCTATCACCAACTAGTAAAAAATGTCTAATGTCAATTGGTATAGTTTATTAATACCTTTTCTGTATGTATGTAGATTTTAAAAGGTATTTTATGTAGACAGAATTATGTTGAACCTCTTATGGTAACCACAGTTTCCCATAAAGCGACATTTTTTCCCTTTAAGTTAAACATATGTAACCCTTCCATTGGAATCCCGCAAAAAATATTTGTCGTATGTTCATTTCCATGTTAGTAAGCAATACATTTTGATCAAAATACTTGGAAATTACTTCAGCCATTGTTTTTTTTCGTAACAATGTATCCAGTTTGTGTACAGACATCTAGTGGACAATTTGAAAATCATGGGTTAGTTCAGTAGCATATTACTGTTCAACCTCAACGGATCACCTCCATATACGTAATTCATAAAAGAAATTAGCTGTGAACTAGTATCAACTCCTATGCTTATATCATAACTGGTTGTCGAAGTATATTAATCACTGATTCCTGTACGGTCATTAAACTAAATGCTCAATTTTAATGAGGGTTAATTATAATGTCCTTAAATATCTTCACTCTGAGAAGTCCCTTAGAGTTTTCAGCATTAATTTTCTAAGGAAAGTCAACAAAGATGATGCACAAATTAAGTTTGTAATTTTCAACTGATTGACTTTGAACGTCTTGTATCAGAAAGAAATTTACAGTGTAACGTTACTCTACTTGGTCGCTTCAATGTATTTTAGGATTGGTAAACTAAGCTTTGATCAGTGCTTGAAACAGTTTTGGCTAGTATCGAGAAGTCACTTCATGTCTCAACCGCGTTAAATTCCATGAACACTGTTATTTTTAGTTGTTAACGGTGCAGTCAAATAATCTGTTTGAAAATAGATGCTTTCTTGTACGTACGTATGTTCGGAATCACTAACATTTACTCAACAGCAGTCATGTTATGGCAACTAAATTCTAGTATCCCATGGCACATTTTAAATGACAACCTAGTTTAATTATTAGACCATTCACGCTATTATGTATTGATCAGTACTGCTTATCTCATTTATTCACGAAATAGCATAAAGCGTTCATCCAATATACAGAACTCTCATTTTAAAAATATTTTTAGTTATTTGTAATATCCAAACTCATTTATTCGTCAGTATGAATTGTAGAGATTGTTAAATTTCATTGAAATTATGAGCGGATCAATGTTAGGCCCTGGGCTCGAGTCCAGTGCGCGGTATTGTGGATGTGCACTACTGATAAGTCCCATACTAAGACTAAACAGCCATCCAGTGCTTCCAGGTTTTCAATGGTGGTCTCACATTAATCGGTTTATGATTTCATTCATTTATATTTTGTAAGTCGTGTTTTTTTAGCGTCACAGAACAGTTACCGAAAATCAAAGAGCTCTCTGTGTAATGACTCACTTCACTGAATGATGATATAGTTGGCTAGTCAAACATCGACCAGATGATAAGCAAACGCTATTGACCAAGTTTATATTCCCTTTCCTAAGGAGCGAAATACTCCACTGGTTGAAAATGTGACCTTTTTGTGAAGGGGAAAATATGTTTGTTTATGAATAAGTTTACATATATGCTCTACTCGGTTTAATCAATAAAGCTTTCCTCTAACTGGATGTCCTCTCACCCAAATAACCGGTTGGGGTTGTGTGTATGAAGTTTATGTATCAGCGTCATAATCGGATACCCCGTAACACAATAGTGACTTTCTCCAGGCTTAGGGTCGTATTATAATGCATCTTACTGTCAAACTATTGAATTTCGATTCCATGCTTCCTGTTTATCTACCTCAAGGTGTTTGTAACCCTTTGATAAACCGAGCTAAGAACTTAAACAGGTGCATACCGATAAGTTTCTTAAATTTAGAAAACACAAACTTCTGGATCCTAACATAGTCAAATAACAATAATGCTTTCAAAATAAAAAATGAATATCTCAGTGTGAATGACAAAAATTAGTATTTCATTCAAAGTTCTAATTAAGAATAAAATAATTGTTTCGGTGTCATTAATGTCTGTGTCATGTATTTTTGCACTAAAAAACTTGATTCGTTATTTGGCTATAATAAATAAATTGCGTCGATAAGCCACTCTACCTGATAACTTGTTTGTAAATTTCTTACTAAAAAGGATGTATCCTATCATAATCTTGTTCTTTGTAAAATACACCGATTTCTAGGTAAAATAATTATTATTTTGATTTGACTTCTGACCATTCTTTTAGATGAATTACAAGTTCAATCCAAACAGTTTCAGGCAGTTGCTGGTCGTGTACGAAGAAAATACTTTTGGCAAAATATGAAGGTAAATTGATAGGGAGAAGAAAACCCAAAAGTTGTGTTAACCATAAGTTAATTGTCTGCTGAAGCTTTCTAATTTTTTACCATTTTAATAGAATGTTCCAAACCGAAATGTATCATTAGATTATAAACATTTTCTATTTGTCTCGAAAAAAAGTAGTCACTCAATTACAACGTAGAACTCCGTACGTACGTACATCAGTTCGAGTTGCCATACCACATTAGCACAGAGATCCAGTTGTCGACTCAAATGCCATAATGGTAAAAGAAGTAAGAATGTAAGCAGTAATCGGAAAGATTAGAGTTTGAAGATGTTATTCAAGGAGTATAATCCAGTGAAATAAATTTGGGAAGAGAAGAAAGATAGAGACATGAAGAATTCAGAAGATTAGAATTTGGTAGAACACAAAGAGTGTATGCACCTTCGCCATTGCAAACGGTTTTGAGCCATGTCATTCAAGGTCTCTAACCATCGATTGCTATCATCTCGCGGATCCCAGCCAGGTAGTATACACCTACCAACATGGCTCAATCCACTTGTCAGTGATTTCATGGATTTGTGCCACGTTTTGGTCTGGCTGCCCCTAGCTTTCTTCCAACCTATTCCTACACCATGAAACATTGCACGTCGGGGCAGTCGGTGGTTGGGCATACGTAACACGTGTCCCAGCCATCTCAACTGACGAAGTTTCGCTACTTCACCAATCGACTTGCCATTCTTACCTAATACCCTTTTCCTAACAACCGCATTACTTACCCGGTGGTCCCAGTATATACGAGCAATGCTTCGAAGACACCTATGATCGAATACTAGTAGCCTACGACTATCCTCTACTCTTACCGCCCATGTTTCACTGTCATAAAGTAGGATGGAACTAACTGCTGCGCAGTAAACCCGTCCTTTGGTTGCTAGACAGATATCTCGCCTACGCCTTAAATAACGCAATTTGGCGAAAGCTAGACGAGCCTTCTGTATCCGTGCTGAGATTTCGTCACACACCAGACCTCTGGGGCTGATGAGACTCCCAAGCTAAGTGAAGCGGTCAACACTCTCAACTACTTCACTCCCTATCATTAGTTCAGGTATCGATGCAACCCAATCCTGAAGTAACATTCTGCACTTCGAGGGAGAGAATCGCATACCGAACACGCCTGCATTGTTGCTTATAGTGGTCAGAAGACTCTGCATTTTGTCAGCGTCTTCACCAAATAGAACTATGTCGTCGGCGTATTCTAAGTCAACAAGTGAGTCTCCCGGTAAAAGTTCAACTCCTGGAGATTTAGATGATGAAAGTGTTATCTCTAAAAGCATGTCAACGACAAAGTTAAACAAGAATGGGGAGAGTGGACAATCCTGACGAACACCATTTGAGGTAATCAATTCTGATAACGGTTCGCCATAAGCTCTAACTCGACCAGTTGTGTTCGAGTGGAGAGCCTTTATGAGGTTAATGTACTTCTTTGGTACTCCTTTCAGTGACAAACACTGCCATAGAACCTCACGATCAACAAAGTCAAATGCCGCTTTAAGGTCGAGAAATACTACGATTGTGAGTCGTCTGAATGTGTGTCTATGTTCTAGGACACGACGTAGTGTGAATATCTGGTCTACATATATATGGCTGAGATCCAGTGTTTCTCCCTAACCTTATGGTTTACCGTAGTAGCAGATATCACTGCTGTTTCAACAGTTTTTTGGATGTCATTCCACGCTGCCTCGGGGTGGGCACAACTTACATGGCTGCCTAACTGTTTTTCTAGTTTTTCCTGAAATATATTCTTAGCTTGGCTATCATTAAGTAGAACCCTAAGAGGTTTCCTTGCAGTGTCTTTCCTACGTCCACTAAGACGCAGACAGATACGTGCTCGCACTAAAGCATGATCTGAATCTACACATGTGCTCCAGAATGAGCGACAGTCTTCTATCGAGCCCCCCCCATCGGTGGCTGATAGCGATGTGATCTAGTTGGGTCCAACGTTGGGACGAATTCGTGGGTCGCCATGTCAAAAGATGTTTTTCCTTGTGTTTAAAGTTGGTATTTGCAAGAAACAGGCGGTTATCTGAGCATAGCTGCAACAGACGGTCGCCGTTATCTGTTCTTTTAGCCATGACACCATAAGATCCACCTAGGTGTCTTTCCCTTTCGCTTAGTTTATGCGCTTAAGCATTGATGTCATCAGTCGCTATGACTACATCAGAGCGCCTGACTTTTAGAAGCAGGTCAGAACACTTTCTGTAAAGCTCGTCTTTTACCTCACCTGAGCTGCAGTCAGTGGGAGAGTAGGCAGAGAAGACGAAGAAGCAACGACAAGTGTCCCTCTCTTTCCGAGTCCTTACGATTCTATTTAATCGGAAAGCGTACAATTGATTGTCTACTGGGATCCAGTCTTAGAGAGCTAGTTCTTCCCTAGAACTAAATGCTATACCTACGGCAGCGAGGCCACGGGAAGCAGCATCAGGGCTTCCAGATACACGAAGTGTCGATCAAGTTGGTTCGTTATTATGAAATGGTGAGGTCAAATAAATGACGCTACTCGGATCCTGTATGCGCGTTTCGAAGACGCAGCACACATCTATGGTGTAGGATTCTAAAGTCCTAGCTAAGGAAGCCTGTTGTCCTATTTGGCACAATGTTCGGACGTTAAAAGCTCCTTCATGTAGTTTAGAGCGTGCTTTCAGGAGACCAGGAATAACGTTTCGTGTACTCGGATCGTTTGCCCTAGCGGTGCGAGGTGATAAAAGAACATGAGGAGGGTTATTCGTGAAGATAAGAGAGTTATTAGGAGGTGTATGAAGGATTTGAATGTGACCAACTTGATCTCGTGTGTTGTTACGGGTATGAGAGCTAATATCACTTCCCGGCTGGCCACACCGTGTAAGGGTATTTCTTGAGGGACCTGAAAAGGAAGTTGGATTAATATTGGTCTTAACGACCTGGGAGCGTGACCGCAGAGTTCAAGGGACAACTGCTTGAGGCCGGTCACGCACGAACTTTATGTGGGAGGTTTTTAACGTGTTAGCTCCGTTCTTCAAAGGGCTTTACCGCTGTATACGGAAATCCGTGAGGTAAGGTGAGGCGTGACATTTTTAGGGGTGACCTTTTCTAACCCCTTCCTTCCTTATGAGAGGGCAGCATCGCTGCAGATGCTGGTTTTCCTAGGGAAACACCTGCTGCCACACCCCTCTACAGTCAGCAGTACGACTTCGCCCTCAGACCTTGAGTTGCTGCTTCTAGTCATACCGTTCTCCTATCGACCTGCCTGACATGGTAGAACCTACAGGAACATATGTTCTGGCCAGTATAGCTCGGTTGGGTCATCACGACAGGCATACCCGACCACCACGTCAAGGTAGCAGCTACGGTCGAGCGAAAAAAGTATTAGATATTCTAGTTCCGTACTGTCTAACAAAAGTATTCTAGGCTACAGTTACTACACGATTAGGTACTACCATTGCCAGAAAAACGAGATCGTAAAAGTAGATATGATGCATCGACTGGGTACCTGGACACAAAGAATTCGACTGGTAAGGTTATCGAACTCTGTTCCAAATAAGTATCGGATATTCGCCTTAATGTTCATAACAAGCTATTAGTGTTTAAACGTTTTATGGCTGCTGGTTATCACAGATCTACTTTTTTAAAGGGTACGTCATTGCCTTATGCACAAATGGTTTCATTAAAAGTCTGCAAAGGCTATCATTTTTTTGGGAAGTAACCAATTCAGTTTTAACACCCCGCTATTATCTTAACCTTCACGTAATGTATAACATTTGGGAATAAGAAATTTAAATGACTCGCTTTTCAAATATATCCTTACGGACTTCAATAATTTTATTTTAAACATGATTTCTGTTATCACCTTATACATTTGCACGATTCTATGTGGACTTCGTTTATGCTCTTTCTCATCTTAATTTCAGTCTTTAGCTCTGTAGCCTGTATCTGTTGAATCTCCGATTCATCTAAAAAGTTTACAATTAGTTTCTTTCTGAAGGTAGTATTTCATTGGTGTAATCGACGTTCTTATTCTTTAGTCATATGTATCGTTGAAACTTTTCACTGATTCCGAAAATACCTCGGAAATTTACTGATATCTTGAAACCCCCATAAAAAGTAAATCAGGTAAACTGATCACACACAACCACTTCACCCGCATTATTTCAAATCATGAGTCAAATTCTGTTGGGCTATTTAGTCTGACCATTCCTTCTCAAATTTTCATCGATAGCATTGTGAAAACATCTCCAAATAAAGTATGCGGTAATGGTTTAGTTTTGTTAACAAAGTATGTAGATGACAACTTCTTACTGTGCAATGTTTTGTAGCCCATATCAATCGTATTTTATTAGCTGACAATAACCGTCTATGAATATGAAGTATACTCTGTTATATCAAAATGCTTCTAAATAGAAGGGATGAAGCTGTGTCTGTTCTTATTCTCAAGAATAAACTATGATAAATAGTTGTTAATGGATTGTTGTTATGAGTTAATGCATTTGAGTAGCTGTATGGACAGGTAATGTAGCAGAAGGCTTTGGTCTACGTTTATCGAAAAAATGAGCATCTCATATCAACTTGAATCCTCCTTGATGTTGTTCCGAAGTCAGTTTGAACATAAATCATCGGGTACATAACACTGCCTTACAAGTAGATTCGCTCTGTGACTATGAAGCCTATTCTTTCTAGACTGAAAGTGTTCAAAAAAATCTGTTCCCAATTATCAGTTTTTTTAAGTAATAATCTTGATCAGTGACAAAATTTTTAGTAATCATGAAATTCACCAACTAGTTTTCGTCAAAAATAAATATCATTATTCTGTCGGCGATATCATCATGAAGTCATTTAATTCATGACGTTCTAGCGGCTTGAAGATCAACCAAATGCTCTGGTAGGGCCAAGAGTGGGGAGAGTCAGTTCGCTCTCTCCAAATGCTCTCACATGGACACGTGTATACAGCTATTGTCAGGAAAGTCCTGCTCACGTCGGGGTGTTGTTTACGAAATTGAGAGGACGAAAAGCGAATGTCCAGCGATTTAACCGGGTTGGTGGACATGGAGGGTCCGCCTAGGGGAGTTGGAAAACCCTGATTCCAAACCAATAGTCCACATGAGCTCCAGGATCCTGAGGGAATAAATGGCGTATGAACCAATCGTTGGTCACCGGTTACTATGGGACTGCATCTCCTGACGTTGCTCCACTGCCTTTTGGATCAGACCTTTAGACCGAAGACTCTGGGTGTGGCTCCCTAAGGAAACCAACTGTTTTTGTTTGGGCATCCGGGCAGTACTATAACCCACACATAAATCGGATGATTTGTGTGACGCATATGTATTTGGTGCCCCTTTGTACCAATATCTATATGTTCAAATGAATAAATAAGTCTGATGATTCTGGGAATGGAGTGAAGAGACGAGCATACGGCAAGTCTATCAATACAGTATCTTAAAATGAAGGTTAGATGTATTTGTTTTAAAATCTGTTGTATTTTCGTAACTAATTGGTCAGAGTTGTGGAGATCATGCTACTCAGTCGTTTGAGATATTATCAAATACAACCGAAAATCATCAGTGGTTATCATGTTGAAGTTGCTTTTGTGTTTAAAACAAAGTGTAAGGACTACCCTTTTTAGGGAAAGAAATCAATCTCAATTGCCTACGCACATAGATTGTAGTCTTTTTGTTCCTTTTAATTACTTTATCATCTCTTTTTCATTTGTCCTTAAATCTGCAACTTCTTTTTTGTGTTAGGCACACTTTAATAATATCATAATTTTGATATTTCATGAGTATCATAAGTAAAGTAACCAAGGACTGACTTAATAATTTCAAATAAACTGAGAATTGAGTACAATATTAGTAATCAAATAATAGTGTATTTGTAATATCTCAATGAGTACAAATTTAGATTTCTAACGTTTCACAACTGTTTAAGTAGCTTCTGCAGAGTATATTTAAATTAGCTTGCAAAACATCAGTTATTCTAGTTTCTACTCATTAGAATATCACAAATCAATCCTTATTCGATTATTGTATAGGTGTTATTCGGTAAATTTTTGAGCCATGATTTCAATTCGGAAATTGCTGCGTCACTAACACCTCAGTCAGTTTATACTTATGCTTGATTTGTCTGTTTCAGATAGGGTTTTTATGTGATCTTTAAACAAGCAATTAACGCATTATTTCAGACTGAAACTTTTTCATCAGATAAAAAGGCTGATTAGTTAATTCGATAAATATATCGTTTGATTGTCTTACTTAAGGGTTCTTGTGGAAATATAAAGCTACTAATTACTAGATCACAGCAAATACACACCTCTGTCCTTGGTTCTGTTTCACCATAGTGTCATGAACTTACATGTCACCTTATATTGATTTGAGTAATTACTTTTCAATTGTGAGTTCGAAAGCCTATATCATAGATTCTTTCAGACGAGAAATTATTATCCCTTAAGCAATGAGCAAACCTCTTAGTCCGCTACACGAACCCTTACGTGCTCACTGACTCACTAATTTTTAAATGTAAGCTTAAGTTACTGCATTTGTGAATAATATACGATTCTGTTTATTTAGTTATAAGTAAGTATGTTGTACAGTTTGACATATTTCCTTCAACAAACCGATGTTTTGTACGTTTGCGTTTCTTAGAGTTATCATTTTATTTTTGTTTTTGACGATTATTGATCATAAATATCGTCACTGAACCAATAAACAGAGAGCGTTACAGTGTAAAATTTTGCGATGATTGGTTTATTATGTAGAATGTTTTAATTGATTTATGTGTTTGTCTATAAGTTGCGTATGTATCTGCTATTCTAATTTACTTTTCATGTTAGTATGCTTAAATAAACTATTTAGTTTATTTAGGCGCCAGATTCATAGCTTTTTCCTAATTTAGTAAAAGCAGACCGTACATGTTGATTGAATCATGTTAAACCGTAAAATGTCTAGTTACATAGAAACTTGGTTATTTCTGTTTGTGGATAAAAATTAGTTGGACTGTTCGGTTTTTAGGTTTATGTGGTGTAAACTAATGTTTTCTTCATATGTATTAAAATGTTCTCTTTACTGAAAATAATTTCCTGCTAGATTAGCCTCATAGGACATCTTAATGCGTAATGGAGTCGTCGAAACTAATTTTATGAATTATGGTGGATTCTCCCCTACTGGGGAGATCTTAGTTTGTTGGAATCAATTTTAAGCATACTTTCTTTTCAACCGAACGGATTCGGTATTGAATAAAATGTTCCTTTTTTATTTAAAAATAAAACATATATACTTCAATAGAATGCTGTAACTCAATTAATTCTGTTTCTACTTCGTATTCCCTTACAAGTAATAATCAGTATATCATAATAACTTAAGCAGTACAACAAATACGGCTAACAGAAAAATTGCTTAAGTGCAATTAAAATCACTTATTTTGAATTCATCGGGCTCGGCAAAAATCTTTCCAACGGTAAGTGTGCGTGACTGGCCAAAAGACGGCTAGATTTCTAAGGAATGAGACATATATATATATATATACTATATGAGTAGGTATACTTCTTAATTCAGTTAGTCGGCTGTACCAGTTTGTTTCTTATCTCAGTATCAGACACTGCACATCACAACTTTCTTCTAGGTTGTAGATTTTAGCCAATTATATAACCATAGAAATTGCTCCTTATCTAGTATCAGTTACAAAACTATTTTGTATGCTATAAAAAATATCTTGTCTCAAAAATTAACATCAATCGTAAGTTCCCCAACTAACAAGATGTTATCATATATTACAAGCTGTACGTAATTTCAAAAGTATTCACCGAAGCATTAAGAACTTGTTTATGATTCATAATTCCCTGCCACAGTACATACGTAATAATAAGAACTGATAACTTAGAAAATATGTGTAAATCCTATTTCTACTACTATTTTCATGCTCATGGATGGATAAACTAAAATGTAGATTATTATCAGAAGGGGTTTTGTGGATATTGTAGTAATTTTAATAGTTGAGATCATGAATCAATTGAAGCTAGACCACCATGAAAAACCTGAAAGCACTGAACGGTCGTTTCGTCCTATTGCGGGACTCCTCGGCAGTGCGCACCCACAATCCCACCTCGTGAGATTCGAACCCAGGACCTACCAGTCTCGCGCCAGAGCGCTTAACCACTAGACCACTGAGCCGGCATCCGATGGTGTTAATGTCTAACTTCAACCAATCCACGATGTTGAGCACCACTAGTGTCTGGTTCTCCTATGGGGCGGGATTGAGCTGTACTGTTTGGGTTGTCACGTGAAAGTCTGGATGGTGTCTGGTTCTCCTGAAAACCAGTGCAAATTTACCCTGGCCCACAAGGGTATATTATATAACTGTGAAATGTGGCCACTTTTAGACCGTTTAAAAAATCTACTTTCATTTGCATTTCGCTAGAGAAAAATAATTATTTTTGCAATAGAAAATAAAAGTGGTTAAAGTGTACGATCTTTAACACTGATGTTATTGTATAAATAAGTTCAAAAACCACCCTTCTAACATTATGTAAGAGAATTCCACCATTTAAAAACGGAAGACAGTACATTGCCTTACGAAATGTCGACTAGTCTTTAAAACCTCTCGAACTTGTGAAATTCACTGTAATATGATTAAAAACGTAAAATTCTATTATCTAACCTGTTTCTAAACTTTCTTATAAATTAGTCCTCTTGCACTGCAGTTTTAAACTTAAAAAATACAACTTCCATAGATATTTTGGTCAACAATGAAATTTTGCAGAAACATTTCCTGTTTTATTTTATTGTAGATGTGGTTTGTTATGGGAGGATTAGCTGTTGTAATTGTTGTGGTTATTATTGGTGAGTTAGATATGTGCTCTTTCAATAGGTCAATCAATTTTTGTGACTAGGTATGTAATATTTCAATGTGAGGATCTCAGACTATTTGTAAATTGGAAAATAGGCTAATTTGAAAAACTCTACAAGTGTCATAACTCAGCCTGTAGCCCTTTTAGGGCTACTGACGGTCCCGAACCCGAGTAAAAAAAAGGAGGGTTGGGCGTGGAGTCGGCAGCCCGACCCCGTAGAAAACACCCTTGCTAAAACAAACGCTAACCAGAATAAACAATTTAAACCACTTATACTGTCCTCTCACTTGAACGAAGAATTATGACGCCTCATGATAAAAGCAGAGATTCTTCGGAAGTCAAAAGGCCGATGCCCCTTCTAACAACCAGGACAACAGCCTTTGTAGGTACATGGAACGTCCGGACAATGTGGGAAACCGGGAGGATCAACCAAATAGCAACGGAAATGAGGATATACATCTTGGCGCTCCTCGGAATAAGTGAAACACATTGGACCCAAGCTGGACAGCAATGACTAGATACGAGAGAGATGCTGCTGTACTCCGGTAACGCAGCGGAAAATGCTCCACACACTCACGGAGTTGCTCTGATGCTGTCAGAGAAGCACGAAATGCACTTGTAGGGTGGGAATCTCACGGGTCTAGAATCATCAAAGCATCATTCAAAACGAAGAAGGAAATCACAATGAATATTATCCAGTGTTATGCACACTCCAATGATATCAACGACAACAATGAAGATCAGTTCTACGAGAGGCTGCAATCAATCATAGCGAAGTACCCAGGAAAGGATCTGACAATTCTGATGGGAAATCCAAAAGTCATAGTCGGAATGAACAACACTGGATATGAACATATTATGGGACGACATGGACTAGGAAAGAGAAACGAAAATGGGGAGACATTTTCAAACCTATATGCATTCAATAAAATGGTTATAGGCGCACAATATTTCCACACAAACGCATACACAAAGCTACATGGGTCTCACCAGTTCACACTACGTAGAACCAGATCATATTTGCATCAACAAAAAATTCCGAAGGACAATGGAAGATGTGAGAACCAGGAGAGGAGCTGACATAGCTTCAGATCACCGCCAACTAGTTGTGGTCAAGATGAAACTGAAGCTAAAGAAACACTGGGCAACTGGAGAAACAGTATTACAAAGGTTCAATACAGCCCTCCTTCAACATACTGACAAACTCAACGAATTCAAGATAACTCTCAACAACAGGTTCCAAGCCTTACAGGATCTACAGAAAGAAGAAACGACGATAAAGTGAAGGTATCAAAGAAGCATTAACTTCAACGTGTCACGAGCTGCTGAACCGCAACAGGCATCATCATAAGGAATGGATCTCTATGGACACCGTGGACAAGATTCAAGAAAGGAAGAACGAGAAGACAGCAATTAACAACAGTCGAACAAGAATAGAGCACGTCAGGGTACAAGATGAATACACAGAAGCAAACAAGCAGGTGAAGAAGAGCATTAGATCTGAAAAGAAGAAATACGTGGAAAACCTAACAACGACGGTGGAAAAATCTGCAAGGTAAGGAAATATGAAACAACCATATGACTCGAGGAAGAAACTGGCAGGGAGATATAGTAAATCAGAGAGACCCGTCATAGACAAAGAAGGGAAGACAATCACAGAGGTTCAGGAACAGAGGGAAAGATAGGTAGAACACTTCGAGGAACTGTTGAATGAACCGGCCCCATTGAATCCACCGGACATCGAGGGAGCACACACAAACCTTCCTATAGCTGTCACTCCACCAACGACCGAAGAAGTCAGGATGACCATCAGACAAATTAACAACGGGAAAGCAACAGAACCTGACAACATACTAGCTGAAGCACTGAAGTCCGACATATAAGTAACTGCAAACATGATTCACCTCTTATTCAAGAAGATTTTGGAGGAAGGACGAGTAGCGCCGACCGACTGGAAAGAAGGATACCTCAACAAGATAACAAAGAAAAGATATCTGACCAAATGTAAGAATTACAGAGGCATCACACTCTTGCCAGAACCAGGAAAGGTTTTCAATGGAGTGCTGCTAAACCGGATGTAAGACGCAGTAGGCGCCCAACTTCGAGATCAACAGGCTGGATTCCGTAAGGATTGGTCGTGTACAGACGGAATCTCGACACTACGGATCATCATTGTACAATCAATTGAACGGATCTCGTCACTACACATCAACCCGTTTAATTGTAAGAAAGCATTTGACAGTGTGGATAGGAAGACTATAGGAGAAGTTCTTCGACACTATGGTGTACCTAAGAAGATCGTCAATGTCATACGGAATTCATACGACGGACTAGACTGCAAAGTCGCGCACGGAGGACAGCTGATAGACTCATTCCGAATGAGGACTGCATTCAGACAAGGCTGCCTACTCTCCCTCTTTCTCCTTCCTCTGGTGGTTGACTGGATTATGAAAACCTCTACATCTCAGAGAAAGCATGGAATAAAATGGACAGGTCGGATGCAACCGGACGATTTGGACTTCGCAGATGACCTGGCCCTTCTATCCCATACACATCAGCAATGCAGGTCAAGACAAACAGTGTAGCAACAGCCTCTGCATCAGTAGGCCTCAACATACACATGGGAGGAAGGAAGAGCTTCAAATTTGACACAGAGAACACCAACATACAAATTAATAGTAATGTGACAGGTGTACTGGTGGTAATAAGAATGATAAAAACAGTTTGAATAGATAACAAAGAAAGTAGGTAAGAGCGGTTAAATGCACATCAAAATAACAATTGGTGGAAATTACGTTGTAAGAAAAGAATATGTGAATAATCATTTTAACTTATATACATATATCCCTCTGTTTGAGTAAATGCCACTGGTCGATCAAAAATGACAAAGACTAGCTGCCTAGAGTGTGTGGATCACAACACAAAATTAATACTGACCTACCGTATATTAGCAGTGGTTATATATCAGACGTACGTTAACAGTTCGCCAGCAGTGCAATTGGGGTTTCTTTTTATTATTTTGCCTCGTTTTTCCGAAAACTTCGAATGTCTTGGTTGATCCTCTTACCAGTAATGCTTATATAGCCAGTCTTGGTATTATTCTTTGTTTACGATCCGGTATCTTAAGTTCTAGATTTTCAGATAATCAAATCTTGTCGATGATATCATTTACTTAAGCTGTGCAACCATATTCATAGCTGACTAACAAATAAAACAATCTGTTGGAAAATAGGAGGACGATTACATTATATCATGTGTAAAAGAAGACTCCATAATGATCGCGAATTTGATAATAATAATAATAAACCGAAATGTGTGAAGATGATAGAGCACTTGACGAGTATGAGAAATAATTAGAAACGTATGTAACCAACTCAGATTTAAATATTGTAATTCATCCACCCTATCGAGTATGATGTATATGTACACAGTCTTGTGAAGGGCATTGATATTACTATGCCGCACAAACTAGTGTAGTAGCAGCGCGTCCTCCGTTGTACCATCAAAACCTATCACATAGTAGATGAACTTATTACGAAAAGCACAATGACAAATGTGCGCACCATTTCACCAATACATCTGGGAACTGGACTGCTACATACTAGAGTCTGTATACACTGATTTGTTTTTTCATAGGGCTTTAGTTCATCGTTTATATTTTCCGTACCAATTATGATAAATACTTTGATCATTTTATAAAATTACTTAAACGTCATAAAAATAAACTATAACCAATATCTTAACTGGTAACTGTTATTCCGTTGGTAAACTAATATTAAAAGTAATACACCTGGAAGAAAACAAACTTCCCAACAACTAAATATACATATTGTGTAAATTTATGATATATTGTCTCATTTGCTTCTGCCTTTCAGTTTGGTCCGTATCTAACAAGCATAGTTGAATTAATACATCCCCAAACTGCCCGCGAACTGAATCTGGAACATGAGCTTTGATTATGATTGCTTTATTTATAAAAAAAATAACTTATGATCTCAGAAACACTTTTTAGTCTTTGAAATGGGAGATAAATGCAAATTATTGATCTTCAAATTAAATGTTCTTTGTCTTCTTATGAAATTTCGACGCAGATGGACAAATTGATAGATTTAAACATTCTTTACAGTTTGGATTCACTGGGCGACAAATTTGTTGGCCAAAACCGACTAGTAACCAATTAATTTCATCCCAGTGTTCCCTAAAAGCAATTGTAATTAGATAATGAGCGTTTATGCTTGATCATAGAGTCTAATAATTTGAATTTTAACGCGAATTCCTGGTTTTCTGTATTACATTTCCATGTAAAGATCACTGGATTTAATCATTTTGCCACATCTTCCTTTCATGGTTCATACAATAACAACAAAAACATATAAGTGCCAAATCATTTAGAAAATTTATGTGATTACTCCAGCTCTGAGGCCTTTTACTCAAAAATAATGGGATACCTTGGAGAGATTTAAGCTTGCCAAAGGCTGCAATATCAGTTACTTTTGTCGTACATAACTGAAGAGGTCAGTACTCTTTAGTTCCTGGACTAGTTCTTAACGTCTAAAATTTCACGAGACTAAAACAAAGATAAGTTATCTCCATGCATTCTAAATAACAAAAAACTCAGTTGTCGAGCGCTTGGTTTATGGTTATTTTTAACCCTTGATCAGTGTTATCAACCCTCCTAGGACCAATATTTTTTTCCATCATCTAATACTTAACAGCACAAAAGTTTTAACCATAAAGAAATCCCTGAAACAAAATGATTCCATCTGTCATGCAAAGATGCATCAAGTTGGACCTTTTAGGCAAAATACCATCGTAACCTCCGTCTAATGTTGTATTGCGGAGAGTGATTAAGGCAGCTAGCAGTGTGTGTGGTGAATCTTTTTGGGTTACTATTAATATGGTTGCGGATAGACATCTAAAGTCTTGCAAACTCCTGGCAGGTGTTATCTTGTCAGATACTAACCACCCACTCCATTCATATTTTTCTCCTTGTAAATCTGGTAGGATGAGATGTCATTGCATTAGAATTCGTGCACGCAAGCAAAAGTATAAAACCTCTACAATACCTTATCTGGCAAATATACTATGTGACGAACAGGTCGTTAGAGTTGACCTGGCCAATAACTTGTATTATTGAACATGCTTCTAGTTGAAGATGTTGTACAGACTTAGCTCTTAAAAAACATTTCATTTAATCACAGGTAGTTCACCTACTTAACTTTCGTGTATATATATGAAGTTATCAGTCTCTTCCAATTTATTTTTTAAAAATCTTATTTAAATACCTTGTGTTGATAATCATATATTTTACCGAAAATATGGTATTGAATGAAGCCGTCAATAGTAAAACCATAATAATTGTTAATCCAAAATGTGCTCGACTTATTTATTTTATAATGTTTCACCAAGCCACGTAGGACTGGTAATACTAACCGCCTGCTAAAACGCGAAGTAAGTGCAGCAGGTGGGGCCCGCAACTATTATTTTCCGTATCCACTTTGATGTGTAAAGAACTTTGGATACGCTCAACTGGTGTTTATATATTCCCAAATAACAAAACATATTAGTAAAATAATCAAATGCTCAAGTTTCGTTTTGACTTGATGCCTCCCTACTTTTAATCATCTATCTACTTGTCCAGATTAAAGCAAAGATAAAATTCTAACGAAAAAAATAACAGGTTAGCGCGATACGGTTTCCCGCATACATAAATTACAACTCTTTAGGCATTCACCGATTATATTCCAATTACTACCTTGGAAACCATTCCTCAATAGCCAAACGAGTTTCTTCTGGAGTTTTGGTTGGTTTTTTGCACCATTTCAAACGATTGACGATTCGATGTACATGCGTATCTACACCGATTCCAGTCACTTTTTTCCACGCACACTGCATTGCTAAATATGCCATTTTCGGACCGACACCTAGAGCGGTCAACAGAAAATGTAAACACAGTAACCAGGCAAGGTGCATAACTCCTCAACAGTCTCTGGTATGTCTGAGTTGTATTTTTCCTTCAAGATCTCGCACGTTTTCTTTATATTCAAAGCTTTTGTCTAGGAAAAGCTCTGGTGAACTTAGATGCTACCTTATAAAATCCCACTGGGTATATCAAATCCTGCAATTCTCCCGTCTTCATACTTGTCAATGTTGTAAGCGTGCACCCTCTCAACTTTAAGCGCTCCATTGCAGCTGACGTAACTTGATCTTTTGTCTGGCTTGACAACATAAGACTTATCAGCACTTGTAATCTGAATGTCTGCGATTTTAAAAATATTTAGCAAATGTGATCATACTTTAGGATGTTCTGTCTCATCAGCCAATCTTTCGCAACCCATTGAGTCTACTGGGGCGTCGCGACTTTCGCGCATTTTTCGAATATTGCTGAGTTGGACCCGCCAGTTAAGTGGTTCCCACTTACGTTTCATAGGCTCCGAGACACCGTCTTCAATATCGCCTACGCCAACTTGCTCTTGAGATCGGACTCTCTTCGTCATTCACCTTATGATGGGTTACCTGTAGTCACAAATAATACTCTCTTAATCGATTGTTAAATATGCATACTATCGAGTAAATGGAATTAAACAGCCACTAGTTTTAATAAAGGTTGGTCAGATAAGATTATCCAATCAATGTTTTAAAATGGCACCGACAACATTTCAGTACATTCGTGGAATTATGAATACACATGTACAACGACATAACGGTAGGCTGACGTTACGTACGAATTTAACTACAGTTTAGACATTATTTGTAGTTGTGATTTGTCAAAGTAGCTTTGTCACTTAGTGATGAACGACCAGCAAGTACTTTAGTGAAAGGTGTGTCATGACGTCTCGTATCGTTCATGATGTAGTAATTTACAGTACGTATAAGCTCGATAAGTAGCACTCACCGAGGCCGTAGCTACCAAGTGTTTTAAGGAATTGTGATTCAGCACATTGCGGAATCCTATACAAATGACTTGGACTCTATCTATCTAGTGAATTTTCCATTATAATGAATTACCCGGGACGAGTACTTACTCGTGTTTTCGTTTTCTAAACAACTGGAATTATTGTAGTTACTTGGATAGACATGCATTCTTGATGGGTCATCAGTCGCCTATGTTAGGGTGTACTTTTTCAGTAAGACATTGAGCAAGTATCGGTGGTTTCACTGGTCAATAAGCCAGAATATATTCCATATGGTTACTGTTGAACAACTACATCCTGACACAAAACTGGACTGAAACACGAACACAATGAACAAATATGATACTTGAAAAGTTTCTTTGGTCATAAATTATCTCATACTGTTTCACATACAATTCAAGTCGGATAATACTGAAACAGGACACTTAGTCGTGAAGCGTATCGTAAGTTTCGAAAAGAGAACGTTGTTATGCAGATCTCATTCCTTGTTTGACTTTAATTCCAGTTACTGCTTACTATAAAACACAAATTAATTAGGCCACTTCAGAAATCTGTATCAACGTGAAACTGATAACAAACAACAACGAACGGTGAGATTTATAAGTGTGAAAAAGATCACCCAATTATTATGTCATTTCATAAGACATCATGAAGTCAGTAAAAATTACTAGCGTGATTTTAGTTTAAGACAATTTGTCACTAAAGGTGGCACTTTTACTTTAGCCTCAAGGATTCGTAATCGGACCACGCTTCCTGGATCAGTTTAATGAATTTTAAAAGCTGTGACCCAACTGATAACTGAATAGCCCAAGGCAGAAGTAGCTGATAATTTCTTGTTGCCGATATATTACAAATAAGAAATAAAGACGCAGAAAATTGGATGAAAAGCTTGCGATACAAAATGTAATTCAACGCGAGCCAGCGCTAGCGGAAGGCTCACGGCGACGCATCCGCACCAGGTCACCATTGAGTACGTCTTCCTGCGAATCCATCGCAACGAGTAGCTAGTTTAGATTGAACACTTATTAACACAACGACTATCTTCGGAATATATCTTCGAACTCCTTCTTTCCTGACTTGTGATTCGACCGAATTTGGGATTATTCGATCAAAAAGGCGTCACATACAAACGTTTTGTCAGTCACAGAATGTACATGACGTGTTGAGTGATGAAATCGACGTGGTCTGTTACAGTCAGTCATAAACAACATCAGACGAAGAAAAAAACATATGCATCGGCTCAAGCTGCTACACCTCAGTAACACAATAAGATGAACACCAAATTCACAGAAGTAGTTACTTCGATGGTAGTAAATATATGTATACGCATACACAAAGATTGGATATTGGGATATTATAAAGCGAGAAAGAATTACTTTGTAGAAAGAAAGGTATAAAGGAATTTTAATCTCATGGTTTAAGGGAAGACAAAGGATGTATATGCCTATATCATTGTGATCCCTTCTGAGACGTCACCAAGCGACGTTAACCCCTGGTTATGATAGTTGCACGGACCCCAACCAAGCAGTCTGCATCTATCAGCATGACTCGGACCAGAGGTTAGTGACCTCAAGGACTGATGCCACGTTTTGGTTTGGCCGCCCCTAACTTTCAACCATTTCCAACACTAGTCAGCATTGCGCGTCATGGTAATCGGTGGTTGAGCATGCATAATACGTGCCCCAACCATCTCAGTCGGTGAAGATTTACAACTCCACCAACTGACTTACAATCATTCCCTAATACTCTGTGTCCAACCTCACTATTACTTACCCGGTGATCCCCGAAGATACAAGCAATATTCCTAAGACACCTGTGATCAAAGCTAGTAACTTACGAGCATTCTATACCCTGAATGACCACGTTTCGCAGCCGTAAAGTAGAACAGAACGAACTGCTGCACAGTATACTCCTTCCTTAATTGATAGACGGATATCTCGCCTTCGCTATAGGTAACGTAAGTCGGCAAAAACCAAATATGTTTTCCGAATCCGTGCAGCGATTTTGTCAGACACCAACTCATTGGGACTGATCAGACTTCCAAAATAAGTGAAGTTTTCAACGCGTTCGACTACTTCACTCACTATTCAAACAGTATTGTAGCTGTAAATAATTCCCCAAAATCAATAGCTCATTAAGTGTTCGACATTGGATGCTGACCACGTTGTTTAAGTGGACTTGTTTAGCTGAAGGCTTTCGGTCATGCATCCGTACCAGATCACGTTGCAACACGGCGTGGGACACAGCTCCTACGTTCATTAACCAGCTTATAGTTAAGGTTCCTCGATATATTGGAAACGAATCAAATATATCTTTCCTGCCCCTTCTCGTCTGACTTCTGGTTTCTATTTGACTGGGAACGAACGATAATAGAAGATACTACTGGTGGCTAGTTGTAAAAATAGAATATCCGTGGTATCCTCAGTGGTGAGACCGACGTGATCTGGTACACCAAGTTAATATACTGTGAGTCTGTTCCATTTTGGAATATTATTATTCATTGTTATTCTTTATTTGAATTTTATATATTGTGATATACTTTTTTTTTCTCGGATATATTTTAATTAGACATTTTCCGTCATCTATATTACTATGACGGAACACTCTCCTAAGGTTCTTAAGTTTAAGTCTATTCCCCCTATTTCGATTCAGTTAACGCCATTTTGGCCCGACAATATCGAGTCCTGGTTCTGCTATGCAGAAGCCGATTTTTGTATGCACGGAATCACGGACTCGCGCACACGATTCCTCGCGGTAGTTAAGGCGTTACCGCGCGAGTTTAACAGGTACGTAACACCTAGTATGTTTACTAGTGATGTTCCCGAACCTTACGAAACGCTTAAGCTATCGATTTTAAAACGAGGAGACCTAACTGATCGACAACGGTTAGACCAACTCCTTAACAATATCGGCTTGCAACATGGTTCTGCGACGGACATGTTGCTTAGAATGAGAGAAGTCATCGGCCAACGAACTTTCGATGATGGCCTATTTAGACAACTTTTCTTGTCTAAACTCCCTCAACAGGTGCAGGCAGTGCTTGTTTCATTTCAAAACAATGCCATAGATGAACTAGCTGCATCTGCCGATCGAATCTTGGAAATCACCAAATTCTCTAAGGCCGAGGGTTTTTCCATCAAAGAAAAACCCCAATCGACCTCGACTGACATGGCCGAACTATGTCACACGCTTACAAGATATCTTAGAGTTCGTAATGACCGTAGTAGGTCGAAATCCTCACGTAGGAGCGTTTCACGTAAGAGATCTGTCTCTCGTGGTCCAGAGACAGACAACCCCGACTGGTGCTGGTATCACAACCAGTACGGTAAATTCTCTAGAAAATGCAGGAAGCCCTGCAATTACCCGAAGTCTAAGGCGACTGACACGAATAAGATTTCGGGAAACTTCCCAGCCGGCACGCGTTAACGGCAACCGTAGCCGGCGAACATAGCCGTCTGTTATACGTCACAGATGTGACAACGAAAGTTCGCTACCTCGTCGACACTGGCGCAGAAGTTAGCGTTCTTCCAGCAAATCCCGACGACAGACTTCGCGAGTCTGTTTTAAGTTTACAGGCGGCAAACGGAAAACCGATCGCTACTTACGGTAAAAGGTACGTCTACCTTAACGCGGGTTTACGCAAACCCATACACTGGATTTTTGTGGTTGCAGATGTCTCTATGCCAATCATTGGTATAGATCTGTTACAACACCACAATCTACTCATCGACACACGCTCACGAAGGTTAATAGACGGAAACACTAAGTTATCTGTTTGCGTAACTGCTTTTTCTGGTTGCAGGTTATCCCCAGTCACGATTAAGCACACCATAGACCCCTTGTACCAATCAGTACTCGACAAATACCCCGGGATATACCAATCGCAATCGAAATTGCCTTGTGTAACCAGCAATGTTACACATCACATCTCGACTACAGGACCACCTGTATTTTCGAAAGCCCGTCGACTCGCTCCCGAAAAACTTAGGTTAGCCAAAAACGAATTCGACCATATGATAGACTTAGGTATAATTCGACCATCGAATGGTCCATGGTCATCCCCATTGCACATGGTCCCTAAAAAGGACAGCAATGATTGGCGGCCAACTAGTGATTATCGGCGTCTGAATGCTAAAACCATTCCTGACCATTACCCGCTGCCTCACATTCACGATTTGACAGCTACCTTGAAAGGTACAACTGTCTTTTCGAAAATCGACTTGGTTAAAGCTTATAACCAAATACCGATGGCACCTGACGACATTCCTAAAACCGCCATCATCACTCCTTTCGGTCATTACGAATTCTTGCGAATGCCTTTTGGTTTAAGAAATGCGGCTCAAACCTTCCAAAGGTTTATAGATGACGTCTTCCGAGGTCTCAACTTCGTACATGCATATGTTGATGACTGCCTCATAGCACGTCCGGACAGAGAATCACATCGCAAGCATCTGGACATTGTTTTTGATCGACTCCAAAGGCATGGCATTACTGCCAACATTCAGAAATGCCAAATCGGAACAAACTCTTTAGACTTCTAAGGGCACACTATTGATGCTCAAGGCATCCGACCCCTTAGGAGCAAAGTGGCGGCCATTCTGGATTACCCAGAACCGACCACGATCAAGCACTTACGAACTTTTAACGGACTTGTAAGTTTCTATAGACGGCTCATACCCAAATGCGCATCCCTTATAAAACCGTTAACCGATCAGCTTCGTGGAAATGCAAAATCAATTAGTTTAGACGACACAGCCCGTAAAGCATTCTCCACAGTTAAGGAACACATCGCTAAGGCGACCCTGCTTGCTCATCAGGACATTTAAGCGCCCATTAGTATCGCCGTAGACGCATCCGACTCAGCAATCGGAGGAGTCTTACAACAATGGGTTAACAACTCATGGCAACCTTTAGGATTTTTCTCGAGACGGTTGCTAGACGCGGAATCTGGGTACAGCACGTTCGGTAGGGAACTCCTAGCTATGTATTGTGCTGTACGGCATTTCCAAAATTCCATCGAAGGAAGAGAATTTACACTTTTTACCGATCACAAACCTCTTACCTTCTCTTTAAGTTCATCTTCAGACAAGTACTCACCGCGAGAGTCTCGACAACTCGACTACATTTCGCAGTTTACTTCAGATATACAACACATTTCTGGAGCAAATAATGTAGTCGCAGACGCCTTGTCTCGAATAAGTTCCTCGAACAGTTTCCAAGGAATCGACCTTCCTAAACTCGATCAGCTTCAAAAAGAAGACATTGGTCTTCAGCATGAGTTATCCTCGACAACTCTTAAACTAAGTATTAAGCAGATGGGAACAGGTAAGGAAACCTTACTCTGTGACACATCTACAGGTAGGGATCGTCCAATAGTACCAAAACATTATCGACGCAACGTCTTCAATACGTTGCACAATCTTTCTCATCCAGGTGCTCGTGCAACAGTCAAACTTATAGCCGAACGCTTTTGTTGGCCTGGCATGAATAAAGACGTGAGGGAGTGGGCACGCTCCTGTGTAAGCTGTTAGAAATCTAAGGTCATAAGACACAACAAATGTCCCTTAGGCTCTTTCAAAACCCCTGACGCTCGTTTCGACCACGTCCATCTAGATTTGGTAGGACCCTTACCCGACTCAAACGGATACTCATATCTCCTAACATGCGTAGACCGTTTTACTCGATGGCCAGAAGCAGTACCGATTAAGGACATAACTGCTGAAACCGTGGCTCGCGCTTTCGTCGAACGATGGGTAGCAAATTTCGGCTGCCCTTCCACAATCACTACAGACCGCGGACGCCAGTTCGAATCTGGACTTTTCCGTTGTCTGACCACACTATTAGGAATCACGCGCTTCCGAACGACCGCCTACCACCCACAAGCAAACGGGTTGGTAGAACGTTTTCATCGACAACTAAAAGCTTCATTACCAGCTTCAAACGTTTCACAGTGGACAGACGCCCCTCCACTCGTCTTGCTAGGTATCCACAATGCAGTGAAAGCTGACATTGGATACACGACATCTCAACTCGTTTACGGAACGACACTCCGACTCCCAGGAGAATTCGTGGATCCTTCAGCTTCTTCATTGAACATGGATCTAAACTCTTACACGAGTAGGCTTTCAAACGCTATGCGTTCAGTTAAACCTGCTCACACTCGACCTCAATCAACTGATGTTTTCGTTCAACCCGAATTACGACATAGTACACACGTCTTCATTCGTCGAGACTCACATCGACGACCCCTCGAATCAGCATACGAAGGACCCTTCAAAGTTCTTCAACGCGAACCTAAGTACTATGTAGTCGATAGGAACGGTACGAACGATAACATCAGTATCGATCGACTCAAAGCAGCGTACTTAGAAGGAAACCCTAGCTACGTCGATTTTCCTTCGGTACAAGCAAACGACACAGCTACTACACTCGTAGTATCCTACACGACAACCGACACACAACTTGATACTTCGTCAACGTCGATAGATAAACCTAAAACAACGCGTTCTGGAAGACAAGTGAGATTTCCAGAACATCTTAACGAATATTGCACGTAGGACATAAGCTTTATCTTGAATTCCCCTTTCATAGTTTATTATAAAAAATTTTTCCTAATATGCTCATTTTGTTTATTTATATAAAAAAAACAAAAAAAACAAAACATTTTTATTTTTCTTTGGCGTATATATATTTTTTTTTATATATTAAAAAAACCAAAAAAAACCCATTTTTTTCCAATCGCTTTTACGCTGTTTGTAAGTGTATTAGTTTATTCATTTTTTTCCGCTCATCTTGTGTCCTTACACAAGTACGAGTGTATTTTCGACATGCACTCACACGTTTTATTTTTCCTCTTTTCCAGGACGGCTGGAAAAGAACGAGGAAGTTTCCCAAGGAACCGAAATTTTCATTGTACTATATTTCTTTATTGCTATGTTGTACATTTTGGTCCCATAGTTTAAGGAAAGACGACCAGACGCTGCTAAACGAAGCAAGCTATCAGAAGAGTGTTTACCAACGACAAACTCGTTGGGTTTAAACTTCTGGCTGGTCACGTCTTAGGGGCATCACTACCTCACTAGGGGGGGGAGTGATCTGTAGCTGTAAATAATTCCCCAAAATCAATAGCTCATTAAGTGTTCGACATTGGATGCTGACCATGTTGTTTAAGTGGACTTGTTTAGCTGAAGGCTTTCGGTCATGCATCCGTACCGGATCACGTTGCAACACGGCGTGGGACACAGCTCCTACGTTCATTAACCAGCTTATAGTTAAGGTTCCTCGATATATTGGAAACGAATCAAATATATCTTTCCTGCCCCTTCTCGTCTGACTTCTGGTTTCTATTTGACTGGGAACGAACGATAATAGAAGATACTACTGGTGGCTAGTTGTAAAATTAGAATATCCGTGGTATCCTCAGTATGAATGGTACATGTGGTTTCATGAAGACTTTTTCAGTATTCGTATTCGGTGGTAGCATTCAACTTTCGACCAGTCAGTGACTAGATATTGTTTAGATAGAACAAGTTGCCTATCATAAGCGAGCTGCTATATAAGTTGAAAAATAAAAATACATAAAGTGAGAATAAAAGAGAGTAGATAAATGATAAGCTTTCTGAATACGTTTAGAGAATTCGTTTGAGGTTTACGTTTCGATGAAAGACACTGCCACAAAACCTCTCGGTCTACAGAGCCAAATGCTGATTTGAAGTCAACAGAAACCATCCTTGTCGGACGTTGAAAAGCATGTCAGTGTTCTAGAACCTGACGAATAGTATATATGTGGTCGATGCAACCACGACCAGGTCTGAAGCCAGGCTGATTTCCTCGTGTTTGTAGTTCACGAGTCTTAGGCGCCCGATAATTAGTGAGGCTAGTATTTTAGATACTACGTTGGTCGAACTAAGCCCTCTATGGTTATCACAGGATCATTTGGACCCCTTCTTATTTATTGGGACAATCAGTGGTTGAGACCAGACAGATGGGATTTCGTCTGACTCCCAGATTTAAGCTAAGATATTGGACAACGTAATCGCTAAAACTGGACCACCATCCTCAAAGATCTCTGTAGCTAATCCATCAAGACCAACTGTTCTTCCTCGTTATATATTAGCTATAGCACTTTGAACTTCAATGAAGTCAGAAGGCCTCCTTCAATGTTCCATTCAGGCTGTTTGGGAATGGTGAATAGTTGTAGAGTAGCTGAAGACCAGCTGAACTGCCACTTAATGTGTCCCACACACCGTTCTAAACGTCTGGACTGAAAGCAGATAAGTGTCGTCTTTATCCGAGATCGTTTCACTTACACTTGACTTCTTAATTCCGGTTTTTTTGTCAGTCTGAAGAGTTGTCTGGTGTCACCTACAGCTTCCACCTTTTCCATCTCTTTTGCTTTAGTTGCCCACCACTGCTAATGGTCGTTCCTTAGACTTTTGGTTAACCTAGATCTGATTTGCTTTTGCTCATTATCGTGTTCGGAGCTAGATGGAATGAATTTACGAGAATCCATCGGTGCAATAGACTTAATAAGTATCCACTGGTTTTTCGTGACTCTTTGGTTCAGATCACTGATAAATGTGGCTGCTGTTTTCACAGGTGCTTGTATATCTTTCCAAGCAACATCTGGGTCAGCCTCGTTTTCAGAACTGCCCAAGTGTGACCCCAGTTGTCCCTAGAATCTACTTTTGGCTTTCTCGCCATTGAGTTAAACTCTGATGTGGTTTTTCTGCGTCCAGTTAGAAGCAAGAAAATACGTGCTCGTATTACAGCATGATCGGCGTCCAACCAGGCAATGCAGGTGTGACAGTCTTCTATGGAGCCTCTCCAACGATGACTTATGGCAACGTGGTCTATTTGAGTCCACCGTTGGTTTGGTGCAGGTGGTAGCCATGTTAGACGATGTCTCTCCTTATGCTTAAAATTAGTGCTTGATAAAAATAAACGATCATCTGAGCACAGTCGCAGCATACGATCACCATAATCTGTTCGTAGAGCCAGAATACTAAAATACCCACCTAAATGTCCTTCTGTTTGATTCATGCTACCTAATTGGGCATCAAAGTCAGCCACTACGAGAACTATGTTTGAGCGCTTAGCTTTTTGAAGAAGTTTCAGAGAGGTTTCTGTAAAAGCTATGTCTCACTTCATCCGGGCTACATCAGTGGGCGCATAGGCAAAACGACGAAAAGGCAACGACGTGTGTCCCTATCCTTCCGAGTTCTGATGGAGCCATTTAGCCGGACAGTTCATAGTCGACTGTTGACGGGGATCCATCCTAATAGTGCTTGTCCTGCCCTCGTACTCAGTGCTAGTTGCCCACACCGTGGGAGAGTTCTTCTGGAGGTACCTGAAAAGGCAATTGGATTAGAGTTAGTCTTGATGACCTTGTAGCATAACCCCAATGCCAAAGGTACAACTGCCTGAGGATGGTCACATACGGCCTTTTGGGGTAACCTTTTTGCTAACTACGTAATTATTGAGAACTTACCGCCAGAGATGGACATCAGTAGGATGAAGCGTGCATTTATAGGGTTGACCTTTTATGACCACACCTCTCCCTTGTAAGAAGGCAGCATCGCTGTTATGCTGGTTGCCCGAGGGAAAGGCCTTACTGTCTCACACATCTGTGTAGTCAGCAGTACGTCTTCAACTTTAAACGTTGGACTTGATCATTTTAGTCTTATCGCTATTCAACTGACCTACCTGGCATAGTAAAGCCTTTAGGAATTGCTGTTCCGGCCAGTATAGCTTGGTTAGTTTATCACAATGACCAAGCCTGACCTCTAAGTCAAGGCAGCATCAACGGGCGGGATCTGTTAAACGAATGATTTTCCATTGTGTTTTATTACAACTCTGGGAGCTCTTTCCAATCATGTTCATCTTGGTTTAATAGGACTCTTACTGCATTCAAATGGATGTCTCACTCCTTAATGTGAATGAACAACTCTGTTGGCTGCCAGTAGCTGTACTTATCAAAGTGAATACTACTGCATTGGTGGACCGCGGATCCGCCGAACAGTGACCAGCAAACTCTGACTCTCCTTTCACTAATATACCGACCATGGATGTCCGTTGAAATCTGTGCTTTTCCGTTGTTATGATAAACTACTAGAAACCATAGGACCCCAAACAACCACCTACCTACTACAAGTTTACGAGTCGGTGGGACGATTTCGCCGATAATTTGAGAACTTTTACTTTGAGCTTTAATCGCAACCCATTGTACTGACATCTTTACACTTGTGTTGCTTGGAATATTCTGTTCAGTATGGTTGACGTCGGGTTCGTTGCAGTCGACACTTCGATTTCCAGGAGAATTCGTGATCTGTCCGTCTTCTTCAATGAATGTGGTTCAGAACTGCACAAACGAGCTTACAAACGCTATCCGTTCACGTACACTTGTTTTCATTTGACATCAGTCAACTGATGTCTTCATCCAACCAGACTTAAAACTTAACACACGCCTTCTTACGATGCGACTCATTACGCAGACCTCCGTAAGCCGCATGAGAAGGATCCTGGGGAGTTTTTTATTGCAATGCTGGACACTATTTCACCGATAAGAACGCTGGGACGCTTTTTTGATTCCTCACATATGTCAGAATGATTGATAATTCTTTCACCGATAAACTTCTTGTGTGTGTTATGTGTTACGTCCAATTATTTGTTTTTGCCCATTCCAACTATTGAAGTACTGGCCGTCGATATTCGCAAATTACGAACCCAAGTAGGCAAGAGAACCAAAACTCCAAATTTGATACCAAGTTTATTCGCAATTCACAAATAATCGACCAAAGTCGTTCTAACAACAATAATTATAACAATTACAAAACAAACCTTCAATTTTGTAGGTTCCCGGAGCAAAAACTCCCAAATACCAAACCAATGACAAAAGAAACCAAAATGTCCGAAAAGAATGATATAAACAAACAAGTCCAAAGGTTAAGTAAAACAAACACATCCAAAAAACACAGTAAATTGATGTACAGTAAAAAGGTTTTATTCGGCCAAATGTCTTCAGTTCTCCCGTAACATTATGAGCGGATTTTTGCAAAGTGTGATGCATCAAAACTGATGTTTTCGACCGAACAGTTATGCATTTGTCAAATGACTGTGTCGCAAACAGCTCTGGACCGGATTTGCTTTATTCCCTGGTTTCTAGTTGTTCATTTCTTTTCAGTCCACGTAAGGCACGTCTGTAGTGGCATTGGTCCCTAATCACAGTCCTAAAAGCTGGGCATGAGATAACTGAGAAAATATGCTTTCAACACGTATCACTAAGAAAAGGTCAATAATGGCGAACACGTGAACACTCATTAGAAATCCACTTCACCGGACGGCATAGTTCGGCGTTGCAGGCGTGGTCATTCTTGTGTGACTCATTACTATATTCATAATAAATGTGTTGTTGTATCTCCAGCATTATACGTCCTCCATCGTATTCTGGTGATTGTTACGATACGATGAGTCAATGGAGAAAATGATGTGACTTCCACTTATGATTTCAAAGATTGGGCAGTTACATCATGGCAAATCTACAATTTTAGGATTAGGTCTATTGTTGTAGCAGTACTGATAATGACATAGATCATAATTTTACAGGTCTACCCGTACATAGAGTACTTCAGTTTAACCAACAAACATATTCTTAGCCACTAATATTTGCTTCTCTCCTCCCTTATAACTGTGTTTTGTTACGTATCTGCCTAAGGGACTTGTCACGGTGAATCCTACAACATTTGAAACATTTTGATCTCGCCTTTAAATTGGTACAGCAGGTGAAATCATTGTTATTCGTGTATAACTTATTGTTATTATTTTTTTCAGTATGCTGACAATACTAAAAGCGTAAACATTAAGGAACAAGCGGTGATATTTTAAATGCAATATCATTTTTTATGAATGTATTACCCATAGATACCTTTAAATACACATTTGAGAGATCAAAAAGTAGAAGGTATAATTCTTGTTCGCATCATTAAAAGGTTACTACTGAGGCCTATTACTGACGTAAAATTCAGTACTGATGAGGAAATATATCGGTGAATTGATGGTGCCTTAGGTCATTGATCATCATGTCACATATTGACCGAAATCTTTCTAACTATACTAGAGAACTGAGTGCTGACGAGTTCTCATTCCAATTTAGACATATGTACAATACGCTTGTTATTTGTAAGGTCCACAATGACCTCATGAGAATATTGAAGAATCCAGTTAGGCTCACCCATCAAGGAAGTTCACAGCAGATGAAGAAAATGGGTGAAGAGTTGTCTTTTAGACGACTTACAAACAAAAAAATTTAGGTCTTTTAGAGGAAACTCAAGCATGAAGGGGTTAGGAACTGGCCGATGCACAAATTTAACTAGTTTCGTCTCCTGTGATATATAAAAGATGTTGTTAAGGCATTCGAGTATGTAGTCGAGGCTATAAACTTCGTAGACGCAGTTGTGGAAGAAGCGAATTCATGGTGTTACACTTCAAATGTGACTACGTATCCCAGAAAGTTTTCAAACAAGTATTTGGTGAGAAAAGTGAGGCAAATATAATTCTTGTGACCAAACGTCCCCATTTATACATTTCAAATGTGATGCACCCAGCGAAGTGGCTATGCCTAAATCGCAAGGAGCAATCTAAATGACCAGTAATGCAAGGATACTGTAATTAGTGTTATCTACGCGTCCGATCATCACTTTGAGGTTGGAACGGGATTACTCAATGCAGCCACTTAGTTTTGTATTTGTCAATTTGACGGCTCTTTTAAAGTGAGTTATATCAACTGATATTCCTCCTATTCGCAAACGCCTCTCAGTGTCATTCGGCAAATGTACACTCAAGAATAAAAACGGCCTAACCCCATTCTATTTAGTACATAGGAGCATCCATTTGAACCAGGTTGGAATCCTACCAAATCAAGATGAACACGTCTGGAACAAGCGTCCGGAATTACGATAGTGGAAGGGAAATTGATTGCGACCAATCATACTTGATTGCTGAGAGCTCACACTAAAACGTGCCTCACTCCTTCACGTCCTTATCTTATCAAGGTCAGCAAAATCATACTGCGATCAAGTTGATGCTCGCTCAAATATCTAAGTGAGTACGATCGTGCGACGTATTGAAGACATTGCGCTGGTGATGCTTCGGCACAAGTGAGTGACCACAACTTCTAGATATGTTACATCGTAAAGTACACTTCCTTTTCCCTATATGCTTGTACTCTTACTTTTAAGACTGTCGACGACAATTCGTGCTGAAGATCGATGGTTTCTTTTTGAAGCTGAACGAGTTTGAGTAGGCCGATTCCCTACAAATTTTCCGAAGTTATATGAAACAAGGCATCTGTGACTGCATCGTTCGAATCGGAAATATGCTGCACATCTGTAGCGAATCGCAAAATGAAGTTCATTTATCGAGACTCATGGAGAGAGTACTTGTTTGATGAAGACCTAAGAGAAGAAGTTGTAGTTTTAGGATCAGCTATGTGACTGGATACTTGGTCTTCAACTGGGAGTTAAAAGGACCGTATATCACCTTGTAAAACTGGCAGTTCTCTCCGGAAAGCGCTGCATGTCTGCTTACTGTCCCGCGGCCATATCGATATGAATCCCAAGGGTTTCCAAGTACTTTTCACCGGTTGCTGCAAGAGTCCTCTGATTGCTGAGTCGGATGTGTCTGTAGCGATAATAATGAGTGTTTTCTTATTGAGGTGTCCAGGGATAGTTGACTTGGCGATCCTATTCTTCACTGTGGAAGGTGCTACCCTCACACTAGACCACAAATGGTGCAATATTCCTTCCCATGAAATTGTTCTGTCAATGTTCTCATGAGAGACGTGCAATTCGGTACGAATCGTAGATCAGAACTTACTATGCGGTCAAATGTGCGTAATTTACGGAATGAAGTTGGTTCTGAGTACACCAAAACAACTATCATTTTATTTTCGAGAGGAGTATCGATATTATGGCCACGAAAGTTAAAAAAGTTAATTACGATTCGGCAATTCCGAATGTTTACATTGGTGCCGCGTTTTTGAAGCCGTTGAAAAGTAACGTCCAGATGCTGATGATAGTATTTCTTATCCAGATCTGCAGTTAGATATCATTGACATATGCGTGCATAATGTTGGGACCTATGAATGGATAGCTGACAGATTTTTTCAAAGTTTAGACAGAATCTCTTAAGACAAAAGACAGAAAAAATATTCGTAGAGTTCACTTGACTAACGCAATCGTAAGTACATTCAAGTGTTCCTACTAACTAATTTCGTTCGAAATCATTCACAGAAACTGACCATTTTCCAGACAATATTAGGTTCAAATTGTGATGAGCGGGGTTTTAAAACTACTCGGTACTAGTGATGTACACCTGTGAGCTTTGTGGTCTTTCATTTAAAACAGAACAGGTATACAGGATTTATTCTGGTCGATATTTTTTAACAGGAAAGTTATGAACATGACATTAGTGAAAAACACCACAAAAAGTTTGAGGAAAATGAGTTCAATTATGGACGGCAACCGTTAGTATAAATCTAGTCTTATTTAAGTTTAGATCTCATTTTTGTTCTATATGCTATTGTGGAAACATACAGGGCTATAAGTGCTGGATCAACCACACACAGAATTCTCGTCATAAAGCAAATTTGAAGTATTTCTATGAATTTTATGGAACTGAGTGAGTCCTACTTTTTATCAAGCACCAATAGTTTTTCAGAATTTAGTTTTTAAGGGGATTCATGGGTAATTACAGCGTGCTTTTGTGAATAACTTTTCAAAGGTTGAGTACGTAGTCTAACGACGAATGGAATTTTGTTGACTTCATTAATATAGAACCCACTAATATATGAGATATGTCCTCACTGTATTACAAAATTCACTCACAGAGACTGACTTTTGGAGGAATCTTTCCATGGTGTGAAAGTTTGTGGCTTAACATACCGATACCATGATTGCGGTAGCATTTTGCTCAGCCACTGAGTCAACCATCGATGAACCATATGACCAATTACTGGAATTTTAAATAGTATATCTTTGGTACCTGAATCTTGTTGCACCTTACATGGATGTTTTCCCACAAAAATAAGTGAATAGTGCTATTATTCGTATCGGTAATGCTATGGGCGCCATTCTGGCTGAAAATTTCGGTGAGACTATAATGTGGACGAGTCAATCAAATTTAGGTTAACAGGTCTTGGATTTTGGCACGGGATTCACTCACTCATTTGGTTAAATAAAGTTTTCGCATTTAGCTGATTTTCGTTCGTGATGAAAAACCCAATCTAATGCCTAACCCTAACCATCAACTGCAAATCATTATCTCTATTCTTCCCACAGGTTCATAACCCTCATTTGGCTTTAGTAAATAGGTGGACATTTTCAAGGTCACTCTGGTGTTGTGTAAAGGTCGTCCATATTTCATAGTCTCACCAACATTTCGTCAATGTTTAACCCAGTAGAAGTTGCTGTTACATGAACTGTCTAACATATAGTACAAAATTTGGGTTGGAGTGTCTTTTGTTATGTGAAAGCAGATACTTTAAAGACCTAGATTCTTCTAACCACTTTAAAAGCGGTGGTGACACTTCACAGTAACCTCGAATATCATTTTTCGGTGATCAAGAGTATCAAAATTGACTTACATATTGTGGGTAAACAAAAAAAGTTAATGGCTATTTTGTAACTGGCGATTTCGAAACTGCTTGTGATTGCCTTTCGAGATTCAATGAATATTAAATTCGTGTTTTCCTTGTGATTGAGCATCATTGTTATCTATATCAATGTACTCAGATTTAAATTAACTTGTTTTGACTGTCTAATTGATATTGTTTGGATACTATTTTATAGCCCCAAAACTGTGTTAGTACAAGAACCAGTTCAGTCCAGTCGCGAACCTAAAACATGTAGGTTTCTTTATGTTAATAAATTTAACCTTTATTATATACTTGCTTAACATCTCGTAATATTTATACCTCATGTTCAGAAATGATAACAAAATGTTCCGTTATACCGTATTTCTCTTAAGGGTCTCGCAATTGCATTACCTGAAAGATAACATGGTACATCTGTAAGAGAAGTCTCCTCTTCATTTCAAAACTGTTGTATAAACTACGTTTATATTCCTTCCTGAGAAATTTGTTCTTACTGCATACAAATAGGCTTGTTCATAGAAGTCGGGTGGCAAGAATAGATATTTGGCGTTGAGTACATTAAGAATATCCACCTAGACAAGTCGGTAAATCTTGATCCTATACCGGAAATAAACAAAGCTGTACTCATTTAGCCTTATCCAACTTATTTATTTGAACATAAATATTGATACAAAGGGGCATCAAATAAATATGCGCCACACAAATCATCCGATTTATGTGTGGGTTATAGTACTGCCCGGATGCCCAAACAAAACAGGTGGTTTCCTTAGAGAGCCACACCCAGAGTCTTCGGTCTAAATGTCTGATTGACAAGGCAGTGGGGCTACATCAGGAGATGCACTCCCATGGTAACCGGTGACCAACGATTGGTTCATACGTCATTTATTCCCTCAGGATCCTGGAGCACATGTGGACTATTGGTTTGGAATCAGGGTTTTCCAACTCCCCTAGGCGGACCCTCCGTGTCCACTAACCCAGTTAAGTCTCTGGACATTTGCTTTTCGTCCTCTCAATTTCGTAAACACCCCGCCATGAGAAGGCAGTGAGTAGGACATTCCTGACAATGGCTGTATACACGTGTCCATGTGAGAGCATTTGGAGAGGGCGAACGGACTCTCACCATTCTTGGCTGTACCAGGTCATTTTGGGGCATCTAATACAATTCTCGGCGTTGTCATAAGCTGAGACAGCATATCGCCATAGCGAAATAAAATCGACATGAGTACTAAAATAGTCGGAATAATTCGAGGCTAATAGTCAACATGGGCTCCAGGATCCTGAGGGAATAAATGACGTATGAACCAATCGTTGGTCACCGGTTACCATGGGAGTGCATCTCCTGATGTAGCCCCACTGCCTTGTCGATCAGACATTTAGACCGAAGACTCTGGGTGTGGCTCTCTAAGGAAACCACCTGTTTTGTTTGGGCATCCGGGCAGTACTATAACCCACACATAAATCGGATGATTTGTGTGGCGCACATTTATTTGGTGCCCCTTTCCACCAATATTTGTTTAAATAAATAAAAGTTGTAAATGCGTCTGGCTTTCAGTCAGTATATTCCAGGTTGAAACTCGGCTCCACCTACTTCGGTTTAGGCAACCGAGTAATATCACTAGCTTTCATATGGGAAGCGTGACTCAGATCTAGGTACATGGTGAATAAGTTCAAAAAAGGGATATATTTTACGTAGATCCGTCAACTTGTAGATTATGATTTTAGATCTAGGGCCCTAAGTATGATCTTAGGGAAGTGCATATTATGGTTTAGGAGCCTCAAATGTCACTATTTCCACGCAAGTCATAATTCAAAAGAGTGAGTAACTCACTTTACAAATACATACCTGCAAATTTTAAATTTTATCGTTTACTAGTTTATTTCCCATCAGTATATATCTCACATGTTGGACGATGTTGGTCAGTGGAACAGAAGCATTCAATTTATTTTCTAAATCCTGAGCTTCAGTAGGGACATATTTGCTAGGTTGTGCGTTAATTATGACCAATTGCTGATCTAATTTAAGATTACAGCCTTTAAAACTGCAATTTTCTAAAGTTCTACGATGCTTTTGCTTTAATCAGGTCAAAAATCTGACCTAGTCAGCAACGGTTTTCGCACACACAATGGGAAACGTTCGTCTGATACCTTCCAATCATCACATAACAAGTGTAATAGAAATATTTCTTCTACTCAGTTATCTAAGAAATCAAAAATTTCAAACTGTTCTGATGTTCATGAGGGTGGGATGATGTTAAACATTGTAAGTAATTTCCTTAGTGTAATTGTTAAGTGTCAGCTGCACTCAATTATAATTTCCGTTGCATATTTTTATGACAAAGTAATGACAATTTCTGATTCAAGTTGAATTCTTGTTGTGCTTAGGTCACTCTTGTTACATCTATTCTCTCTTTTCAGTTAGAAACTATTGATAAAGATTCAGTAAATACACGTAAGCAAGAGAAGCAAACTCAAAAGATAACCACTATTAACTCTAAAGGTAAACATCAGAGTGTATCAAAGCGGTTGACTAATGAATCACGCTACAAAGTAAGTAAATCTACTAGTTTCAACCGTTGTGATTCTAAAAAAATGAAATCTGGACGGGAGACTTATTCCCCTGTTTACCCCGAAACACTTGAGTGCCTACCAACCTCTGTAAAACCAATTACAATTCAACCTCCTAACGAAGACACAAATAAAACTGGAGAACTCCAGTGTATGGAGAAAGCATTAATAATTTCTCAAGAACTTCAATCACTTAAAATCAAACAAGATGAACTGGAGGAAAAATTACGGACTACTGAAACTGAGTTAAATTTGGTGAGTGTTAGTTGCATATATCTTATCAAAGTTTTTATTGTGTATCTTAGTTACAGTTTTTATCTCATTCTGGGTCCAGATCAATTGCTTCTTTACAATCGTGTCGTTTATGTAATTTTACAGATAATATGTATACTAAGTGTCGAATTTTTCCGTAGTAAAACGGGACAACTGTGTTTTACTGTCGCACTATAAAATGCCTATTTCCATTGTTTCAGCAGTCGGAGTGTTGAGCTTTAATCATAATATCTGAGTCGTCTCTACTTTATAACTTCACAGAAATGAAATCTGAGTTCTAATCTATTCTACTGTGAACTGGACCTTAAAGTTAAACTCAACAGAAGTAGTATCACACAAATTATCACCTTTATGTGATATTTCTTCCTCTTTAAATGCTTTAAGGTAAACAGAACACATCAACGCTTCATTTAGTGTTATTATTTTCAGAGTTTAGTTCAGATGATAAAATTACTTTGAGGAACTCAGACTCTTCTATCTGTTTGCTCAGTTTTATTATTTTTCGCGACGCCAGTGTATAATATTTTTAATATGAGAATAGTTTGGGATTTCTCAAAATTAGTATCTAACTACCTTCACACTTCAATTGTATTCTCTTCTTAGGAAAAGATTTTCCGGTCAGACTTTACTGGCTGTCTATATTATAAAAAGACGAACTATAAAAGCGAAATGTCTTTCATTTCACACCTAAACAAATTTATCGTTCTTCAGTATTTTTGTGGCTTTTTCTAAAGATTTAAAATTCTACTTGTTTATAAATTATAACTACTAGGAAATTATCTGCCGCATATATTTAAATTGAAAAGAAATAGATAAGCTTGAACTTAACTTTTACCATGTTCAGCTTGTAATATCCAAGTCGTTTTTTTAGCTCTATGATCATACTGTAATTGATCGATATATATAATGGTATTTTATTAAAGTTACTTAAAAAGAACGGTATTACTAAGTTAATTATATTTTTTCCCATATAAAGATGGTCTAACCTTGACTTTAATCAAGACATTAGGTGGGAAGACCACTAATTGTCATGTATGAGCGTTTTGTAAAATTTTATGTTACATTCATTTCATTCTAGTTTATCTCTACATTGCTCTCATCACTACTTAATTTTTGTTACGACCCTACTTTTTAATATTCATGCTTGGTTTCGGTATGGAATATGAAAGGAAATCGTAGAAAAAGACAATGTAGCAAGAAAGCTATTGAGTTGTGAATAATAAGTAGTGTTATGGAAGTTAAGCAATAAGTTGTAATCTGAATATGATTTAAGGTACGCTTGCCTTCGACGATTGTCTGTTTATAACTACATATGACAATATTCCAATTGTTTTATATATCTATTTCCTTGCTCTTAATCCAAATTTTTACATTTTAATTTAGGTCAAAGCTAAAAGGCGTGAGTTGAAACAGGAACGATCCAATCTACTACAAGGTATGTTTTGGATTTTTTTTGAGTGTGAACATATTGCTAATTTATTTAAATGCACATCTGGTTCTGTGAAATGAACCAATAATTTTTATGTTTAAACAAACAAAATGACAGTTTCTTAGTAATACTTATTTTTATCGATTGTTTCATTTCTTCAAGAATTTCTCAAGCAAAAACAATAACGGTGCCGTTCTAATTAGAGTACATCAATAAAGTATTGTTTGTCAGTTGGTGCATAATCCTACCACTATGTGCCATGAATTTATGTATCATCTTAATAATGCGCATTTGATACGATACCAAACGATTAGACCTAATAGTCGGATCTTAATTAAATGGAAAATGAGTGACATAATTATGCTATTTTATCATGCTTGTTCTGTACCATAAGCCGGTCACTTTATTTCTTGAAAGGTGATTCATCTGGCTAGTGATCTTGTCTTTGATTTCTGATCGTTCGGGGCCTACATCAATAATTCACTTTCGTGAATAGCAATCGCCCCCGAATGCCCTGGTATGGCCAAGAGTGGAGAAAGTCAGCTCTCCCTCTCCAAATGCTCTCACATGGACACGTGTATACAGCCATTGTCAGGAATGTCCTACTCACTGCCTTCTCATGGCGGGGTGTTTACGAAATTGAGAGGACGAAAAGCAAATGTCCAGAGACTTAACTGGGTTAGTGGACACGGAGGGTCCGCCTAGGGGAGTTGGAAAACCCTGATTCCAAACCAATAGTCCACATGTGCTCCAGGATCCTGAGGGAATAAATGACGTATGAACCAATCGTTGGTCACCGGTTACCATGGGAGTGCATCTCCTGATGTAGCCCCACTGCCTTGTCAATCAGACATTTAGACCGAAGACTCTGGGTGTGGCTCTCTAAGGAAACCACCTGTTTTGTCTGGGCATCCGGGCAGTACTATAACCCACACATAAATCGGATGATTTGTGTGGCGCATATGTATCTGGTACCCGTTTGTACTAATATTTATGTGTTCAAATAGATAAATAAATAGTATAGCAATTATTTTACTACCCTATACCGTTTCGTTTATCTGTCGCTTAACCTTTTATACGTCGATCTTAACAATCGACGATTCGTTCGTCGGATCATCGAAAAATCTCCTCTATAACATAGCCGTAACTGATTTCCGAGATTTTGTCTAACCATGAGGCATATGTAATAATCCAGTGTTTGGGGTTTTATGTGAAAAATATTTATTAGATGATAATTGGTAATCTCCGTTGTTGTCTTTGACCAGTCATCAAGACCCTGGGATTCTTTATTGGGTCCTATCCAGGTGGACTGTAGTAGACGTCGAAAAATTTTGGTGGAGTTGTTTACTTTCTTCTGAGTTGTCTTTAAGTCCGAACTAAATCGTGACGACCTATAGAGTTAGTAGAAATTAGAATCGGTTGTAATTGTCACATCCATTTACTACTTATATTTTTCTTCGTCATGGATATCTTCTTGTACCTACATTTGTTCACGCTTTTTATTGTCATTCTTACCAGGTACAGATTTGTGTACTTGACTTCAAGCCATATTCTAAGTGTGGAGGCTATTGACACTATCTAGTTGCCCATACCAATTAGGTCAAGCTAGGTTCGAACTTGTGGCTTAACATCTGAAAGTCGAATGCTTTACCCATTGAGCCACCTTTCTCTAGTGTTATTTCTTTATTTTTGTACACGTGATGTCTTTTATTGCTATAACCCATCAAATTATTTAGATTATGACTATCTGAAGCATTTGTCGCTCGTAAAATAGATTTGATAAGTTTGATTCTTAAATAAAACAGATGTTCGATATCTTAATCACAGAAATCTATATCTACCACAAACTGCTAGCCATATCAATTACTATTACAGTTCCATACTACAGTATTGACAAATGTGGTTTTGATCTGGTAGTTTTTTATATGAATTCGTTGAAACTAACAGTTGTCTAAATTATAAAACGTTCTTCAGCACGAAATACCAATGCAGTTTATCTAACTCTCTTATTACTCGCTGCAGTTTTCTAGTTCTACGTTTTCTGTTGTAGTTTGGGGGACAATTAAACCAAAAGGTAAAAGGTCGCATCAGTCCATGAAGTTATAAACCACTTAGCTGAGCCATGTTGGTCGATGTAGAGTACCTGGTTGGGTCCGCGCTATTTAACTAGTATCGATGTATTGTGTAAGTTTGCAACATCATAAAGTCAGAAGCAAAGCCTGTCTTCTGTGCTACAGAAATGTGTTGTGTCCATTAATATAGTGGTTGCCAATGGCTTGTGTTTCGTACGAAAAATATAGTACCTGTATTTGTAAAGCGTTTCAAATTACTTTTGCCACTGATCATCAGTTTATATTATCACGTTAACCAATAACGTTTCTTCTAAACAATCTTCTTTTCCACATAACTTTTACTCAATTCGTTGTCAATCTTGCGGTATGCTGTTCATGCATTTAGTTCATAAATCTAACAATCAGATTGGCGTGTATTTATAATTTAGTCATATTTTTAATTCCATCATGGCTACCCAATTGTCTTATCTTAATCATATTTACCCAGTGATTATTTTATCAAGTATTCATTGTTTATCTTCTTTTCCGATCACTTACGTAGCCACACGGTTAAGTTTTTTCCAGTAAATGTTTCTTTCATCTTTCGTTAAAATAGGACTTAATCATTCGGACTCTGACATTGAGAGTCACGTGAATACTTCTCGTTCTAAGCCAACCGATATACGACAAAATGTCTCCTTACCAATTCAAAAATCGCATGTGAAAGTTGTTGCTTCTATAGCTCCTTTGGATACACCTGATGTTGGAACATCGCATCCTACTCATTTCATGCCAAATCCAAAAGCAGTAAATAAACAACAAATTGATATACCGTCAAGTTTATCGTCCGATGTAACAAGCAATCAACAACCAGGTAAACTTTAGTTTCCTATTTTGTAATTTATGAGCTACATGTGTCAGTGTATGCACTTTATATAGATAAGAAGTTTGTGAGTTTTATTGAGTAGTTAAAATGGGATCTGTTTGCTTTTTATTCTTTTTTATCCCGATGTTACGAAAACTTCCATCTGTTCATCTGTCTTTTTAATAATTAGAATTAAACCAGTCTAAAAGTGCTATCACATCCTCGCCATCAGTCCCTGAAACTACTTTCAATGTTCCTACAACCTTACGTGTTCCTCCGAGTGATGCCTCTGCAGCTCAACAAGAAACAGTATCTGATCCATTTAATCCAATACCTACCAGTTCAAATTCTAATGGTGTTGATTTAGAGCGTCTAGCTTTAATACGTCAAGCTCTTCAATCACCAAACAGCTGGCAGTTCACCTTTGATGAAGTTGATCAAATGCTAAAGCAAGCAGCAGCTAAGAATTCCGCCAAGACGGTTAATCAAAATGTTGGATCGTTAGGACACCTATCTCAAACAAGACCTACTTCAGACTTACCACTGACAGTCGAAGGTATACTAATTATTCTTAATAGCCTCATTGTTATACTAAGAATTCTTTCTGTGTACTTGCTCTCTCCCAAAGACCTGAATAAATAGGGTTTTTTTCCATTCTTTACTTTAGATAAAATCACACCTCCGATAAAAGGTGAGCCAGTCATCTACCCAACAGCAAAGATTAAAGAGCAATCAATAAATTCGAATGAAAAAACTCACACCGTCACATTCGATTCATTTAAAACTACCGACCCTCCAAGCCTACCACTCGTACCCTCGATTCTTCGCATGTCACCTCCAAAACAAGTGAATAAATCCCATATATCTTCTTCCTCTTCGACATCATCATCATCATCAGATGATGATGGTGGTGATAACGATAATCATGAGAAAACGTGTAAAGACAAGAAAATTTCATTTCCTTTTAGAGCTAAAGTTGAAACTGATATGAGTTGTCCTCTTTTGAAATCAGAATCCAAATCTTCAGGAACATTATCCAATAAGGGTAATATTAAAATAGGTGAATTTCATGCTTTTGGTGGCTGTGCTACTGCTGTGATTGATATGGCTATAAACCCGATTACAAATGTGGCTTATATTGGAGGACAGAACGGTACTATTGTTGAATGTGACCTAAAAGTAGGGAACTAAACCTGAGTATTTTTTTTAATGAGTATTTCGAGTTGTAGTTTATATTGATGTATTATATACTGTGTGATAAAATGTATTTCGTTTCCTTTATTTTCATATATATTATCTCATTACTATTTTTCATTACACAAAGACTATTCCCCAAATGCCCTGGTACAGCCGAGAATGGGGAAAGTCAGCTCTCCCTCTCCAAATGCTCTCACATGGACACGTGTATACAGCCATTGTCAGGAATGTCCTACTCACCAATCGTTGGTCACCGGTTACCATGGGAGTGCATCTCCTGATGTAGCCCCACTGCCTTGTCGATCAGACATTTAGACCGAAGACTCTGGGTGTGGCTCTCTAAGGAAACCACCTGTTTTGTATGGGCATCCGGGCAGTACTATAACCCACACACAAATCAAATGACGATTACTACTGAAAATATTATTCACGCTTTAATTAACATTCAGACAAATCACAGAGACAATTATTTGATAACATTTTGGAAGTCTGATCAGTCCCAATGAGTTGGTGTCTGACAAAATCGCTGCACGGATTCGGAAAACATATTTGGTTTTTGCCGACTTACGTTACCTATAGCGAAGGCGAGATATCCGTCTATCAATTAAGGAAGGAGTATACTGTGCAGCAGTTCGTTCTGTTCTACTTTACGGCTGCGAAACGTGGTCATTCAGGGTATAGAATGCTCGTAAGTTACTAGCTTTGATCACAGGTGTCTTAGGAATATTGCTTGTATCTTCGGGGATCACCGGGTAAGTAATAGTGAGGTTGGACACAGAGTATTAGGGAATGATTGTAAGTCAGTTGGTGGAGTTGTAAATCTTCACCGACTGAGATGGTTGGGGCACGTATTATGCATGCTCAACCACCGATTACCATGACGCGCAATGCTGACTAGTGTTGGAAATGGTTGAAAGTTAGGGGCGGCCAAACCAAAACGTGGCATCAGTCCTTGAGGTCACTAACCTCTGGTCCGAGTCATGCTGATAGATGCAGACTGCTTGGTTGGGGTCCGTGCAACTATCATAACCAGGGGTTAACGTCGCTTGGTGACGTCTCAGAAGGGATCACAATGATATAGGCATATACATCCTTTGTCTTCCCTTAAACCATGAGATTAAAATTCCTTTATACCTTTCTTTCTACAAAGTAATTCTTTCTCGCTTTATAATATCCCAATATCCAATCTTTGTGTATGCGTATACATACATTTACTACCATCGAAGTAACTACTTCTGTGAATTTGGTGTTCATCTTATTGTGTTACTGCCTCAGCAACATCGATCAGACTGTGCGTCCACTCTTTGTGTTGTACCAAATTCTAATCTTCTGAATTCTTCATGTCTCTATCTTTCTTCTCTTCCCAAATTTATTTCACTGGATTATACTCCTTGAATAACATCTTCAAACTCTAATCTTTCCGATTACTGCTTACATTCTTACTACTTTTACCATTATGGCATTTGAGTCGACAACTGGATCTCTGTGCTAATGTGGTATGGCAACTCGAACTGATGTATGTACGTACGAAGTTCTACGTTGTGTCTGACTGACTGACAAATTATACCGTATATCTTTGTCAGGCCATATTTTTAATTCATACTGAGCGAATGGTTATTAATATTTAATAAGCAAATCATAGGAAAACGACGTCGAGGAAGTAACAGTGACTTCTATGAGCAACAATATTGTGCTATGTTGTCTAGATACGATAAGTTAACAAATGTCATGTTGATTCTGTGAGCGAATTCTAAACGGGAGTGGTTGTCACTTTCGGCTACCCACACCGTGGAAGAATATTTTTTCAGGCATCCGGAAAGGCAAGTTAATTAATGGTGATCCTAATGACCTAAGATGATGACCACAGAGCCCAATGGACAACTGCTTGAGGCTGGTCAAATACGACCTTTACATGGGAAGCTTTTGATGTGTTGGTTCCGTAATTCAAAAGCCCTTGGAAGTCGGAAACGGGGATCCATGGGGCAATATGAGGAGTGATATGTTTAGGATCGACCTTTTGTAATTCCTTCATTCCGTAGCGAGAAGGCAGCATCTCTGTATATGTTGGTTGTCCGAGGAAAAAACCTTATTGCCTTCGCACCCCTTTGTATTCAGAAGCAAGACGTCGCCATCAGACCTTAAGTTGCCGCTTCTAATTTAACTGTTATTCAATCCATTTTCCTACCATGGCAGGACCTAAAGGAATATGAGTTCCAGACAATATAGCTCGGTTGAATCATTGAAATAATCAAGCCTGACCACCACGTTAAAGTAGCAGCTACAGCCAGGTACCAAGAGAAAATCATCTGCTTCAGTTTAGGGACCCAAGCAGTACCTTGGCCTACACAAATCAAATGACGGTCTGACCTGAAAAAGCACTGTCTCTCAAATTCGTATTCTCACAAATTGTATTTACAATTATTTGGTAACATTTGTTTATATCTCATATACTATCATTTATCTATTCCCTTGAATTCCCAATTTCGGACTTCCTTTACTATTCAACGCATAAAGCAGGTAGACCATAATGGGAATCCTGTCCTATCCGAACATTTTCAAGTCAATGAATGATCGGAAGTTGAATGACGACGACTAATAGGAATTCCGAATCAGTCTTTATAAAACCACATATGGCATTCATACTACAATCTGTTCCTGGCTAGAACTAACTACCGACACACTCATCGACGATGTGCTACATGGCGCCCTTCCCTTACATCTCAAGCATTGACTCAGATTGATCACATCACGATCAGCTACCGCTGGCATGGTTGTGTACAAGACTTCTGCTACTTTTGGATTACTTATTTGGACTCTGATCACGCTATTGTCTGCTTTAATCTTACGTTTCAGTGGCCAGTAAATTCATCATCCTAAACGGATCAATGTCAGCAAATTAGTTGCGGCTTCTGTTGCAACTAAATATCAAACCGAGCTAGGTTCAAGGTTAGCTACCAGCTTACCGAAAAGTATAGATGAGCATTGGTTGTAGTTGCGTGACGCCGTCAAAACGGCGAGTAAGTTTGCTTGTGGCTTCGCGAAACGTCCCGCTTATAAGCGCTGTGTTTCTTCGGGCTTCTCACAGCTCATTGAAGTCCGTCAGTCTACTCCAGGTGACCGCGAGTTTGACCACACACGAAGACTGTTACGTAATGAACTTGGGCGAAGCTTGCGTAAGGACCGAGAAGCCTGCTGGTCGAGACGTGCCAGCGAGTTAGGAGCAGCAGCTGCATCTTGTAACTTCCGGAGGCTCTTTCAACTCATCCGAGTCACTGACAGCGAGAAGTTTGGTGTAAGTGAAACAAACTGTGAAGACGATGGGATGCCAATCATTAACATCTATCGACGTCTTGGACGACGGGCAGTTTTTCGATGAGCAGTGCAACCGGTCTGCTGCCTCAGCAACATCGATCAGACTGTTCTACCCTCCATGGCCTGTGACGACTGATCAACCAAATGAGGTGGGAGTCCTCAAGGAACTCGACCCCTTGAAGCGTCACAAATCACCAGGCCCAGATGACTTACCTCCGACCTTTTTTAAAGATGGTGGCGACTTTCTGGTTAAGAAGCTAACTGAGTTGTTTACAAAGGTCTGTCGATTAGAGAGTGTACCAAAATTGTGGAATGAGCCAATAGTCGTCCTTATATTTAAAAGGGTTCATGACGTTTCGCTAACGACTATCGAGGGATAAGTCTTCTTCTGATCGCGTCCAAACTATTGGCTTCCATCACTCTTCGTAGATTGTTCAAAACCCGAGACAGATTGGCTTGTAAGGATCAGGCTGGTTTTCGTTCTGGTCAAAGATGTTTTGGTCATACCTTCACCCTCCGCCCAATGTTAGAACACCATCATACTTATCACAAGCCAGCAATCGTAGTGTTTCTTGACATTAGGGCCGCCTTCGATTCATTGGATAGGACTGTTCTCTGGGATTGTGTATTAAAGGAGAGTGTGTCTGAGAAGCTTATTAACATCTTAAAAACCTCATACACAAACACCTCAGACAGAGTGAGGACATACAACCACCTTTCCCCATTGTTACATTCAAGCAGTGGGGTTAGATAGGGTTGCACAATCGCACCATTCCTCTTCAACTTTGGTAGCAATGACGTTCTGGAGACAGCTCTGATGGACGTAGATAACGGTAGTATGGATCTGTTGCCTGGAGAAAGAGTTCTCGACCTTGAGTATGCAGATGATAATGTCTTACATTGCGACGACATCCAGGTCATGTAATTCGCACTTAACTAGTTGTTAATCATTGTCCTTAGCTATGGTATGTGCTTTCAACCTTCTAATTGCAAAGCACTTTCACGAGACTGGCAGGACCCTGATCCTGCGCTCGTCGTGGGTAGTGAGCGGATAGGAGTAATCGATAAATTCGTGTATCTGAATAACTGCATAAGTGCTGGTGGTGGAGTGAGTGATGAGATCAATTCACGTAAAGTAAAAGCCAGAGAGGCTTATGCCAATCTGAACCATCTTTGTCACCTTCGTGATGTTAGTGTAGCTGTATAAGGTGGAATCTACAACGCGTCGGAAAGAGCAGTTTTGCTCTATGCTCGTGAAACCTGGTCTCTTCTAGTTGAGGATGTTGGACAACTCTCTGTGTTTGATAATCGTTGTCTCCGAAGGATTGCTGATATCCCATGGCAACATCATTTTGATAATGCAGAGATTCGGCAATGCATGTTCGGGGCCCAGTGACGATAATTCAATTGGTATTACCATTTTGAAACACTGACTTCGGTGGCTTGGGTGTGTCCTACGAGTGTCGTCCCAATGAATTCCACGTTGTGTATTATTTGCCGACGTTGAGACCGGTCGCAGAAAGCAGAGGTGGTCATTGTATGACATGGTGTCGTGGTATGAAAAAAAGCATTAGAGGACTGGCTTCTGTTGGTCCTTCACGACTCCCTGGTTGAGGTCCTAGAGATGGTGCAACACAGTGACTCGTATCAAAATAGAAGCTAGTGGCGATCCTTCTGTAACTTCCCTTTACTTTTTTCATAAAAAAGAAACTTCTTTGCCTTGAAGAATTCTTTCTGTTTGTAAATCTCCTCTCCCACTATTATTCTTTCCCTGTCGTACACTTATTTCTTTTCGTTGTCCCCTTTTTTCGTATACACACTTTACATTCCCTATCTTTTCAAAACCGCATTGTTTTCTTGTGGCGCATATGTATTTAGCACCCCCTTGTACCAATGTTTATGTGTTCAAATAACATAACTAACTCTTAGTTTTGAAATATCACTTGATGAGCGTTAGTATGGAATAAACATCAATAAAATTAATATTCTTTTGGTAATAACATTATCACTTAATATAGATATTGATAGCTAAACTGTTTGATTTATTCTTCTTATCTCTTATTTTGACATATGTGGTACATAATACATGCATCATATCACTTCCTCTTTTGATTTTCGTATTTCTTTTCAATAAAATAATAAACTACTAATTGGATCAGTTTTTAACGTAAGGGTCTCAGTTTTCCACTTTATTGATTGATATTATGGACTGCATTGGGACAGTCTATCGACTCAATGCTATCAGCTTTTCAACTAACTTCAATATTCCTGATAAACTATCATTACTGCTTATTCCTCAGCATAAATTTCAGGAGTTTTCTTTCAACCTAATCAAATTTCTAAGAGTTTGATTGTACCAAACTTATATCTTTTTTGTAAAATTAATATTCTTAGAATCAATTATTCTGTTATTTTGAATTTTATTTCTCACTTTACAGACTCACCACTGTATATCTAAACTTCCACCTAGAGATGCTAGCATTACGAAATTGTGCTTAGATCCTAATGGTGAATCAATTTATGTCGGCTATTATGACCATTATTTTGGTGAATACAGCTTACAAGTTAGTAGTTATTTATTTGTTTCTCTATAAAGGATTTTTATGTAGGTTTTCCTGTTTTCTGTTTTTCTTGTAAGATAGACACAAATTATCTTGATTATTTAACACTCTACCTTTGCTATAGAAAATTTTATTAAAATATGTAGTCTTCATTTATCATTGTTGTTGTTTTAATGAATTATATATATTTTTTTCATTCTAATCTCACATCTGGGTAAAATTAAATCCAAAGAAGTGCTTCGAGAACATTCATTTACTTCCCTCTTCTTTTCACTGGGATATCAATATCAAACGAATATAAGCTTCATTTTTCTGTCCGTAATTGTACTTTGAGAGGAAGCGTCATTTGATTTCTGTGACTTCTGTAATGACATGAAATTATACATGAAGTCGAACATCTCTTGAAATACTACCTTGTTTGACCTTTGAATGGACCATTGACAATGGTTTATTTAGTTTGCAAGAGGGATGCTGAAGTATTCTGTTCAATAGTCAAATGACCTTTTATTGAATTAAAAATGAACTGATTCTGCTCACTTTTTTCAAGATTGTACAATATTGTATACTCTGCTATTGATAACCTGTAACAGAAGTCAGTAGGTCATAGTCATCCCAAAGCCCGGGATAAATGTGAATCAGTTGCACCACATCAGCACCGCAAGTTAAAGTGACGAAAGTCGATTCTATATTTCTCACAATTATGAGCTGCTGACACTGAAGGTACCACATAATCCTTATCTATTTCATTTTGTGTTTTGTTTTTCTACAGACCAGTTTGCTGGTACATAAGAATATTTTTTCTAGTCGTATCGCGGCACTAGCAGTTGCCCCATCACCTGAAGTTCCATTTATATTTTTGGGCCTTTTTAATGGTGACATATTGCGTTATAATCTTGGGACACATGCAATTGGTTTTCTATGCCGACACACAACTGGTTGCTACCAATCTGATTTTCCAAATGATAAAACAAAAACTTGTTTAAAACAGCAATCACAAACTCCGGACTCAAATGAATCGGCTGGTATCACTTCACTGTGTCTTGTTCAGTCAGGAATCTCTTTACTATTAATTGTTGCTGGTTTAGTAAGTTTTCTTTTTTTACAAATTTGACTAAGTCCTCTGTAATTGATCATTTCATTTCTTCTGTGTAAGTTAAATGAGTATTTATTCGAATGAACAGCTAGGTCGAATTGTGTATTTTATTTTTGGAGGTAAGAACTTCTTATATTTGGAATTAATAGAACAATAAATTATCATTCTAATTACTACCGTAACACTATGCAGCTTGTGATATTTTTCCCAACTTCTGTATACCAAAACAAAATATGGGAGTTAATTTCGAATACGTCACTCTACATGGTAATAACAGCCTTTTAAATAATTAATCTTATTCCATCTATCTTTTTTATTCCAAATTTTAGGACCGATCTATTTCTATTCGTTCAGCCAGCGATGGTACATTGATGTGTTGCATCCAGAGTTCTGTCCAAAAGGGACCGCCACAAGGTATATCATGTTTACCCAAAGGTTCATTCTTCTCATCCTATTCTGATCGTTCCATACGCATTTATAATTGGAAGGTAATTATAAAAGTGGATGAATTAAGATTATGTTTGACTATTGTCAGTTATTCTGTTGCAAAAATTTTCATCCGGCAGAACATTAGTAAATTAATCAAAGAAATTGCATGTTTAACAAAAATGAACAAATTTGCCCTTACGTAGTAATATGTTATTTTCGTTGCTCTACTAAACTTGCAGTTCCTCAATGACTTGAACATTATTTCTATAACAAGTGAAGTGAGTTGAAGTCTACTGAGTTTGTAACTGTGAGACTTTATTCTGCTTTTCACATGAACTGCAATCAAACTTGAGTATCTCGTAAGAATATACTCCAGTAACCTCAGTTGATATAACTTAATAACCTAATCTTGTTGTATGCTTCTTAACTCGAAAGTGATAATAATTTTGTCTGTTGCTGGTGTTTTTTTTATTTTTTGCCACAGCAAAGATGTTAAACAGTTAGGCCACGCTTTCTGAAGACTGTTTACTAGTATAATCCTATTCAATTCTGTCATAGATATCATATCTAAAAAAGAAGCCCCAGTTCATTTTTTTATAATTTAACTTAGATAATGTAATCCACTAGGATATACAGATGGTGTTGTTGTAGTAGATGAAGACGCTGGTTAAATACAGGAACTTCTGAACATTTTGGGTGGTAACATGAGAGTGTTGATACCTAGTTTTACGGTAAATAAAAGCATTCGATCATTCTAGATGGTTCACTTATTTATAATTTTTAGATCAACTCTAGTGAATGATGAAATTTGCCATGTATACACAACTGAGCCATTTAGCCTTTTTCAAGTATCAGTTACAGGATATTCTAAGATGAGGTCAATTTTCAGTGCCTCTTGAAGTTTCCAGTTGACAAGAACTTCACAGTTTTCCTCACTGTCAAACTGAGTTTTTGAATGGCTTCGAAAATACTGAAGTAGTATGAACAGTCTTGTCGGCATTAGGGCATTACCACGAAAACTATAGGTTAACGATTATTTAATGCTGATATTACACAACTTCTCATTCGTTTATGGGATGTATTTCAAAGTATCGTAATATGTTTTAGTTTCATTAATCAATAAAGCTGTATTTTAGTACCTAAAGGAGTCGACTTTCTGGTTCTCCGATTCGGGTTCGAATTCGGTTTTGCTTACTTTGAACCGGAGATAGTATATTGTCAATAACTATATCATTAAAAGTATGTCTGATAGTTCAGTGTAGAAACTTGAACCTGGTTACTAAATTATGTTGAAATTATTGGTTAATTTTCGTCTTTCATTGCTACCTGTTCGTTGAATCATATATAGTATCAAGAATTGTCTTGTTTTTATTTTATTGTTCTTTTTCTTTTATCTTTCAAGACTGGATCTTCCGAATTGACTTTCCATGTTCATAAAATATCTAGTTCTTGTGTAATGCAACGCTATATTGCTGTAGGTGATTCAGAAGGCGCAGTTCGTGTTTACAAATTTCAAGTAAGTTGAAACAGTTGATGAAAATTGATTTGGTTTAATAATGCATTTCATTTAATATATTCATCCTACCACTAAATCTCAAATAATAGTATTTCCTATTGGTTCTACCAACATCAAACTTTGAAAATTAAATAAGCTTTTTGATTGGTTAACCTTGACTCCCTTAACCATGTAGTATTCATGGTGGATTACTTTTCCTACTCAACTATTTTCCCATTGTGCTCATCTTCTAAATTAGAACAATATATATAAGCGAACAAGATTGTTTTCATTTCGATCCTCATCAAATTTCACTCTAATATATATACATATACAAAATTACTAGACCAATCAAGACACTTTATGAGTCAATGATATATAGATAGATAGTGATAAATTACATAACTGAACATGATAAGTAAAAAGTACAAATTGATAGTGTAATGACAGGTGTACTAGTTGTGATAAAAATAACAAAGGCTTGAAACCATGTCTCATCATGAGAAATAGGTCAATAACTTGAAAACTATAGATGCTGAAATAACACTCATAAAAACCATAAGATTACGTAATAAAAAGTGTTCACATGATAGGACAATGAAGCGTATTTTCGAAAAAAGGAAAAAAAGCGGATGAAGGAAAATAAACTAACAAAGAACATGAAAAATAATAATGAAACGTTTTATTAAAACTAATTCAAGCAAGGAAGAGATTAAGATGTTACAAATTTCTTATAGGTACAAAGACTTGAATCGCTAGCTTGAATTCCTATAGCTTTTGTTGTGTGCGAGAGTTGAGATCAAACCCCTTATGGAAAACTAGTAGGAATACGATAAATCACCGTGAATGACCTATTTCTATCTACTTTTAGTGGCCCAAGATCTGACTCCAGTTATATCGTATGTTGATTGTTATTAAAATATACATACCGTCAACCCTAGTATAAAGTTATCGACTCAAGTCGCGTTAGTGAATAACGGAATTAAGTAAGTCAAATACGAGAATGGATTTTTGAATACATATATTTTGTACGTTCATTGGTTTGAACAGACAATCAGAGTAACAAAGCGAAGAGAAGAGAGCGAAGCGAAATAATGCTTAGTGAAGGGGTGTGAGCCAACTAGATTTAATAAAGCGTTAATCAATGTCTATAGTCAGACAAAAATAAGCTGCAGATATCTGATGAGTAAGATCAGATTTGCACATACATACGCTCATATATAATCAGTCAAGATTGATAAGCTAATAATTAATATGGTCAAAATTTGACTCAAGAAGGATGAGTAAATTGGCTTGTCCAGAAACTGCTGCAAATGCCCTGGTACGGCCGAGAGTGGGGAGAGTCTACTCTCCCTCTCGAAATGCTCTCACATGGCCAGCGAATATATAGCCTCTGCCAGGGAAGTCCTACTCACTGCCTTCTCGTGGCGGGGGTGTTGTTTACGAAAGTGAGAGGACGAAAAGCGAATGTCCGGCGCTATAACCGGATTGGTGGACACGGAGGGTCCACCTAGGGGAGTTGGAAAACCCTGATTCCAAACCAATGGTGCACATGGGCTCCAGTATCCTGATGGAACGAATAGCGGACGAACCTGTCATTGGTCAACGGCTACCATGGGACTGCATCTCCTCACGATGCTCCACTGCCTTGTGGATCAGACCTTTAGGTCAAAGGCTCGGGGTGTGGTCCCCTAAGAAAACCACCTGCTTCGGTTTGGGCACCCGGGCAGTATCACAGCCTACACATAAATGAATGAAATGATGAACTCTATTGATGATACTATTCCTGCTCATATTAGAAGCAAGACAATTTACATTATTATTATTATTATTATTACTTACCATATCGCTAATTCACCCCCTTTTATCCCCAATTTGTGTAACCTTACTTTTCAACTTATGCAGCAGCTCGCTCTTGGTGGAAAATCTGTCCTATCTAAACGATCTCCAGTCACTGTCTGGTTGAAAGTGAATGCTTCCACCGATAATGAATGCTGAAGCAGTCTTTCTGAAACCACGTACGCCGTTCAAGCTGGCTTCCTTCAACGTTCTCACACTAATGCAGATCAGACAACAGATAGGGCTGGCTATGTCTTTGGAAGGTCTTAATGTTGATGTTTGTTGTCTATCCGAGACCCGTATTCAAGACTCTAGTGAAGTACTACAAATCCGCTCTCCATCTGTCGCCTCGAAAAGCTTGTTCCACGTGCGCTTATCCGGGGACCCTGTGGCATCTTCGTCTGGTCTTGCTGGCGTTGGTGTCGCACTAAGCGCTAGGGCTGAGGCAGCACTAATCGATTGGATCCCCATTAACAGTCGGTTATGTGCTGTTAGATTAGAAAGTTCCATCAAAGTGAGAAGAAACCGGCGTGAGAAACGGTGTCTTTTCGTCATCTCCGCCTATGCCCCGACAGATTGCAGCCCGGATGCAATCAAGGATGAGTTTTACCATCAGTTAACTGTTCTTCTCCAGAAAGCGCGTTCGACAGATATTGTAGTATTAGCCGGAGACTTGAATGCTCAGGTCGGGCGTCTAGGCACAGAAGAGAGTCGTTTAGGTGGCCGATGGGGACTTGTTGGTCGCAGGACAGATAACGGGGACCGTTTGCTGCAACTGTGCACAGACCACAACCTGTTTCTGGCCAGCACTAACTTCCGGCACAGTCATCGCCGGTGTGCCACCTGGCGTCCTCCCTCTGCATCCCAAGCCTGGACTCAGATTGGTCACATCGCGATCAGCCACCGCTGGCGTGGTTGTGTACAAGACTGCCGCTCCTTTTGGAGTACCTATCTGGAGTCTGATCATGCCCTGGTCTGCGCCAATCTCACCTTACTTTTCAGTGACCGAAGGATTGACAGCCATCAACGGATCAATGTTAGTAAACTGGCTGCAACTTCTGTTGCAAGTAAGTATCGAGCGGAGCTAGCCTCTAGGCTAGCTACCATCCCACCGAAAAGTATAGATGAGCATTGGTTGCATCTTCATGACGCCATGAAAATGGCGAGTAAAGCCGCTTGCGGCTTCGCGAAACGTCCCGCTTACAAGCACTGAGTTTCTTCTGGCTCCTTACAACTGATGGAAGGCCCGTCGGTCTACTCCGGGTGACCGTGAGTTTGACCACAAACGAAGGCTGTTACGTAGTGAAATCGGGCAAGGCTTGCGTAAGGACCGAGAAGCCTGATGGTCGGAGCGTGATAATGAGATGGAAGCAGCAGCTGCATCTGGTAACTGCCAGAAGCTCTTCCAACTCATCCGAGCCACTGGCAGCAAGAAGTCTGGTGTGCGTGAAACAATCTACGAGGATGACGGGATGCCAACCACTAACATCTGTCGACGTCTTGGACGATGGGCGGAATTTTTCGAAGGGCAGTTCAACTGGCCTGCTGCTCCGGCAACATCAACCAGCTTGTCCTGCCCCCCATGGCCGGTGACGACTGATCCACCAGACGAGGCGGAAGTCCGCAAGGAACTCCAACTCTTGAAACGTTACGAATCACCGGGCCCAGATGACTTACCTTCGGCTCTTTTTAAAGATGGTGGTGACTTTCTGGCTAAGGAACTGACTGTGTTGTTTGCAAAGGTTTGGGAGCTAGAAAGTGTTCCAACATCATGGAATGAGTCAATAGTCGTCCCTATATTTAAAAAGGATTCACGTTGTTCCTGTAACAACTATCGGGGGATAAGTCTACTTCCGATTGCGTCCAAACTATTGGCTTCTGTCATTCTTCGTAGGTTGTTTAAAACCCGAGAACGATTGACTCGCGAGGAGCAGGCTGGTTTTCGTTCTGGTCGAGGATGCATTGATCACATCTTCACCCTCCGCCAAATGTTAGAACACCGTCATACTTATCGCAGGCCAACAATCGTAGTGTTTCTTGATATCAGGGCGGCCTTCGATTCGTTGGACAGGACTGTTCTCTGGGATTGTCTATTGAAGAAGGGTGTGCCTGAGAAGTTCATTAACATCTTAAAGGCCCTGTATACGAACACCTCAGGCAGAGTGAGGGCATACAACCACCTTTCTCCCTTGTTCCATTCGAGCAGTGGGGTTAGGCAGGGTTGCCCGATCTCACCATTCCTCTTCAACTTTGCTATCGACGACATCCTGGAAACAGCTCTGATGGATGTAAGTAATGGCGGTGTGGATATGTTACCTGGAGAACGACTTCTCGACCTCGAGTATGCGGATGATATTGTCTTACTGTGCGATAATGCTCAAGCCATGCAATCCGCACTTAATCAGTTGGCAATCAGTGTCCGCAGGTACGGCATGTGCTTTGCACCCTCCACGTGCAAAGTACTCCTACAAGACTGGCAGGATTCTCATCCTGTACTCACCCTGGATGGTGAGGAGATCGAAGTAGTTGAGAAGTTCGTGTATCTAGGTAGCTATATAAGCGCTGGTGGTGGCGTGAGTGATGAGATTGATGCACGTATAATGAAAGCCAGAGCGGTTTATGCCAATCTGGGCCATCTTTGGCGCCTTCGTGATGTTAGTCTGGCTGTAAAAGGTCGGATCTACAACGCGTCGGTGAGAGCAGTTTTGCTCTTTGCTTGTGAAACCTGGCCTCTCCGAGTTGAGGATGTTAGACGTCTCTCTGTGTTCGATCATCGTTGTCTCCGAAGGATTGCTGACATCCAGTGGCAACACCATGTTAGTAATGCAGAGGTTCGGCATCGTGTGTTCGGGCGCAGAGACGATAATTCAATTGGTGTCACCATCTTGAAACACCGACTTCGGTGGTTTGGACATGTTTTACGAATGTCGTCCCAGAGACTTCCACGTCGTGCATTATTTGCCGACCCTGGGACTGGTTGGAAAAAGCGGAGAGGAGGTCAGTGTATGACATGGTGTCGTGGCATGAAAGAAAGCTGCAAAGGGATAGCTTTCGTTGGTCCTTCACGACTCCCTGGTTGGGGTCCGAGAGATGGTGCAACACAGTGGCTCGAGACGTTATCAGATATGGCTCAGAATAGAAGCCAGTGGCGATCCTGCTGCAACCTTTTTTTACTCTCTACATAAAGAATGGTTCTAACTTTCCTAACTGAAAGAGTCTTCTGGTTGTACACTTCAGTCCGCCTTATCTTTTCATCCCTTCTCTTCCTACTTTCATTATTTTCTGTGGCGCATATGTACCTGGTGCCCTTTTGTACCAATATATATGTGTTTAAATAAATAAATGTCCAGAAACTAGAATAAGCCATGTGAGCTTAACATGGCAACCGACACTACAACCACATGACCGCTATCGATAAAGTGGAATGGAACAGAGCTGCGTATTGTTTTGATGATACCCTATCCTGATCACGAAGGGAGATGTTCACTGACTCGTGGACTCAGTTATCTGGTTGTACGTCCGATAGAGATTTCTCCATAGAATCAGATGAAATCATAAATACACATAGCTGTCGCGGAACCAGGTAACTTATCCTTTAGCAGAGGAGTTACTATGGCTTAGTTTGAAAACGATAGATAGAGGTTAGTCGCGCCAAACCTTGTCTTCATCGTTCTACCCAGTCTATCTAGTAACAGCTATACCTCCACTAAATTACAGCCTCACGAAGAGAAATTTCATACTGGTCGTTGGTGTCTCTAATTTCCCGTTCATTACATGTTAGTATTTCCTCATAAAACCTTGTGGATAATTGTTCTCAATCAACCTATTATGAAGCACTTTTCCTATGCACGCTTCTAGTGATAGAAACACTTTCTTTTCTGTTTAACAAAACATTGCAACTTTCTCATTAATACGACTTGGACTGTTAGCTTGAATTCCTATAGTCTGTGCTATGTGTAAGATTCGAAACTTATTATTTTTATTTATGTAATCTATTCCACTGTTATCACTGATTCATAATTTGCCATGATTGGTCTAATAATTTCGTATATGCATATAATATTATTGTATATTAGAGTAAAATCTGATGAGGATCTAATTGAAAGCAATATTGTTCGCTTATATGTGTTGTTCTAATTCACAATATGGGAATTAAAAAAATATTAATATAAGTGGCCGTAGAGGATTTCGAAATAAACCCCATGAAAAACAAATATTAACATGTGTAATATGAGAATTTTCAGAACATTTTTTCTGGCGAAAAGTAACTGAATTTTGTAGTGAATTACTTGTAAGGTATTAATTGATAATTTTAGAAATCCCATTACATTCATGTTATTACTTACTTACGCCTGTTACCCTTCGTGGAGGCCGCTCACCAGCATTCTCCATCCAAATCTGTCCTGGGCAATCCTTTCCAGTTCTTTCCAGTTGTTATTCATCCTTTTCATATCTGCTTCTATTTCCCGGTGTAATGTGTTCTTTGGCCTTCCTCCGCCTGTAGCTCTTCTAGAGTTACTGCCGGTCCCAAGCCCGGGTATAGAGCAGGGTTGGGCATGGGGTTACCGACCCCATCCCGTAGAAAAACTAACTCGCTAAAAAAACGCCAACCAGAAAAAAATTCATGTTATTACTCGCTTCATTTTAAATGACAAGTATCCTTACCTATAGTAGCAAAACTCATCACTTTTGCTACGTGACATATTGTTAGACGAACAAATTATTGTTGACGGGATATAATCTCTCCGATTGCATTAGGATACATTTTTCCATTCATGAATCGAGTCAAGTGAAGCGTTCATGGAATATTACACAAGGGACATAGCAATAATCTTTATTTCATGTAAAGTTTTATTGTCCAATATCTAGTACATTTCTTTGAAGTAATGGAAAAGATCTGTAGCTCGTCTGGTTGCTCGCAGTAGTATTGTGTTCTTTAAGTTGAATGGTTCAATTGTAAATTTTTATTATTGTCAGAAATTTTTATAATCTTCCCCACCTCTTTTCATATATATGTGTTTATGTATCACTATTCTGATACTAATTAGTTTTCATAAAAAAAAGAATTCCCTCTAATATTTGAAAAGATCCATTGTTTATTCTTATAAACGTAAATTTGAAGTTTAGTGTAGACATAAAGATTTGTCAATATTTTTCTACCTTAAACGGAGTGAATTAATAACAATTTTTCTATCCAATTATGAAATAAATCGTTAAGGTCATGACATGAGATTACTACAGTGAAAAAAATGTTTGTCCGTATTAAATATCATGAATTTTTTGTCCCCGTAAACTGTTTAAACTTGTATTAAATTAAAAAGGTTGCTTATTCTCCGAAGGATCAACTTACACGAAATCATGAAACGTCTGAATTTCGATTTCCTACTGGGAATACTGCAAAAATATTATTAATCTAAAAGATTGTGTTTAGTTATTCATCTTATTGTGATATAATGCAACACAATCATGTCTTCTAAAAGGCGAACTTTCTAAAAATCTAATTTTGAAAAGGTTAGATTTTAACCTGGGAATTCTGAGATTCCTCTTCAATGAGTAGGTAGGTAGTTGCTATCAGGTCACGGCGTTTGAAACTTCCTTAGCTTTAGTAAACTAGAGCGTAATTTATTTACTTATGTAAAAATATAAACATTAGATATCGTCGCAATGTAAGACATTATCATCTGCATACTCAAGGTCGAGAACTCTTTCTCCAGGCAACAGATCCATACTACCGTTATCTACGTCCATCAGAGCTGTCTCCAGAACGTCATTGCTACCAAAGTTGAAGAGGAATGGTGCGATTGTGCAACCCTATCTAACCCCACTGCTTGAATGTAACAATGGGGAAAGGTGGTTGTATGTCCTCACTCTGTCTGAGGTGTTTGTGTATGAGGTTTTTAAGATGTTAATAAGCTTCTCAGACACACTCTCCTTTAATACACAATCCCAGAGAACAGTCCTATCCAATGAATCGAAGGCGGCCCTAATGTCAAGAAACACTACGATTGCTGGCTTGTGATAAGTATGATGGTGTTCTAACATTGGGCGGAGGGTGAAGGTATGACCAAAACATCTTTGACCAGAACGAAAACCAGCCTGATCCTTACAAGCCAATCTGTCTCGGGTTTTGAACAATCTACGAAGAGTGATGGAAGCCAATAGTTTGGACGCGATCAGAAGAAGACTTATCCCTCGATAGTCGTTAGCGAAACGTCATGAACCCTTTTAAATATAAGGACGACTATTGGCTCATTCCACAATTTTGGTACACTCTCTAATCGACAGACCTTTGTAAACAACTCAGTTAGCTTCTTAACCAGAAAGTCGCCACCATCTTTAAAAAAGGTCGGAGGTAAGTCATCTGGGCCTGGTGATTTGTGACGCTTCAAGGGGTCGAGTTCCTTGAGGACTCCCACCTCATTTGGTTGATCAGTCGTCACAGGCCATGGAGGGTAGAACAGTCTGATCGATGTTGCTGAGGCAGCAGACCGGTTGCACTGCTCATCGAAAAACTGCCCGTCGTCCAAGACGTCGATAGATGTTAATGATTGGCATCCCATTGTCTTCACAGATTGGCCTGACAAAGGTATACGGTATAATTTGCCAGTCAGACACAACATAGAATTTCGTACGTACGTACATCAGTTCGAGTTGCCATACCACATTAACACAGATCCAATTGTCGATTCAAATGCCATAGTGGTAAAATTAGTAAGAATATAAGCAGTAATCGGAAAGATTAGAGTTTGAAGATGTTATTCAAGGAGTACAATCCAGTGAAATAAATTTGGGGAGAGAAGAAAGATAGAGACATGAAGAATTCAGAAGATTAGAATTTGGTAGAACACAAACACACAGCCAGGTAGTATGCACCTACCAACATGGATCAGTCGGCTTGTCTGTGATTTCATGTTTTTGTGCCACGTTTTTGTCTGGCCGCCTGGTGCGGTCAAATGAATGACGCTACTCGGATCCTGAATGCGCGTTTCGGAGACGCAGCACACATCGATAGTGTAAGATTTTAAAGTCCTAGCTAAGGAAGCCCTTTGTCCTATTTGGCACAATGTTCGGACGTTAAAAGTTCCTACATGTATTTTAGAGCGTGGTTTCAGGAGACCAGGAATAACTTTTCGTGTACTCTAATCGTTTGCCCTAGCGGTGCGAGGTGATAAAAGGACGTGAGAAGGGTTAGTCGTGTAAATGAGAGAGTTATTAGGCGTAGGAAGGATTTGAATGTGACCAACTTGGTCTCGTGTGTTGTTACGGGTATGAGAGCTAATATCACTTCTCAACTGCCCACGCCGTGGAAGGGTTCTTATAGAGGTATCTGAGAAGGAAGTTGGGTCTGTGTTGGTCTTAACGACCTGGGAGCGTGACCGCAGAGTTCAAGGGACAACTGCTTGAAGCCGGTCACGCACGGTTTTTATATGGGAGGTTTTTAACGTGTTAGCTCCGTTCTTCAAAGAGCCTTACCGCTGTATACGGAGATCCATGAGGTAAGGTGAAGTGTGACATTTTTAGGTTCGACCTTTTCTAACCCCTTCCTTCCTTGTGAGAGGGCAGCATCACTGCAGATGCTGGTTGTCCTAGGGAAACACCTTACTGCCGTCACAGCTCTGTACAGTCGGCAGTACGACTTCGCCTTCGGACCTTGAGTTGCTGCTTTTAGTTTTACCGCTCTTCAACCGACCTGCCTGACATGGTAGGACCTTGAGGAACTGTTGTTCCAGTCAGTATAGCTCGATTGGTTCATCACGATAAGCATATCCAACCACTACGTCAAGGTAGCGGCAACGGTCGGGTTGTAATTTGTACGTGACTAGTTGTTTAAACATTTAATCTACCATCCCACATGATGCCATCACTTATTAACTTTATTAACTGCTATAATAATCCTCTGAGTCGCAATATTTTATGTCTTGAAAAACATCCCAACTAGACCCCAAAATTTTTTTTAAATAGCTGGCGTGTTATTTTAATTTAATATTTCAAAGCTTATATGCCTATCCATTTCTACTTTATAATCAGAAAACTATTCAACTGCATAAAGTAAGAGTACTGAGTAGCAAAGTTCATTTCGAAACAATATAAAAAGCACACGTACTTCCATACACTCTACTAAACTTTGATTGACCCTACAGAACACACTGAAAGTACACTTTATCCACAAAAAATCTGGATGTGGTTGGGTCAGTTATCAATATTCAACACTATAAGTGTTAGAAAATGTATTTCCGTTAATTTTTATTAACTGAGAATGTGGAATTGGATTTTTGTGTTCATATAAGGAATAGGTCGCATAATTTCTCTATTAATCTTCGTTTCTGATGGGTACAACACAGAAAAGGTTAGCCATTCTGATGTACAATGCAAACTTTAAATTCCATACTAAGATTGTACATCATCAAAAGTCAGCAAATAGAAGCGAAGTAACATTATTTTGAATACTGGTAGATAAAACAAGATTACATTTACACGAAATATAATGGTTATAAATGAAACGAAAACATTTTCCATTAATCTGGTAGTTCCTTTAACTGTATACCTTTTTTCTTGTATTCTCAATTTCATTTGTAGTCAAATGGATTACCTGTTACACGACCAGTAAAAGTCTACTTCATATCTACTCGAGGAGCAGTTACTTCACTTGCATCTGTGGGAGACACTGTAAGTTAGTTTCAAGAAATGTACATGCTTCTTATTTTGATTACAATGCTAATTGGTTGAATCGCTTAACTTTCAGTCACTGACTTCAAAATCACCCAAACTTACATTGGTTTTAGCAGTCTCTTATTATTGGCGGCTTTCAAACTTTGAGTGTATTCCACATCAAATTTAGTTAGTGATTTACATAAAATCATTGTTATATATTGGTGGCTAAATCTGTAAAGTTGTTCTGAGCAGTTTTTCAAACAATGTTTGTGTAATTCGCTTATGATGCTTGTTAAAATGCTACATTCAACCTACTGATGTGTCATACCTTCTTATGGAAGATAACTGATATCTACCCACTCTCTTTGGTTTTAATGATTAGAATATACATATTTGTCACCAATATTTGAATATAACGATGACACATAGTCGTATTCTTTAGTTAAAGTATATGGTAATTTATGTAGGAGGTATGTCACTTTGTTGTAAACATCATCTGACTTTTACTCATACTTTTTTCTATTGTATTTAGCTAATCGCAGGTAGTTTAGATGGATCTGTTACTGTTATCGTAGTTAATGAACCAGCTTCAAATTACGTTTGTTTGGTGAGTTATGACAAAATATCTTCATTATTTTACTGAACAACGATATTGATATATAAGTAATTTTTATGCTTCACAGACCACTAGGTTCGCTATGCTGTCTACTGTGGAAGTAGATTTAAAAAAGTCTAGAAATGAAGTTCATAAAGTGATCAACTGTTTTATGAATTATCGTGCGTTTTACGCTTCTTTTTCAGAGTCCGTAGGACGATGGTTAGTGACTAAACAATCTATTTTGAATTCGGTTGTAGTCGCGCAGAAATACATGATTTAACTTCCTTTAAATCTTAGTTTCAATGCCGTTTCCTACTTCTCATCTGTTTCTTTCACGTTTCGTTTTAATTGCTACTAATATTATTATTTCATCGCTGTTTTTCGTCCCCATAATGGCTTCCTACTGCACTAAGTCCTGCATAGTATATGGTTGACCAACAATAAATAGGTATTTTACTGTCCTATAGTGGCTAAGTGATTTAGACAATAGATCAATAACCGCCCACTCATAGCTGGAAATACTATGATTTAAAACAATCCTACATTTTGTAATCATAAAGAGTTGTGAAAAGACTCAGTTCATTTGAAAAGTGTGATCACTCAATACATGCATATATTCTGATCACAAATCTGCCGAGTTGTGCGAAAACAGGGTAAGTTCATCTGAGGACAAATAGAATGGAAAAAATAACAGGGTTTGCCGTGCTACTAATAGCGAAATGAAATTAGTATTATAATCATGAATACTTAACAAAAATCAATTGTTTTTGAACCCATGTAGCTTTAGTGTGGGGATCTGTAGGAACATCAAGTAAAAAGTCACTAACTACAACGCATAAGGTTGCTTGAGGTATGACCATAAACACGACAAATTATATTTGGGACTAATTGTGTTGAGATGAACTGCTCACCTTTCGATATGTCTGATCATGAAATCATACTATACAAACACCAGGTAGGAAGTCCTTATTTGACTACTGAGCTTTTTATCCTTTAATGGTGGCTAGTGGTTATTTGAAGTTTACTAGATAAGTAGCACACAAATTTTTATTCTTTCCAAAGGTTCTTCCTACCCATATCTCGAATCTATTTAAAAAGTTATGGCGTTAAGTTTTGTTTGACTAAGCTGTAAATGAGTTTTTCTATCCAGATTATCCGAACCCATTACGTTCACTTCGCTACTAATTGCTGATATTACCGAAATTCTGAATCTCTGTTCATACATTTGGATTTTTTCTTTTCTGAATATTTTATTGTTCAAATCAAAACTGAAATTTGACCAGTTTCGTGTGAATGTAGCATAAACTTGTATGTTTACTTATTTAAAACTATTTGAAGTACGGAAAAAAATATGGAGAAAACTGTGGTATCGGCTTCATGGATCGTCGTGACCTTATCCATCATGTGCTTAATGAACACATTAAATTTGAAAGTAATAAAACAGTAATGTGTGGATGGAGTTCTGGTCGTTGCAGGGTTCGATTCACTGAAACACAAACTATGAAGGTAAGTGTAAACTGAAATATACAAGTGGTATTTATAAATTATACCCTCAACCCATGAATCGGTCACACAGTTACAAATTCCAATCATAGTCCTTTCGATACATCGACAGTGCTGCTAGTTTTTATCGGTCTAGTCATCCCCTGATAAATGTATTGACTGTTACCATTCTCATGGAATACAGCTTATTCCCATTCGAAGAAAAATGTCTCCTACTTGTTTCACAGTGAAATCATTCTCACTTTATTTGAACATGGTATAATTCGATTTCTATTAGGTCCAAAGTGGGACATTTCATGAATAAATGCATGTAATACATTTACTAGATAGACTTCAAGTTGATAAAATGCTAGAGACTTAATTTTAAATGACAGAACCTTTCATGTACGTAACCCATTTAGATGGGCTTTTTGGTAGCATTAAAATTTGACAAAAAATGAGTCTTTTATCGGAAACTAGAACAAATCTCATATTTTCATAGTGATCTATGGAACCTTCGGCGTACTACATCATCTCTTATATCTAGTTGTTCTTAGGATAATAAGGTCAAAAACAAGGCTGAATAAACCAACGATTTGTACTGTTTCAGCAATTATTATTGGTATTCATCGCTTGATGTGTTTTGAAACCGATATAGACGAGTATCTTTGTAACTTGATATATATATATTTACTTATGCTTAAGTAGTTTGACAAAAACGGATACCCTATTATTTTTTTGTATTTATCCATTACTTAAGAATTCTTAGAATAGGGTAACGGATACATGACACACTCTGACAAACTGAATTTGCAATTTATTTTTATAAATTAGACTAAAGATTACTGCTGATTAGTAATTCTTGTCAGCGATATGCATCTTTCATAACTTAAAAACTTTATATTTTTTTTCAGTCCATAAGCGATCATCTGTTGACTCACATACCCGACTAATTGATTGTATTCAGAAAAAAACCCTGGCAAATTCAGATCATTTTTATTGTGAATTTCTATGTACAGCAGAAAAATTATTGGATTTGGTTTTATGTATAGTCATAATAAAAAAGAGCGTTTTGTACATTCTCACTGACGGTTTTTTTTCCAGTTTTATTGTCCAAAGTTCGCCATACGAGATAAGATGTATTGTTCGAATGTTTCAAAGTTAGACTTCAAATAAAAAAATATATTGTTTAGCATGGAAAATAATACTTATGTAAATGTACTTGTCTTTTCTTACAAACAACTGATCACTAAATAGTGATAATCGTATTCTGTCAATCGAATGTTTATTTGGGTACTAGTATTAGCAACTAGACGCTGCATGGACTGTCTTAATTTTAGGCAGAAAACCCTGAATCAATGCATCGTACTAATTGGTACTCGACACCAGGACGTACTTGTAATCCTAAGAAAGCTTATGTTCCATAGTGCATTTGAACTCGGGCTCCAAATTAAGGATACATACTGACAATTTCTAGAAAATGAATACTATGTCTTCTAATTTACTGTACTACCGATGAAAAACGACCTTTATATTACATTTAGGAATTAATTACCTTAATAATGCAGTTTTTGTAAACTAACAGGATCATCAAAATATTTATGCTAAACAAACTGTCAGTGTTGGACTGTGAATACTAATTGTCGCAAAAGTTAATTCACTAGTACCTCCAGAAAAATGCAATGACGGATTGTAATACACAAGTAGACACGTTTGTGAGAACTACATATTCTCTTCCGTTGCTCTACATTTATCTTAACAGACTTCGTTGCACATGTTTCAATAATTGATCCTGAAAGCTAGATGCAATCTTATAATGAGTAACTATTATCTTTGCTACTCAGGAGCAGATTTACACAGGGAAAGTCTATCTGATATTACAGAACAAAAATAATTTAGAAAGATATAAATTCAGAGAATCTGACTTTTTTGGTAACTTATTTGTGTTGCTGACATAACAGATTAACAATGCTGGCGAAAATCAGGATTGTGATATTTTAATTGAAAACGAATAAAATATTGATCACTTTGAAGTGAATACATCAAACTGTCGGATCTTAAGACACTCCACTTGTGAAAAGAACAACTTAACATTAGAAATATTGTTGAAAGATGTTAAAATCATCAGAACTACTAAATCTACAGGGATAGAAACTCTGATCAACTAAATAGCTCGTAGCATAGTTTTCCTTAAGCATTCTCTCACAAAACCCTTTACCGTACTATTAACTATTTTTACACTCACTAACTCTATTTAAATCGCTTACTTGCTATGGTTAGATGTCAGTAAGTAAACAAATAGACAATGCAATCAACTCAACATCGCATACTTCAAAAAACAACCAACGATTAGATGTGTTTACTGGAGTGTAGTTCATCAGCATATAACTGAATGAATACATTGGAAAAATCCATCAATTTAAAATTATTTGCGTATAATACCAGAAGATCCCTTTAAGTTTTACTTTAAACTGACGACTGCATTAAACTACTCAATATGTATGTGACGATTTCAATTTACATCCAAATACTATTTTAACTTATGAACGTTATCATCTCTCTACATCACTTCTCAGTGAAGTGTATTTGTTTAAAATAGAGTGTCGTTAGATTCCCTACGGAAACATTCCATTTCCGTAAACAACCTACAACAGGTGAATTCTACACGCTTCTTATTTTTGTTTTGTATTAATTTGCATTTAAAAACATAGTTATCTATTGCTAGTAGTTACTTTACTATTATTCCTTTCGATGTGGTTGTTATTCTTTTGCTTGCTAATTACAAAACATCTCTATACTAGTATAAATCGACATGTACTCAATACATTCATACATTCTGTGAATATGAGTAACAGGAACAACTGTAACATGAAATCCAGTTAAAGGGTGATTGAAATTGACCATACCTTATTACTTGGAGTTGGTTCATATATGAATTTATCTTTTTCCACTTGTTTATCTTTGACGTTATTTGAATCAGTAATCCCATCTGTGTTATTTTTTGATAACCATGATAATTGAAGGGGTAAACTTGGAAGACCGACTTTCCCATGTTCAGATGCTTTTATTGCTTTTTTCTATAACGAAAAACAAATTTTAAAACCTTAACTGATATTGGAATGATTTGGCCTACATTACATTGGTGAAATAAATTTACGTGAATAAATAATATTCACACGTCTTTCGTATTGTGGAAATCGTTTTTACCGCATAACGACTGATCGATGGGTAAAATAATCTTCTTGCCTCGTCGGCTAAAAACATATGTTATGTTGTTAAATCTATTCTGTATGATGGTTTATCTCCAGACATTTGAGTTCATTAGTATATTTCGGATATCATGAGTTTCTCTCCTAACTACGAACAAATTTATAATTGTCTTCCCTTCAGACGCAGTGTAGATTATATTTTGTTTTCACGACTAACTAAATTACCAACCATTTTAGTGAGTATAGTCATAGAGGTAGTTATAATATCTTATTCCAATAGAGACCAAACCAACTAAATGTTAGTCAACAGTTTTTGGGTTCAGCTTTGCTAATTTCAAATAAATGGCACAGTATATACATATTATTTTAATCTGTATACCAATTACTTATAGCATAAAGCATATTAACTGCAGATAGAAGAGTTTACTTGAAAACTTGCAGATTATAGTGGCTTTCTTCGCTGAATTCTCTCTTTCTTATAATGGCTATATTTTGAATTTTCCATAAATCAAAGAACTATGTTGGTTGAAGCAAGAAGATTTGTCACAAACGCATGATATTGAAAATTCCCATTTTGACATTTAATAAATAAAGAAGGAACGAATATAGCGTAATAACTATATAATGACATAGCGGTTATAAACTAACAATCAATAATTAGAAGAGGATTAATGATAATCAAAGTAATTATTCGAAAATCAAGCAGTTGCTACGTTGCACAATATATAAAAAGAGAAGAAAGAACTAACAAAAGTATTCTGATGAATGGTCATCGGTTTATTGATAGTCAATCAGAAACTGAATAGTGTTCATGTGATAACCAATATAAGCGTTTGGAGACTTTAAATAACTCAACTTGGAGAGGAACATTGTAATTAACTCATCCTTCTGCACGCTTTGTACAGCTTCATTTTCTAAACCTATATGTGCCATCTACTTTATTCGATTTTATGATTTATTTTACAAACTTTATGTTCCTGAGGTATGCGAGTCTCTGCATTGTTTAGCTGTATGTTGTATATGGCATCTTTCTCATCCCCTCTTGTTGTTTTACACATAGATTATTACTTATTGATGTCAGAGATCAAATAAGTATTAGGGGTTAGTAAGATTATATGTCGCAGCAATCCTTTTCAGTTATTTTCATTTGCTATTCATCTTTTTCATATCTGTTTCCATTTCTCGACGTAGTGTGTTCTTCAGCCTTCCACTTTTCCGCTTCCCTTCAGGACTCCAAGTTAGGGCTTGTGTCGTGATGCAGTTTGGTGGTTTCCGCAGTGTACATTCAATTCACTTCCAGAGTCTTTCCCTAATTTCTTCATTTGGGACCTGGTTTGTTCTCTGTCACAGTAGGTTGTTACTGATAGTATCCAGCCAACGGACATTCAGTATCTTGGGTAGACAATTGTCTATAAATACTCGTACCTTTCTGATGATAGTTGTGATAGTTCTCCAAGTTTCGGTTCCGTACAATAAAACTGTCTTGTTATTCGTATTGAAAATTCTCACTTTGATATTGGTTGACAGTTGTTTTGAGATCCATATGTTCTTCAACTGTATGAATACTGTCATTGTTTATTCAACCATTGCCTGCATCAGATCTACGTTCATTGATGATGCTACCCAGATACATGGATGTTTCCACTACTTCCAGAGTTTTACCATCGAATGTGATTGGGTTGGTGTTCTCTGTTTTGTATTTGAGGATCTGCCTGCTGATACAGAGGCTGCTGTCACTTCGGCTGTCTTCACCTGCATTTGTTGGTGTGTATGGGATAGAAGAGCCAGGTCATCTGCGAAGTCCAAGTTGTATGCAAACTGTCCATCGTATTCCGTGTTTCCCTTAAAATGTGAAAGTCTTTATAATCCAGTCAAGCACCAAAAGAAAGTAAAAGGGAGAGAGTAAACACCCTGGTCTGACTCCGACCCTTACTTGGAATGCGTCTGTCAGCTGTCCTCAATGCATGAATTTGGGAGATAGGATGTATTAAGCTTTTGTAATGCTTTTCCTCGAGCTTATCACTTCATCTATGGCTTCGTTTTCATCTTGGCTACATTCAGGTGATGATTTGAAACTATGTCTACTCTTCTCTTTGTTCTCCTGTTCTCCATGAGTCCCCTGAATATGACAATTATGTAAATGTGGTCGATCTGGTTTTCTGTAGTATGGTTTGGTGAAACTCATGTAGCTGTGTGTGCGTTTGTAGGGGAATACTGTGTCACCTATAACCAATTTGTTGAATGCACACAAATTTGCGAATTACTCACCATTTTTGTTCATTTCTTCCAGTCCATATCGTCCCGTGATATCTTCATATCCAGTGTTGTCCATTATGACTTTGGCGTTTAGGTATCCCATCAGGATGGCCAGGTCCTTTCTTGGGTACTTCATTATGATTGATTGCAGCCTCTCATAAAACTGATATTTATCATCTTCATTGCTATCATTGGCGATTGTACAGCACTGGATAATATTCACTGTGATCTTTTTTGGGAGGGGGGCTTTGATGATCTTGGGTTCATGAGCTCCCCATCCATTAAGTGCTTTATGTGCCTCTTTGGACATCACCAGAGCAGCTCCTTGAGTGTGTGGAGCCGTTTCCTCTTTGTCACCAGAGAACAACAGCATCTCTCCTGAACCTAATCTATTTCAAGCTTGAGTCCAATGGGTTTCACTTATCCGAGAACGGCCAAGTTGTATCCCCTCATTTCTGCTGCTATTTAGTTGGTCCTCCCGATCTCTCACATTGTCCGGGCGTTCCATGTATTTATATTAATCATCGCTGTGGTTGTTAGTAGGAGCATCGCCCTCGTGACTTTTGAAGAATCTCGGCTTTCACTATTAGGGGTCATAATTTTTCCAAATGAAGATCCTTTGGCTCAGGGGACAAAGTTTAAATGATTTAAATTACTCACTCAGGTTAGAGTTTTCTTAGCAAGGTTGTTTTTTTACTGGATGGGGTTGCTAACCCCATGACCAACCCTTCCCCTTTATTCAGGCTTGAGATCGGCAGAACCCTAGAAGGGCTACAGGCGGAGAAGTAGTTATAGTACTTTATTATCGGGTTGATCAAGGCACAATGTCTTTGAACACGGGAACCAATTATTAAGTGTATAACAGGGTAATCGAAACACTTAGTCACAACACAACAATTCCATCTTCTAGCGTAATAACAAACATGGATAAAATTCTTTAAAACTCAACTTACTGCTTCATCATAGGTGGAAAACTCAGCAATGGCACTGCCACGCTTACCAATAACGAAAGCTATCACGTCACCGAACTACAAATAACAATTAAACGTATTCAAGAAAATAATTTAATAAAGGGTATTTCATCTGTCTCTTAAACGTAATAAGCAGTTTGGATACTCATTCATCATGTGGTAAAGGCTGCTAACTGAACAGTGCATAATATAGTTAATTTTCCAACAGTTAATACATGTGTATATTGAAAAACAGATCAATTGCACAGGAAAATATTTACCATACTAAGATTTGTCTTCCTAAGATATTTAAATTAATATAGTTTAAACAAATTTGCTTAACTCTGTCTAAAGTTTGAGTGGAAGGTTACAATATTGTTTGGATTCAACACGGAAAATGCAGCCCCAATTACAGCATGTATGCGTCTTACGCACAGATGGAAATGGTTTGAATGACGAAATCCTTGTTTATTTTCACTTGCCTTTGAGTGCTGCTAAGCAAACTAACAGGAATGTGGCAGGAAACAACTTCTTTATTCGACTACAGGCGTAAAGTATTGGAAATATTTCGAAAGTGTTATGTGATTTTCTTAAAGAGAGCAACGTATCGAGTAACGCATCTTATTCACGTTCATGATTAAGGATATCATACGAATTAACATGCTAAATAAAGTTTTGGGACTTATTTCATCATATGTAGAGTCTAACTACAAAATATTTATACATTCAAATGAGCCTAACTAGTTACCAAATATTAGGTAGCATATGTAAGTCCGATGTAAGTAATGTACTGCGTCGCTGCTAAAGCTTATATGCAGGAAACTGTAAGGATGAGGGTTCTGATTGCCGAAATGTATGACGGGGTTAACTGACTCTACAAAATAATAGTCCCCAAAGTGAATGATAGTTGAATAGACGGGGAAAGCGACCATATACAGTTCTCTAATTCATGTCCTTTTTCAATGAACTACCGTTTAGTCAAACATAAGCAACGTAGGACCTAGCACATATATGCATAGCTTGAAGTTCCCATACAAAAACGGTACAAGATAAAATTAACACAATTAAACACCATGCCTCATAACTTCGGACACTGGCTTAGAAATCCCAGTCTCATGAAATAAAATTTACGAATTCAAATAGATAAACCAGATGGTTTTTCAATAGTCATTACTTTTTAAATATACCTCTGATAAGCATGTTCTTAGGAATGATTCTGTGTAGCAAGCGTTGGCCTGAAAGTTTTCTCCGTAAGCCCATTTTATCTGTTTAAGACAAAAATAATAGTAACTAGTAAACAAAAGCATAAAGGTAAGAACATTTTCATATGCGTACGATTTTTTAAGGCAGTAGATTGCAATTGCTCCTTACTTTTAACACCGAACTTTAACAAGTATATTAGAGTATTATACAAATGTACTGCAACGGTTATGTGATGTTTGTATATCTGTATTACTCAGTAATAGTAACTTGTGTTTAATTGCTTACATTATCCATTTTTCACTGGCTTATTAAGATATAACACTTATTTCACTGGTGCCCACAATTAGTACGGACTCAAAAGTATTGAAATAATTTGTTTTTGCGTCCCTCTTAAGAACTACGCTGGTCAGGGTTTAATAATTGGGATTCTCAGGTTTTTAGCAAGCATCAGTAATCAATAAACAAATCATAACTCCTAAAATGAAGAATAATTTCTTTTAACCCCAATAGTGTTTGTTTTTAGCAATCCTCCGAAGTCACAGTATTTGTTCTCAATACTCAAACGCAGCAAGACCATTTCCAACTAAAACCATAACAAGCATCATTGTTTGAAAATGTTATTTTATCGTGAGCTGAGTAGTTGTGCACTATAAGAAATAACACCTACAATAACGTGTCGGCTACAGAAGAATAGTCAGTATAGGTGCCAAGATTCGACTCTCAACGAAACGGAGCAAAAAGAATATTATCTTGAAGCATGTGTGTTCAAAACTCTAAATTGATGAGGATTCGTAGGAGTAAAGACGAAATCTAGTGGTTTAATATTAGCATGAAATTCATCAATGGCGTTCACGAAATGTTTTAAAACTTACTCTCACTACAGCCTGATCAGACTTAGTTAATTTGAAATTTATATTGTCAGTTTCATCATTCGCAGGTTTTCGTTTCCTTTCAGCTTGCCACTTCATTTCTTCAGTATGGCGTTCCCAATCCCTGCGAATCTGGTCGGCTGCTTGTTGTTTAGCTACAGCTTCAAACTGCCTCTTCCGCATGGCCATGGCAGCCGCTTCTCTTGCTTCTAGCTCTTAGTTTAAAATGAATAAGGATATTTTGTATCGGTAAGAATTACGTTAAAATATAGCGACTTTATACCCCAGTTATGTAGGGTAAGAAATAACAAGCTTTAGTATTCAGCACAGCAGATACAAATAGCTTCATCAGTATATCAAAACTACTTTGAGCAATGAAGTCTATAGATATCCCTTTTTCTCTGTGAATACAGTGATCTTGAGTGCTGTTAGAGGTATGAGGATAGTTATCACTTTCCCGTTGCCCACACCGTGGAAGGGTTCTTCTGAAGGTACCAGAAAAGAAAATTAGATTAGAAGTGGTCTTAGTGACCCCAAAGCGTGACCGCAGTGTTCAAGGGACAACTGCTTGAGGTCGGTCACACACGATCTTTTTGTAGGGGATTTTTGACGGGTTAGCTCCGTACTTGTTGGGACCTTACCGCCGGAGACGGATATCCGTGGGATAAGGCGAGGCGTGCATTTTTAGAGTCGACCTTTTCTAACCCCACCCCTCCTTGTGGGAAGACAGCATCGCTGTTATGCTGGTTATCTGAAGGAAACACTTTACTGTCGTCACACCTCTGTAAAGTCGGCAGTACTTCGCTTTCGGACCTTGAGGAACGATTGTTCCAGCCAGTATAGCTCGATTGGTTCGTCACGATAGGCAAGTCCGACCACCACGTCAAGTAGCAGCAACGGTCGGGGTATAATTTGTACGTGATCAGTTTTATAAACATTTAATCTACCATCCCACATGATGCCATCACTTATTAACTTTATCAACTGCTATATTAATCCTCTGAGTAGCAATATTTTATGTCTTTTTCTCTATACTGATTTTTTTTATTAAATGTTAACTTGGGAATAGAAGAAATAACAGCAACAAAAGTTTGTCGATAAAATTATCACAAAGTTGGTGCATACGTAGATTCCCTACATACTATCACAAGCCTGAGTCAGCTAACAGCTAACTGAAAACAGTAACAGTTATGACTCAGTTTCGTCACTTCAAGAATCAAGTGAACTTCACAGCTAACCCGGGAAATACATACGAAACATCTATTGAATCTAACTGAACGATCCTTTTGATTATTTGATAACAACACTGTCACACACAAGTATACTAGATGATGGGAACTCGGAATGTCTAGCATGAAGCTGTAATATATGCGTCTTTACTATAAGGAAATGACTAGCGAAGTTTCCGATCCACCCCTTGTTATAACAGTCCTAAAGGCCGTTGATCACTAAAAAAGTGACAAGAGCCACTTCGTACTGACAGAAAATTCAAAAATATCCCACCAATGAATTAAAAGAGTAAACAACCAAACATTGGGTGATTGCAAATAAACCCAGTAAGGTTAAGGAATTTTCGTCGTATTTTATTAACATGTGTACCAGGTTACTTGTTTATACATCTAAATATACAAGCAAATGCGGTGAGACTACAATTTAAGAACGACCTTTGAGCAACACTGGAGTGACCTTGAGTGTCAACTTGCTTACTAGAACTAAATCAGGGTTATAAACCTGTGGGAAGAATAAAGATTATGGTTTACAGATGACGGATTACTGCCTATACTCTTACTACCTCTACCACTATAAGATTTGATTCGACAACTGCATCTTCGTGCTAATGTGGTATGGCAACTCGAACTGATGTATGTACATACGAAGTTCTATGTTGTTACTGACTGACTGGTTAGGGTTAGGAACTAGATTAGGGTTTTCATCACGAACTGACATCAGCTAAAATGCTAAAAGCTTATTTAGTTAAATGGATGAATGCATTTCGCGCCAAAATCCAAGACTAGTTATCCTATATCAGACTCTTCCATAAATTATAGTGTCGCCGCAACAGCTTTATATATGATTTGAAAAATCTGTCGTGCTGTGTGACTAGCAAAGTAACATTTTGGTAAATACTTGATATACACTTTTCAAGATAAGTCTACTCAGAAAAATTTACATAGGCGGCACGCATCAGGACGAATATAACAATAAAAACAAAAATCAAAGGACAGGACTTTATAACTTACCTTCTTTAAGTTTTTTTCGCGACGAGTCCATAGATTCCATTCTTTTAATAGCCTCTCTTTTGGCCTTCCACTTCTGATCATATTCTCTCTAATTCACATTAAACATAGAAATATCTTAATAAAGCCTTATGCATTAATGGAAATGATTACCATCAACAGAAACGTGAGACATGTATCGAATTTACATAGCAAAGTACACAAATTGATAAGGTGTATAAATCATTTAAACAAAACTAGCGTTAAGTTTGATTCTGAATGAAATAAAGTACGTAAGCCATCATTTTGAATTTTAAAGAGGAAGGTCATATCGATACTATGTCTGCACTATAATTTTAAACAAAAGAGCTTTTACGACTCATGTTATATACTGTGCGATTTTTTGCTTTATGGGGAATACCTATCCGAAGATAAGAGAAAAGCTGAGTTTACAAGTGATATATAGGGTTTTCCTCGACTAGAAAGTAGAAGCAGGTGAAGAAGATGAACTAATCTCGTGAAATAGGAGGGATGGTGGTCTGCATATCATTCATCGTTTGTGGTCTACTAGAATTTACTGTCACTAACTGAGAGTGATTATTCGGGCACAGTCCCTTAAGTTTGACTACATCCCTAAGGTTTCAAACTCCAGACCCTATACTGACACAACCAATATACAAGCATATATACAGATGTTTTTTTGTTCAAGTGATGCATTAAACTAAGATTTGATCATTTGGACCTAATTCCCGATAACTAGGCTTCATACACAACAATACCTGATAAAGTGCTGAGTAGCCAAGTAATATAGCTAGGACGCCCACAAGTTGACTGAGATTAGCATAAAAATTTAACTCTAAATACAAAGTTTTGACTCCTTCGAGGCGTATAAATCATGAAATTAAGCACTCATGCGCTTCGCCACAAATGTTAGGGTCAAGATTTCGAGTTTCAGCGAGGGTGACTCAGTCTACATCAAACTGTTTTTTTTTCATATAAACTGGACATTTATAGGTATCGACGATGGTATACAGTACACAGTAGGAACTTGATCATAACTGTGATATACTTTTGGCATTGTATGTTGTTGAAAGATAAAACTTCATCTTCTTTATCTTCTGAGTGCACATAACAAAAATTAGTGTGACTCATACACTTACATTTTAATGTCTGATACATGCACCTCAGTAATCTAGATGTTATACAGAAAGTAAATAGTGAGATAAACCCCCAGGTCATGATGACGTCCTAAAACTTGAAGGATATTGTTTTGCAGAAAATTGGAACGACCTAGTTACAATAGCCCCTACATCTAGCGCATCAACACATACATTAACAGGAAACAAGATGTGCCCATGAAATCATCAAATGTGTTTTGGCGAATAAAATAATGCTTGTTTATTTGAAAATGCTTCCCATGACTATTAGGTTGACATTCTAAAAGACAGCCCGAAGTCGAAATGAGATATAAGTGATTAAAAATAGTAAAATTTGAATGAGATCACAATAACCCTACCCTTTTAACAGGATCGCGCAAAATTTCAAAGTAAATAGCTAGTTGCTGAAATGATTCCTCTAAGGAAATAATTACTAAGTATGATTACATACTTGCCAACGGGTTGTCTTGATTTTTATCAGGATGTGCCTCTCTTGCCTTCTTCTTATACGCTCTCCGGATATCCTTGGTTGTACAATCATCCCTGAGACCAAAGTACGCGTACAAATCAACATCCATCAGTACAAAACGCTGTTTATGGCTTAGTACTCGACACTAAAGTAACTGATGACATTGAAGTTGCGCAGCCTCCGAGTATCCCGCTTTATGTTTATGCAGCATTTCAATATCCTCATGATGAGCTTTTCTAGGTAAATTTGTTTCTTCAGGCTTAAGTCTTGATGTAAGACTTTGGTTTCAGGCATGTTTTCGAAGTTACAATGATATATGAAAAATCATGCGGTCTTATATATTAACCACACACAATACTTTAAACTATGAAACTACAGGCATGTAAATTTAAAACTTTTGTGGTGTGCAGAATATTTTTGGAGAAGCAGTGTTATCTAGCCTGCTTCTCTATTTACAAGTCTTTTAGTGTGAAGCTTCTAAGTATTGAGCATTTAGTGTTTAGTGCCATGTCAAGCTAACAAGTGTTATTCTAGAATCTGGACCGACCAGACTATTCTTTCTTCTTGAGTCCCATCTTAACTTTGCTAGTTATTCGCGTATTAACCTTCACTGTTTATATGTTAGTGTGCACATGCATTGCTTATCCTACTCAGCACATGTCAGACTATAAATATTGAATCATGTTTGAACAAATAGGGTTGGATCATTCTCATTCTCCACCCATCTTTGATTTCTCGCTTTTCGTTCTGAATGTACGTTCGGGTCAACGAGTGTACAAGATATACGTATTCGAAATTTTTTTCGTATTTGACTTATTTCATCCCGTTATTTTCTAGCTTGAATTGAGTCGGTAATGATGTACAAAGAATGCCCAAATGTATATTTCGATAAAATCATTCGTATGATCAACCGAAGTCACATACTGGGCTACTAAAAGCAGCATAAAGTGTTAGGTTTTAAACTTCCAGACCTTGTTGGGCAAAAATAATTGACGTTAACCCCTTAATATCCTAGCCTAGGTTGTAAAAGTTAGGTCTTGATTGTAGAATTTTGTAACTCTTTTATTTCCATTGAAAACTAAACAATCAAATACTCACGAATTATGAATTGAGAGATTAAAGAAATACTCTCAATAAGTTTATCACATTCTTGTTGAAAAAGAAATGAACTGCAAAGGATATAACTATGTAATCTTCAGAATGCTTATCAAATACCTTCTCTTGGGGTTAATTTTACATTCTGAAGACCGTAATCATGATTCGCTGATCTGTAATCTGTACACATCCTATTTCTAGCTATGTAGTGCCCTTTCAAAATGATCTTTATGGCATAACATCATAATCGCCCGTCAGCGTACAGAGGGTAAAAATAAATCGTCACAAACAATTAACACTTCTCTATTCAACATAGGGTGTAATTTTAATGTCTCAATAAGCTCAGTAGAGTCTGTTCCTCGGTAAAAGTACCTTGTTAAAATCACTGTTCTGAAATCTCAGGGGAATTCTAGTCTTCCTAAGCCAAGAGAGGTTTAAAGGGTGGAATTTTTCCCAAATAAAGCCTTAATTAAATGGTGGGGTGATGCTTAATTGCTCAGGGTTCGAGGTATTTAAATCCTTGGAGAAGAAAACTTAGGACAGCCTAAGCCTAATTATGAAGTAAAATTACATGATGTGACTGTTTGGTAAGTTTGCAGTTGTCCTAAATTATCAAGGTGAAGGAGATTGGTATAACCTATGATATTAGCAAACAAATTTGTTAGGAATATGTTCTAGATTAAAGTAGAAGCTTGGTAGTTACATGCTACAAATAGACAGGTGTACAAAAGGATATAAATTCTCAACGTTGTTCAAATTATCGAATTGTGAAGAGCGAATGTTTGTATGATATGTGGGTGAAGTTCATACTATTTGCTAGCAATAGAATGAATCTGTTGTATTTTTGGTAACTGATGAATCCTTTGTACTAGGTAGATCATATGATACGAATCCCATATATTATACGTCAAGTTGTGTTAAGTTAGTTTTATCTGTCTTAAATTCCCATATTTCGAGAATTATTAGTTAAGAAATCAATCTGAGTACTTCTAGTCATCGTATTGGCATCGCTATGGACCCTATGATTGAGCGGTTGAACGTACATTCAAATTTTTATACTTTCGAAGATAACATGGAAAAATTTGAAATCTAGAGTATAAAGGTGAGAAAAGTTAACGATGATAAAATTGGAGAACTGCTAAACTATGGGGAGATAACTTCAATCCACCCGTGTCTATGGGACAAAACATGTTGTTAAATTACGGCTCCTTATGGTCAAGTGGGATGTCATAAAAAAATGGTATTTATGCTTATTTATTGTGCAAAATATCTCCTCAAACCATGTTTATAGCGTTGAATTGGTTTCACTTCCAACCAAGTAATTCTAATACAAGCAAAACCAAACAATTCTACCAAACCGAAGCCTGCTCATGACCCTATGAAAGTAAAAATGAGCTGAAATAGCGCCGATGAAAAGTGGAGACAGCCACTCGGTTTGAACGGTTTGAATCATATATGAGGGGACTGGTTCCGCAGTACTTGCGGCATCTCCCAAATATCTTACAGAAATACATTCACCAGTGAGTGTATTTCAGCAATATACCTGTTTTACTCTTGTATTTTCGCCTTGCTATTTGTTTGTTTTAAACATTGACATCCAACTTATCTAAATGGGGCAAGGAACAGGAGTAATGCATATGAAATCTACTAAAGGTTCTTCGAGGTTATGCTGTCCCTCGAAATTATGCCTTGGTGTAAATTCTGTAATTATTACTAATGCACAACCTGTGAGTATCGGCGCAGTTTTGGAGCGGAAAGGTAAACCAGCAATCTGTGTTTCCACAAATGTACTGTTGCTGAACAAGATTATCCAAAACTCAGAAAGAAGAACCAGCTGTGTTTCAGACTGTTAAAAGACTGTAGATATTTATTTGGAAAGCAATTGACTATTGTTACTGATCATGAAGCTTTAAAGTTCATTTATCATCTTGAAAGATCCCCATCACGTTCTCAGCTGCCATGGTATTGCTTTCAGTACCTATGACTATACGATATAGTACATAAGAGCCAAGGAAAGTCACCATGTCAACCACATTTCTCGGCAATCCAAACAATATAAACCTAATAATATTGCAGACTGTTCGTTAACACAAGCTTAAACAGTGAGAGATCCATATCTCATTAGGGAAACTCGTAGATACTTCGGATGTATACTCAGTACTATAAGAAAGGTTGGAGTATTAATATGAAACGTAGATTTCCTGTCTATTTTTCAACACACGATGCATTGTACACTGCCCTTGACGGTACTCGGCATTTAAATGATCGTGTTGTTATTCCTTCTTCATTACGTAAATCTGTCCTTGTAAATCTTAATAGTGGACGTTTGGGAGTTGAGAAAATTAAATCTTTGGCAAGGCTTGTAACAGCTCAGGTTGGTTGGTTAAGAGTTGACCCCAAACAACCAGGCATATGCTAAAACAGTATTGTTCAAGTATTCATTCACTTCCTTACCTTTTGTAAGCGTTATATTCCCTACTATCTTATATGGAATGTTGAGAGCCTTTGTTTGTCTGAACAGATAATCCCACGCTCCACTGTGACTGCGCGAAGATCGAAATAAAGACCTATTCACTACTTCTCTGGTTTCTTCTATCAATAGCACGAGGGTTACCTTAAGGCACGAAAGTGGTGAGCCCTTTTTGAACACAATTTAACCTCATTTCTGTTATTAATCTTTTTTTTTTTACTTAACCGTAAAAGTAGACCGGATTATCCGTAAACTAAGTTGAGTATATAACTAGTTTATTCCGTATTATCTTAAGTTATTCGTGTTATAGTAACCATTTTTCGTGCTAACTTTATTGCTATATTTGTCACATACCTCATGTCAGACTCAATAGAAACCCATAATCTGGAGGATTTGTCACCAGTGGTGATAGACACTGTTATAACTACGAAATCCCTACTTCCAGAATTTGATCGTAGTGATCCTGAGTTGTGGTTTGCTCAACTGGAGCATTATTTCACAAGACACAATATCAAATCTGAAGGGATTCGCTATAGAGACTTGTGTTCTATCCTTCCTCCTTCAGTTGCCAAAGAAGTCCGTGACTTGATTTTAGATCCACCATCACCACAACCATACACCATCTTAAGACGAGAGATAATAAACCGTTTATCATTATCAGATAGTCAAAGAATCCAAAGACTTTTTCAAGGTGAAACACTAGGTGATCGGTCGCCGTCACAGTTTTTGCGTCACCTCCAAGTGTTAATGGGTGATAACACGGTGGGTGAAGCAGTCCTAAAACAAGGATGGATACAAGCTCTCCCATGCTACGTCCAACACTGTTTGGATGCACAAGATCCTGAAACCTCATTATCTCATTTCAGCGCGTATAGCCGATAGAATAATGGAGAGAGGTCCTCCAACTGGACCAGGCACAATCAATCACACACAAAAAGTAGAATCACCAAAAGACCCCGTCATAGAAGGACTCATTGCGAGTGTTAAGAGTCTCACTGAGGCTGTCACCAGAATGCAAATGGGTCATAGAAACAGGAGCAGGTCACCACAACGACCACGATCCAAGTCACAAAACAGGTCACAAATGTCCAGACAACCTGGGCAGTTTTGTTGATACCACTGGAAGTTTGGTGTCAACTCAACCAAGTGCATGCAACCATGCGCCTGGCCTAAGCATAATTCTAAGACAGCGGGAAACGAGTAACCCCTTCCCAGGTCGCGACGACTGAGGAGGGGCGCCAAAACAGTCGCTTGTTTTATGTTAGAGACAGAAACTCTGGCTTGAATTTCTTGGTGGATACTGGCGCTGCTCTTAGCATCATACCTCAAAATAAAACTGAGATTAGTCGAGAAACATCAATTACACTTCAAGCTGCAAATAAAACTAAAATTTCGACATTTGGGCAGAAAAACTTAACCCTAGATTTGGGGTTCAGGAGGCAATTCCCTTGGGTTTTCACGGTAGCCGACTTAGATCTGGCAATACTGGGGATGGACTTTCTAGAGAGATACGAATTTCTAGTTGACACCAAGAGACGGCGATTAACACTAAAAGAAACTTCGTATTACACAAAAGGCAAAGAAAGTCACATCAGCTCTCTTAACTTGATTCAAACCCCTCCAGTAACAACAGCGAAATTCCAAGATATACTCGCGGAATTTCCAAACTTAACTAAACCAAACCCACAGCCTTCTAAAGACAAACTAAAAGTAAGTCACACTATCAAAACCGAAGGTGCACCGGTTTTTGCAAAACCCAGGAGACTAGCACCAGATAAGCTCAAAATCGCTAGGGCCGAGTTTGATTATATGCTACAACTGGGTATTATCCGTCCCTCTGATAGTCAATGGGCATCCCCTTTGCATATGGTCCCAAAGAAGAATGAAGGTGACTGGCGACCGTGCGGGGATTACAGAGCCCTCAACCGTCAAACCGTACCAGATAGGTACCCAATACCGCATATCCAAGATTTCACAAACGGTTTACAGGGTAGGAACATATTCACTAAAATTGACTTAGTCAGGGCATATCACAATATCCCAGTGGCGGATGAAGATATCCCCAAGACAGCTATTACAACACCCTTTGGCTTATTCGAGTTTGTACGCATGCCATTCGGCCTGAGAAATGCGGCACAGACATTTCAAAGATTCATAGACAATCTACTTCGAGATATGCCATTTGCGCAGGGGTATATAGACGACTTGTTAATTGCCAGCCCCGATTTGCAATCACACGAACAGCATGTAAAAACAGTGTTAAAAAGACTGGATGAACATGGAATAAACATACATCAAAGTAAGTGTGTTTTCGGTGTTCAAACTTTAGAATTTCTCGGTCACACAATAAGCCCAGAAGGGATTAAACCGATCAAAAAAGAAGTAGACACCATTAAACAATATCCCATACCTAGTTCTCTAACACAACTGAGAAGTTTTCTAGGTCTAATTAACTTTTATCGCAGATTCATACCAGGTTGTGCACAATTAATGCAACCTTTGACAGATTCACTAAAAGGAAAACCAAAAGAATTCAAACTGTCTTCTGACGCTGTCGAAGCTATTAAACAGCTTAAAGATAAACTAGCTCAAGCAACTACGTTGATGTATCCGAATTCTCTTTCCCCACTTGCTTTGATGGTGGATGCTTCAGATAAAGCAGTAGGCGGTACCCTTAACCAACTGGTTAAAAACGCCTGGAAACCAATTGCTTTCTTCTCAAAAAGACTCGCTCCAGCAGAGACAAGGGATTCTACCTTCGGGCGAGAACTTCTTGCAATCTACCTAACCATTAAACACTTCCGACACATGTTAGAAGGGAGGGAATTTATAGTCTTTACGGATCACAAACCACTAACGAATGCACTAAAAGCAAGAGCTGATAAATACTCACCTCGAGAAGTCCGACACCTTGACTATATATCACAGTTCACAAGCGATATCCGACATGTCAAAGGTCAGGACAATCAGGCGGCAGATGCTTTATCTAGGCTAGAAATAAACGTGCTACAGCAGTCTACAGTAAACTTCGAGACGTTGAGAAACGAACAAGAGCAGGATCTAGAATTACAAAACCTGCTTAAAACAAACAATTCAAGTCTTAATTTAAAACAGTTCCCATCACCTGTCGATGGTATTCTAATCTACTGTGACACGACCAAGGCAATGCCGCGACCTTTCGTTCCCAAAAGTATGCGAAAGTTGATATATAATAACTTTCATTCTTTGTCTCATCCTGGCGCAAAAGCTTCAACAAAACTAATCAATGCCAGATATATATGGCCGAATTTACAGAAGGATGTACACAAATGGGTTAGAGAGTGTTCAGCATGTCAACAATCAAAGATAAATCGTCACACAAATTCACCCATAGGTGTTTTCTCGCAACCAGATGCACGTTTTGCCCATGTGCATATCGACTTGGTAGGTCCTTTACCACGTTCAAACGGTTTTAATTATCTTTTTACATGCATAGATCGATTTACCGGATTCCCTATAGCCATCCCGATAGCGGACATCACAGCGGAAACAGTAGCCAAAGTTTTCATGCTGAACTGGGTAACCATTTTTGGTACACCCATAACAATAACGACGGATAGAGGAGCGCAATTCGAATCCGAACTATTTAATAACTTGGCTAAACTTCTAGGCTCCAATAGGATACGCTGCACTGCATATCATCCTCAGGCTAATGGGATGGTAGAACGTTTTCACCGTCAGCTAAAAACCGCTCTTATATCTCACTCAAACCCCAATCAGTGGACAGAATTCCTACCGTTAGTTATGTTGGGAATACGAACATCTGTCAAAACTGACGCACAGTGTTCAGCTGCGGAACTGGTTTTCGGAACAACTCTGAGACTACCAGGTGAATTTATTAACCCTAATACTAACAGTCAAAAACTTAATATAGAAAATTATGTAGATCCACTACGAGATCACATGTCTAAACTTAAGCCGATTAATACTCGTGAACAATCGCGCGCCGTATATATACCTAAAGACCTAAGCAATTGCACGCACGTATGGATAAGATGTGACAAAATAAAAGCACCACTCAGTCCTCCATTTGAAGGTCCTTTCAAAGTCGTCTCAAGAAAATCTAAATATTTCGTGATAGAAAAACATGGAAACATCGACACAGTAAGTATTGATAGGCTAAAGCCGGCTTATCTAGATCATGAACCACCATACGTGTTGTTAGATCGTTTAACTGACAAATCCATTACGGAATCAAAATATAAAGATGATAAATCTTTACAAATGACTAAAACGGTTCTCTGGGCACATCCGATTAGTCAGTCAAGGATGTTGACAGTTTCGACTGCAGGATAAATCTAACCACGTAGCTAATCAGACCCTGCATCTACTTAAAAGTATTTTGTTTTCTTCATTCCGCCTCACATACAACTCCCCAGAACTTTTACCTTTGATATATAAGTGTTATGTTAAATATTTTTTTTAAATACTGGACACATAAGCTAGGTATTCCGAAACGATGGCTGAGGATTTTATTCAAACTCGTACAACTTACACTGGCAAATACAACGAATTCAAAAAGCAACCCAGGCGAGTTTTATAATTTCTTTTTCTGGTTAATTAACTATACTGGCTATACATATATACCATATGAACTAATTCTAAAAATTTTCGGTCGAAGATATGTTTAGTAGCTTGATACAATTACTATGGTCAAGTACTTATTAAAGTTCTCATCATTTTTTTTTAAATTTCTGACATTGAAGAATCAATAACCGTGAAGATATGGTACAGTACGTTACTGTAAGGATACTATCTTAGCCGCGTTGATTCCACATACCTAATTTTAAACACAACGTATAAAAGAACTGTTAAGTAATCATAACATTGAACTGACGATATGACTATCGTAGCTATGTTAACGTTAAACCAATTATTATTAGTGGCCCATACAAAACCCTGGAACTTAACACTAGCGTTATAAAAAAGACATGTTATGTCAATAGCTTATATATATACTTTTTTTCTCGGTTTAATAATAACGTAAAAAGAGTATTTGACACAACTGTACTTGATCCGCATACTCAACACAATTTTTTTGCTTCTTAACCGTATATTCGTTTCCGTTTTGTGGATTACTCTGATGCACCCTTGGTTACGCACCTAGTTGTAAAAAGCGGTCATCACTGGCTCAAGGTCATGCACTTGATCGATTTTGTTAAAGAGCCCAACTTCTAGCAAGTTCACCCTTTTACATATACGCATTACAAAAGAGTTTTTTTGTTGTTGCTGTTTTCATGGTTATTCGTGCACAAGATATCTACACTATGTTTATTTCCTTCCAGAATACCAATCCGTTCTGGAGGCCAAGCACTTACATGAACGGAACAATTATCAATTGCATTTATGTATTTCCATTTTGTATCTTATTATTTTAGGCAGGCAGTGGAGCAGTTCTTCAGGTTTGCTTGATTTTCACCATTACCTTTGAAGTAGACTCTTCTTTACTTTTTACTTGAGGGCGACTCAAGAGGCAGGTGAGTAAACACCTGATAGCCGGTCTGAGCATGGAAAAATCGTACCTCACCAACATGGTGTTGGGTAGCCCGCTCGCGGCACTTCCTCAGATATTCTTATTCCACATTCTCACACTTTCTCTTGAAAGCACGCAGCAAACCGTCAGCGATAGTTGTAGAAAAGATCACATGCTACAAAGATGACAAGCTGGTAAATGAAGAGACATCCATGGACTATCATTGAAAGCGTTAGTCGTAACTGATTGTAAGTCAAATAGTGAGCGAGTTGATAATTTCGCCTTGGGATGAGAAATAGAACGAAGGTGTTATCGATAGATAGGTTAATCGAACCGACGTTCCTACGGAAGTCGATTCTAGGGGGAAGCTAATGTAACAGCTCAGGTTGGTTGGTTAAGAGTTGACCCCAAACAACCAGGCATATGCTAAAACAGTATTGTTCAAGTATTCATTCACTTCCTTACCTTTTGTAAGCGTTATATTCCCTACTATCTTATATGGAATGTTGAGAGCCTTTGTTTGTCTGAACAGATAATCCCACGCTCCACTGTGACTGCGCGAAGATCGAAATAAAGACCTATTCACTACTTCTCTGGTTTCTTCTATCAATAGCACGAGGGTTACCTTAAGGCACGAAAGGCTCACATGTTGGTGACCGGAGACAAGCGCAGATATATGTCGTGCACCAAGCAATTGTGGAAGATTTCATAAATCAAAAAAATCATGCTTTGAAGCGAAATCCATGGCCAGTATCGTCTGAGGCCTGACAGATGATTCATGCAGACCACTGTGGTCCATTTCTCAATAAATGCCACGGACATGTTGTGATTGATTCATTTTCCGAGTGGTCTGAATTTTCTTTGACAACCCCACGAAATTCTGAATTGACAATCCAAGAGATAAGGAAAGTTTTTAGTCTATGAGGTTCCTATGATATTGATGACTGATAATGGCTCTCATTTTGCCTCAGGAACAGTTACTACCTAGGTGAATGGCATACGCTACAAATATCTGGGAGTTGTGGTGAAGCTATGGTTCGAAGTTTAAATATCAATGACTTGAGTACATACAACCGATAGGAACCAATTGAGTCTGTTCCGATTTTGGTTAATAATTCTAATACTGATAGGTACATTTTTGATCATATAGAGTAATAACCCAATACACAGCCGTACAGACGCAGAGTGAACCTGGAGAGAAGACATACCATCGATCACGGGACTTCGGATTTCCATTTAAGTTATATATGTTGTGGTATTTCTACTGATTGATAAAATCCCGTTATTTGATAGTGCACATAATACGAATTCCGAATATAACTTATTCCATTGTGCCCTTCCACTTCCATCCGCCTTTTAATGTGCTATTTCTGGAGTTCTTAGGCAATCGATTTGAATATTTCCGATCATCGTAAAACTTTGATCTAAAAATCTCCAGATAAATTGTGGTAACAAACAACGATTAGCCGTAAAGTGAAAGAAAGTGTAGTTGGTGCAAATAAATAGAGGAAAAGCTGTTTCGTTAAATTCAAGAATGCTATAAACAAAGTGCTAAGAAATGTCAGTAAATTTTTCGTTTTTGTCACTAATTGTATTTTATTTCTTTTTATTCAACTCACAACCCTCCAAGCATTGAGCAAACGCCATAACTGACACCTAGTGGGTATTTCCATGAAACCAACATAAAATTGAGAACATTAGTCTGTGCAAAAGTGGGAAAATGAAACGGCAAACTACATATTGTTGAATGACTGCCGCACCAACAACTATATAAAGTCTGATTCTAAGAAAATGCTTTGACCTATAATCGTAGGTAGACTGAAACGATCGATGTCACCATCAATGTCTGCCAGTCAGTAACCTCACATTACCTTTTACAATGATGTTACGTGATTTTAGGTCATATAACTTGTGTCGAGGACGTAGGCGGATTCACATTTGTAGTTGCTTCATGCATTGACAGTGAACCTACAACTACTTAACACACACCGAGGTTTATGGCGTACATGTACACGTACAATTTAAAATTTTAATTTAATTGCTTCGAATAACAAATATGAGTAATTTTTTAGTTACATATTGGCTTGTACCTAACGACAACTTCACGAGTTCCTGTTTTATACTCGTTTCAACCAACTGGCTACTCACGATCACCTTGTCAGATATCATCCATTCACAAGGCAATATGTAAAAATACCTGGCTATAGAGACTTGCAGATGGCTGAAAGATTTCAACAAAATATGTTAAGAATGAGCTTAGGCAGTCCGTGGTGAATATATGTTATGGTTAGCTGCCACAATGGTTGATGCCCTATTTTAATGAAGGGCATGTTGTTGAACAAAGTGACTATTATGAGTACCATTTCAAAAACATGGTACCCTACCTGATATTGTACACTAGTTCGGCGGCACATCAAACTCTATAGAATTCCTCTATGCACTTTTGCAGACATCCGATCTTGTTGAAACTAAAATTTTCAGCATCATAAATGAGTGTTTACGAAACTATTCATTTAGACATCCTTACAACCGAACAATTAAGCGGTGAGACCAGAATTTATGGACGACCTTTGAGCGAATCTTAAGTGACCTTGAGAAATGTTAGTCATTCAGTAAACAGTCAGCATAGAGAAAAAATATATTATACAAAAACAAATAATTAAAGTTGATACACTTTTTTTACATGGTCCAAAACTTATCAAGATTAGAAAAAGGTTCAAAGGTTCCAAAATCGTAATGCATAAGGTAGAGAAACTCATCCATATGGCTCCATAATAGTTGGTCTCTGGAGCCGTGATAAGGTCACAAAAACCCTCTCAGCCTCGACCACATGGCTTCATTATTGCTTGTGTACTCCAGTTGTATAAGTTTATTTTTATTATTGATATGTCCCTACAATACTCAACCACTGAACAGCCGTAGCTTTAGTAACATCTGGGAATATTGCAGCCAATGTTACTGATGCTTTTATTATACAGTTGGCGGCAATTATTATAATACGCCTCAGTCTCAATTTGGATGGAGCGATAAAGCTTCCTATTGTAGCGAACGTCTTCCTTCAACGTATATCACATCGAAGGACAACATCACGGCAGTCTGCACAACTTCTACAAGTCACTTAATTACCACAATCACAAATAAAGGAACTTCTTAGTCGTCTCATTTGTTTTAGCCGCCTAATCATCAAGTCTTCTCTAAAATTCTGTGTAAACCGATCGCACATTAGCATCAGGCACTGAAATTGGCGCTGTGACCTTTAAATCCTTCAAACTCCTCTGATTGGTTGGTCCATAAATTATAGTCTCGCCCAATTAAGCTCCTTGTCTTATCATCACGACATTATCATAGACTACTTGATGAAAGACGCACCCATTACTACGAATAGGAAACTGATCATCCAATGCATGTCTACCTGACTGTCCCTTTCTACAATCATCTCATTCCTAATAAATTTGGGGGTTTATCTGTAATTTGTGTTCTTCATTGGTATTTTCAATTTGCATGACATCACTTGCAGCTTTAAATCTAGTTCTACCTAACGCTAAGATCGTGGTTAAGATTCGATTACGCCAATTTCACGAAGCAATCTGTTAGTTGCACGATCCAAACCAGATTTTTTTAAAACATTTGATTCATATTTCACATAAATATGTGTTTGAGCAATTAACTACTTACTCCATAACTTTCTCTTTTGTTTTCTTTCCGGGTCATCACGCAATCATAGCCATTAATTTCTTGGGGAAAGCGTGAAGCCATTTATTTCCTATTCAGACTGATAGTCTATCCTTATTGCATTTGTACAAAAGTACTGAGAGAATTTTAGGTGAAATGGGAAGTAGCAAAGAGGCGTTTTGCTTAGGCCGAAAAAGTCTCGTCAATCTTTTAATTTTACATTTGAAAGAGGAATTTGTGGCCATTTGACATAAGATTTCCGTATCAAATATAATTCGAATCGATTTTGTTAGTCTATATTACATTGAGCCTGAACACGTCTCACTGACAAACACCTTGGCGCAAAAGTTAACTGAATACCTCCAACTTTATTAAGATTTCCCAATAGGTTTATAAGTAAGTCTTTATAAATAGCCGGCTGTCACCGTTTTTCATTAGAAATACGCAACAAATTTTGATGATAATGTTAAACGTCAGAGGTGCACTTGAAACGTAAACCATTCACCGGATCTGCAGATGGGGCAAAAAGTTTGGTTATCATGATGGCAAATTAATCAACACTTAACTTTGTGTATTCCGAAGTCCAGGTTGTCATACATCTGAGATTGTCCACTCTCTAAACAACCAATTCCCGTAACACAGCCACTCAACGAACAATTTTAGTGTAATCTTTAAACTCTGAATGTCGTGGAGAACATTCACTCAATATCTTCTCCGGTCAAACAATTAAATTTGTTCACTGCACATAACTTTCAAAGAAGTCATTGGATGCTTGTAATGTTGTGTAATACGTTTACTGGAAAACAGACTACTCCTACGGCGAGGTCGTGGGCGTTAGGAAAACAAGCATATAGTTTAAAATAAATCATGACAAAAAGACTTAGTATATAGCTCATTTTAATTATGGATTGGACACCGTACAGCAAATAATGATATTACAAATATGTATCACAGAATATTCATCTGGCCTTGACCCTTGAGACTTATGTCAGTATTAGCTTTTGAAAACCACCTGCTAGTATACATCACAAGATTCGGGTATAAAAGCTTGAAGATAGGCATTTGTGACAAAATATAAATATGTTAGTGTATTACATTGAGTTTCATAAGGAATCATCTCAAATATTTGTGCTATTCCCTGACCATAATATAACTCTCGAATTTCAAAATCAAACTGAAAATAGCAAACAGTTAGTTGCAAACGTTTACTAAACTTAAAATTTACGTATTTTCTTTTGTATTCCTAACTGTTCAACGCCGTTTTTATTTACACCTATGTCCCCAGTGTGCGTCTAGACAGATTTGACCATGTGAGTAACCTCCAACCACAAAACGGACATGCTAACCAGATTGTTTGGTTAAAGATCAAGTGACTATGTACCAGTATCCTCGGTTGAACACATTATTGAAACACATTATTTCTGCAAGTACAATTAAACATGAAAATCAGGCGGCTAAAGCTTCTGTATTGAGGGTTGCACATAGATTTCATGTATCATACTGCCATTATGTTAATTAATTACATTGATTATGAAGTACTGTTCAGATTATCTGCAGTCTGTGGATATCAGAGATGGGCAACTAATCAAAAATCATGAGGGACGAAGGCTTAAGACCTAAATTCCACGAGTAAAAAGATAAGTAACTGAGAAACGCTGTTAAGTTTGAGACATCAAAATTATCCAACCTGTGGGGAATAAACCAGAAAGAACTCATAGTAGTTCAAAGCAGTTCATGCTTCTTTTAGTCGACTGTAGTTAGGCAGAATTCATACATTCTGTGGGTTATGGATGTGCAGGTTCACAGTTTCAAGCGTTAGAAATATCTCGAATTCCACGAAAACATATTAGTTCACACTTGCTATGGTTAAATGGTAACTACTAAGTTTCACTCCGGATAGATATGTAATCGAAGTCGTCTAGAATTTTAAGAGGTAATAACGGCCTTGTTTAACGAGAAGCCTCTTATGTGTGACCTCATCGAAAACTTTCTGGAAGTGGAAGAATAGAACTGAAAAGAGGAACTTGTTGTCTCGTTGTTTATTCTTAGCATTCAGGTAGTTAACTAGGCATATATCTCATAGCTCAGCCGTATATGTGTCTGTTCTTTAGAAAATTTTAATCCTCCGTTTTTAAGCAGCTATGTTCGACTCAAGTTTTTCTGATAAATATCGAGTAGTAATTATAGGCTTCATACCATGACTATCTGTGTGACCGTCTTTCTTACACGTATTGCCTGTGCATTGGAGAATATTTCTGCCATCATGACTGATAAAGAATGATTGCTGAATCTATGAGATTGGGTAGTATCTATTCGAGACAGTACATAAGAGCATTTAGATGTTCTATGTTTTCAGCAACTGTAGGGTGAAGCGTTGTCGAAATACTGTCAGCATTGTAACAGAATACGCCAAATAGGTTATCGGCAGTATTTTCCTCAAGTAAGGTTCACTGATTAATACTTCCCAGTTTATTTAGGAGGTTCACCAAATCAACATTTCAGTAGTTTCTTTGAGAAGAGGTGGTCTCACTTTTACTTGTGTTTTTCACACGAATACATCCTAAATAATATACTGTACTAGTTATTTTTCGAGTGTGTATCAGAACTTATTCGATATCTTACTCTTTAGTTTACAACGAGCACCGCACATATCCATGAGTGCTGTCCCACTATCTTGGTGCCCATGATGATCATGATGCTTTTAGGGTTTAGGATGACTGGGTTGTCTCAGATTTTAAAATGTTGGACTAACAAAGTCAAAAACCAAACAACTGAAATTCATTATCATAAAATTCTGACGTCAACCATTTTTCTGATATGGTAATGAATTCATGCTCTTCTAGGCCAATTAAATTTATAGACTCCAACATTTTGTCTAGCCTGCTGATAGAACTTGTGTTATAAACCGTTAGTCCAGCGAAATACTTTTCCGTCTCACCCGAAATTTGTGCTAATGATATTGTTCTGAGGAATAACAAAAGCTCCATCTTCAAATCATTCAACTGGGATAAGGAAATCACCAAAATTTTCACTTGAGTCACAGTTCTTTACCACCATCTTTAAATATTTCTCCATAGCACTCAGAGTGCTTTAGGAATCGTTTTGTCAAGTCTTGGGTGAATGGTTTTTCTGAACGACAATGTATTTCAATGCCACGGATGTTCAGTACTAGACAACATCTTTGTCCGTAACATCTTGCCATTAAATGGTCCTAAGCCCAGTCAAACGAGGAGTCAGAAACGTTTGAGCTTAAAGATATATTTGGAGGATAGTAGATGTGTTAGGAATTATATGAGCTAAGCTTACTAGCGAAGGATTAGTAACACGGAGTCCCTGAAGCTTATCTGGTGGATGTGCCAAACCTAGCCCCTTCAACCAGGGAAACCACATGTGAGGACAAATATTTTAGATCCAGTCAGCTTATGCAAGGTTTTCAATAGTAGGTTCCTCTTGCAAGTCACTGATGTAGATAATTTGTGTCAAATGATTTTAGGCCTTATCGAGTTGGGCGGAAACAGTATGGACAGCCAGTCAGCGTCGAAGTCACACGCCGGGGCTAGTACCTAATGCAGATCACCCTTTCATCATAACCATGTACTATGGCTACTTTGATGACTGTGCAACACCAACGGTGTTATTACGGAGACCAATCGGTATGCTTAGGTATAAGGAACAGAGTGAAACTGTAACAGCTCAGGTTTGTTGGTTAAGAGTTGACCCCAAACAACCAAGCATATGCTAAAACAGTATTGTTCAAGTATTCATTCACTTCCTTACTTTTTGTAAGCGTTATATTCCCTATTATCTTATACTGAATGTTGAGAACCACCACCTCATAAACCAGCTCATAATTTGCGACTAATTTATACCTGTCAGTTGTCCTTGATCTTGACGAGAATCAGTGAATTGTTCGATATCCAGTGGCTTGACTGTCGGAAGGTTTGGCTGGGACCCAGTGTTATTCTACTAGCCCTACGACACTCTGTCACCGTATTCAACGGCCGCTTGAATCGGCACCAAACACGTTGAGGGTAATCACGTGCTGGAGGTTGTCAAACGATGGATAAGAATCCTCCACGTATTCCTGAGTTGTAAGGTGGATGGGAAGGAGGATGCAGCAACTGATCGGGAAATAACGAGTAATAATAGATCTGAAGACGTTGGATTCATCGATGCTTAAATTTATGGCTTAAAGTTAGTTGAATGTCAAATAATTTACGCTGACGATGATAAAAGAACTATAAAGTTTTGAAGTTCTATCAAGCGGTATTGCAATATATTGCACTGACAATTGATTGAGTTCCTCAGATAAGCCATGTTCAGTTTACTGTGTAGGGTCGGTGAAATGTCACTGAATATCGAACAGATCATCGAACCCTGTCAAGGTCAAGGATAGTCAACGCACACCAATCAATGATACGCCATGGACTGGCCCACGCGGCAGTGGTTGTACTTTCGCTTCTGTACTTTCGTGGTTGTACCTTAACTAATATATTCTTGTAATAACGTCCTTTGTGTTGTACAGTCTCCATAACATCTATGGCCCCTTGGTACGTCGATGGGGGCAATCCACGTAAGGTGCTGGTCGCGAGGTGTGACTTCAGCGTTAGTTGTTCGTCACCATTCTCGTCTAACTCTAGTAGGCCCCCAATCATTTCGACATAGACCATCAACGTTGATGTTCTACAACCGCAAAAGTAACGACACTACAGTAGTAGTACAATATGTATATTATCAATTGATCTCGATATTTGCTCTATCATTGACTTAAGGTAGAAATTCAGTCAGTGTCGTCGATAGTTTACTGTTTATTAGTGTCGAATTCTTTTTATACACAAATTTGGCAGATTAACTGGAAGCGAATGACTGTGTCGCTATACCATAAATTGAACTAGACAGGTTGTAAGTTCAGTGCGTGAACGTCAGATTGGTATCAGTTACCGATTTATCACCCGATACCAGATGAATTTTTCTCGTGCTACTAGTTTTATTGATGATTATATAAAAGGTAGAAATACTAATGGGAACAAAGGTTGAAAACTGCTGCATATTATTGTGATAATCAGACAGGATGGTTGTGTTTCACGGATAATTATAAAGTGGGTATAGACTAAGTATTTTATAGTCACTGATTATATATATATATATAGAGAGAGAGAGATTTAAGAAATGAAGCTTTAACAGGAATATACTTATGATCAAGTTTGGGCTCTTCATACCACCAAAAAATCTAAAATCACTAGACTTTCGACCGTTAGATTTTTATAGAATCACTCTAATACCATACATTGAGGATATGAGTTTATTTTCCTTTGTTATTGTACACTATCTGCTTGACCTTAAAGTTTGTTCATGGCCTCGAGTCCATGTGGTTTTTTAGTTCGTTTCAGTTTTCGTTATAGTTTACGTTCATCACGGCACATTGCTAACGATCCACGCTTGTTTTTGTCCCAGAAACTACCTTGCAAGACACGAAACATTTTTTATGCTTCTTGTTCGTAGCTGATTCCCATTTAGTACAGTTTCATGCAGACATTTTTTCTGCCATACCCAGGCAACTAATAAAGGGGAAATAAAAGTGGAAAAAGGGGAGATAAAGCGGACAAAGGCGTACGCGTATTGCACAATTGTGTACAGAAGACACTGAAGTAACTTAGTATTTTCCTATGCAACAATACAAATAACGCGTCTATAGTTCATTCTAAAATTCAAATACTGAACGTGATACTATGCCTCAAAATTATGAGTTTTATGATTATCTGTACAATCTTGCTCTACCTTGCATCTATTATCCGACATTTTCTAAGGTTCGGTACCTTCATCATACTTACTTTTAAAGTTATCTAAGAGCAATTCAACTCTGACTAATGCTTTAAGAGCAGCATTTGTACAGGTAGTAGAATTGGCATAAAATCCATTTTTATTTGTTCATAAAACTACGAACCATTGAATTTGTAGGTGGAGAATCAATATCCAGGATTTGGCGAACAGTTTATCATTCGCTTGTTACAGCGTCTTGGAGTCAACGATGATATAAATCTTCCAGAGACATACCTGAGAATTGCTGGTTTACACACTCAACGTCAGTTCTTATTTATCAAGTTTTTTAACGTATTTAGTTTGTGAAAGCATGGAGAATAAAGGGATTAATCGGATCGAAATTTTTGCCAACGTTTTGAAGTTGTGTTTAAGTAAAATACCGGACGAGATATCTAGTAATAACGGCTTTACCAACCTAATAAGGTACGTCATTTCCTTTACTAGTTTTTAGAGAGATTACAGAGATAACAGATAAATTTTTGGAATCGTTACACTGTCATGATAAACAGATCTTGCAACGAAGAGCGCTGTGCAATCTTAAGTTTGAGTTTATTCGGTCATGTAAGCGATTCAGCGAAACCTTAAAAGCATATAACCGTGATGAAAAGTAAGTAATCCGGTCATGTTTATTTTATTTTGGTCAGATGATGTTTATAAAACCATTATATTGTAATAGGAATACTTATGCACTACCATTTGAGTTATTTTTTAACCAGATTGTGAATGAAAGCTCTACATGATTCAACACTATCAGTAATGCATTCCGATAATTCCGCATGCAAAACCTGAAATAATGCAAACAGTTGATTTCATAGCAAACTAGAAGCAGCTTACGTAAGCCTATAGCCATGTTATTCCAGCACTCCAGCTACCGACAAAAATTTGACTAGACAGCCTACAATAGTTTGCGTGGTCATACTTTTCCTTTATTAACTTAATTCATATGAAATAAAGTACAGCTAAATAGCAGATCTAGCATGCATTGCTCAAAACTTCGTTGGTATGATGATCCCAACAGTAACTACGTACAGTAGTACTGTCATGTTATACCCTCCCTAAGCTCGTTAATTGGAAAAAACGGGTTTTGCTTAGTATCGATGTTATTATTGTAGCTGTAAATCACAAAAAGCGGAACATTGTTTTAAATAAATTGTACCTATGATAACCTGGACACTAATTTCCTAACCTTTAAACACTAGGTGAAGTAAAAGAGTTTATTAAATTTATTTTTTTTTTAAATATCAAAAGAATAAAACCCGAATGTGTTTGTAATTTGAAAACTATTAGCTAGTCCCATAATGTAATCAAGACGGTAAGTTTCGCCCCAATAACTTTGTGGTTCGAAACTCATAGCCTTGAAAAGTCAGCTGTCTTGTTAACCCTTACACCTACAAATCGTTTTGCTACTGTTTCCTTTCTTTTGTTTTGTAAAGTGACAAAATTAGTAATCGCTTATGTAAAGTAAGTGGCTCCATAAATCAAAGTCAATCATCTGTGATTTGTATTTTGCATCTTAGGGGTCTACAGAGACAGTGCTATCATAACTGTAAAACTAGCTAGTAAAACTGGTTGACTGAAATTGGTGGCCTACTTGATAATCTGCTCACACGACTGATCTCTGAGTCCCTATCGGATAAGTATCAAAGAACAGAGCCCCTGAATGATGTTATCGAATGCTTACAAAATAAATAACGCCACTATCCGTACTCAGTCAAATAATATCACTGAAATACTTATTAGATAAATGATAAGAATGTAGGTCATAAAATACATTTGACTGTCTTGGGAAGTTTCCATAATTCGAAGATAGCTATACATTTAAGAATTACTGTCCCATTAAGCTGCTAAACTATTAATGACCTTTATTTTTACCGAATTTCTATTTTCTTAAAAAGTTAATTGCTTTAAAAGATCTTCCTTTGCAAATACGACCAACAAAATTATCTCTGGAAATAATATCAGCCACACTTTTCGAAAGAAACAGATGAGACGACTTGACTTTGATTATAAAAATCTTAAACCGTTACTAAAATGGAATCACTGCTTTTATCAGTCCAGGAATAGGCTTTCCATTTGAAGTCCGAAACTACGTATTTGAGTGAAGAAAAGAATGCATAATGAACAAAGGGAAGGGAAAAAGATTTATCCTTTAAAATCTACTAAAGGTGTAATAGTACTTAGTTGTCTGCCATCAAAAGTACTTGAAAACAATGCTGCCTGTATTGTGAAACGAACAGCCGTTGAGATTCACCTAAGGAAGTTAATTTGGTTATTAGTTAGGTCAATAGACATTAAAGTACTGACAAAAACGTTTCCACATAAATTACTTAACTGATTGGTACACTATTAAGAGTCTATAGAGTCGAAATGTTTGTGGGTATCAATGATTACCATAAATGGATCGAATTTACTTAGATATTGCAAAACGCTCAGCTTTCATGGCGGTATTGCATACTTCGTTAGTTTTGTCAATTATTACAGTCAGAAATATCCGATTATTTTGTTGGCAATTTTTTGTTAGATCTTGTTTTGCTACTAATACTTAGTAGTTATTTTTGTTTAAAATTCTGTACCTAATGTATTGCGTTTGAATTGTCATTTTATTATCAGCCAAACCTCAGTTATCTTTCGAGCGAATCAACTAGTTGTATGTACAAACACTATTCTTGATGCTCTTCGTTGTGATAAATGACGGTGTGACGACCAACCCGGTTCGAAGTTAGTTGAACACCTCAGAAATGTTAGGAATCCCAGATGGTTTTCAAAGCTATCTGATGTATTACTTGAAACCTCAAAAGAACATAAAAGCGGGTTGGTCACGAAACCAATATTTAAAATGACGCAAAACATATTCTCTGTATTTTTATCTCTTTCTAAACGGATTATTCATTTTTTTATTATTGTTATCCCTTTATTATTCTTGTGTTTTGTAATTGTCCCGAACGTGACCATTTCATTTTGCGATTCTCTCTCACTTCTATTTGCACACGAAGAATGGAGTGTTAAAACTAGAAACTTAGGTAAATTCTTCGGTTATTGTCGAAATAATTGAATATAATGCATTTTATTTGGAAGGTAATAATACATGATTACCTAGCAGTTAATATGTATCCATAGTTTTGATATATGCTTCATGCGCTTTCAACCTGTTTACTTTAGTAACCTGACTGAAAGCCCCTATTAAGTTTGTTCGGTTTATGAAACTTCAAAGTCATTTATCATACTCTATAACTTTCCACTTGTTTCTTTTAAATTAAAATATCAACAATAGTTGAAGCAGAGTTATTCATTTTTTCTAATGCTAAGTACAGAATTACTGAATGACTCAAGATGCTAATCGTACACCATGAAATTCGATCGTATTTAACTGTTTCAGTTATTGATGATTTAAATATGATATTCGAGCATATTTTGATCATTTCGATTATTGTTTATTTCAATATAATATTCGGGTGTATTTCGACAATATTTGCTATGTATTCATTCAGTATGGTATTTATGTAAAAACTAGTTTTCTAAATATAATATCATTACTTGATTGATAGTTTCATTTCTTAAACACACAAAGGCTGTATTTAATGTCTTTGAATACCAATTGACAACTAAAGCTTTTGGCAATAGAAAATTCTTCCTCAAGACGCACCTTTAAGTAATTTTTGTGTTCCTTGGAAAGTTGACCATGTTCATAAGTGACCTATTTGGTGGTGGTTGTTAGAATTTGTGTAGATTTCAGTCATTAAAATAATGCCTTAGGTTTAAGGTAATAGACTTTGTGGATAGCAAATGTTAGTAATCATCATTTGATTTTCTAATGTTTATAGTTTTAAAGATAATCGTGACTTCTTATGGATCATTCTCGTGCGTAAATACTTTATTATGAAATTAAATTGTTCAAAATTTATAGTTCTTTTGGACGGCTGACCAGATACGAAGTCTTTTGAACATCTTCGTTGACTATACATAAACGTTATAAGTAGCAATTACATTTATAGTTTTATCTTTACTACACAAAAATACTACTTATTATTTTTCTACATGGTTCTGTAGAATTTATTTTCCGTTATAACTTATTCAAACTCGCACCACAAGTTGTATTCTTATTAAGACAGGTAAATCACACCGGTGCATGCAGTAAATAGAGCATTCGTTAGTCATCTACAACGTAGTATCAGTCACATATATGCATCGGTCCAAGTTGCCATACCTCATTAACACAACAAGATGAACACCAAATTCACACAAGCAGTTACTTCAATGGTAGTAATATATGAAAAAGGTTGCATATAATGATATGATACAGGCAGAAAGAATTAGTTGGTAGAAAGAAAAGTATAAATCAATTTTAATCTCACAGTTTATGGGACGACAATGAGTGTATACTCTTATGCCATTGTGATCGATCCTGAGCCATGTTACCCGGAGGCTTTAATCACTGGTAATGATAGTTGCGCGGACCCCAACCAAGTAGTCTGCATCTACCAGCATGACTCAGACCATAAGTTAACGACTTCAAGGACTGATGCCACGTTTTGGTTTGACCCCCCCTAATTTTCTTTCAACCATCTCCAACACTAGTCAGCATTGGGCGTCATGGTAATCGGTGGTTGAGCATGCATAATACGTGCCCCAACCATCTTAGTCGGTGAAGATTTACAACCTCATCAACTGGCTTACAATCATTCCCTAATACTCTGTGTCTAACCTCACTATTACTTACCCGGTGATCCCCGAAGATACAAGCAATATTCCTAAGACATCTGTGATCAAAGCTAGTAACTTACGAGTATTCTGTACCCTTAATGACCACGTTTCTCAGCTGTAATAGAGCACATTCCAACTAAGATAATAATTGACTGAAAGCAAGACTAATGTTAGAGGAATGCTATGGCTGAATGATGAAAACATTCACACACACTAAATGATAGTTACAGTGACTAAACAGTGAGTCAGCAGATTATTGTTCTTACTTACGCCTGTTACCCCCCGTGGAGAAGCATAGGCCACCCACAAACTCTCCCCATCCAACCCTGTCCTGGGCAATCCTTTCCAGTTATTTTCATTCGCTAGTCATCTTTTTCATATGTTTCCATTTCCCGACGTAGTGTGTTCTTCAGCCTTCCACTTTTCCGCTTCCCTTCAGGACTCCAAGTTAGGGCTTTTGTCGTGATGCAGTTTGGTGGTTTCCGCAGTGTACATTCAATTCACTTCCAGAGTCTTTCCCTAATTTCTTCATTTGGGACCTGGTTTGTTCTCTGTCACAGTAGGTTGTTACTGATAGTATCCAGCCAACGGACATTCAGTATCTTGGGTAGACAATTGTCTATAAATACTCGTACCTTTCTGATGATAGTTGTGATAGTTCTCCAAGTTTCGGTTCCGTACAATAAAACTGTCTTGTTATTCGTATTGAAGATTCTCACTTTGATATTGGTTGACAGTTGTTTTGAGATCCATATGTTCTTCAACTGTATGAATACTGTCATTGTTTATTCAACCATTGCCTGCATCAGATCTACGTTCATTGATGATGCTACCCAGATACATGGATGTTTCCACTACTTCCAGAGTTTTACCATCGAATGTGATTGGGTTGGTGTTCTCTGTTTTGTATTTGAGAATCTTGCTTTTTCCTTTGTGTATGTTGAGGCCTACTGATGCAGAAGCCGCTGCTATACATGTTGTCTTCGTCTGCATTTGTTGGTGTGTATGTGATAGAGCGGCCAGGTCATCTTTGAAGTCCAAATCTTCTAGTTGATTCTGAACTATCCATTTTATTCCGTACTCTTGTAAGGTGTCGAGGTCTTTCCAGTCCAGTCGATCACCAAAAGAAAGGGCAAGAGCGAGAATAAGCAGACTTATCTGACTCCGCTTCTCACTTGGAATGTTGTCCTCCATGCACGACTTTTCAGTGTAGTCCGTCGTATGAATTCCGGATAATTACGATCTCAGCTACCCACTCCATAGTGTCGAAGAATTTTCCATAATATTCTCTTATCCACACTGTCGAATGCTTTCTCATAGACAAGGAAGTTGATGTATAGTGACGAGCTCCATTCAATTGGTTGTACAATGATGATCCGTAGTGTCGCGATTTCGTCTGTGCACGACCGATCCTTATGGAATCCAGTCTGTTGATCTCAAAGTTGGGCGTTTACTGAATATATCATCCCGTTCACCAACAATCTTTTGAATACGTTTCCTGGTACTGATATTAATCTGATGCCTCCGTAGTTTTCACACTTGCTCATATCTCCCTTCTTTATTATCTTGATAAGATATCGTTTTTTTCAATCTATCAGTGGCACTTGTTCCTCACAAGTCTTCCTGAATAAAGTGTGAAGCATGTTTGCAGTTACTTTTATGTCAGACTTCAGTGCTTCAGCTAGTATGTTGTCAGGTTCTGTTGATTTACCATTGTTAATTTGTCTGATGGTCATCCTGACTTCTTCGGTCGTTGGTGGAGTGACAGCTATAGGAAGGTTTGTGTGTGCTCCCTCGATGTCCGGTGGATTCAATGAGACAGGTTTATTCAGCAGTACCTCGAAGTGTTCTACCTATCTTTCCCTCTGTTCCTGAACCTCTGTGACTGTCTTTCCTTCTCTGCCCATGACGGATCTCTCTGGTTTAGTATATCTCCCTGCCAGTTTCTTCCTCGAGTCATATGGTTGTTTCATATTTCCTTACCTTGCAGATTTTTCCACCGTCGTTGTTAGGTTTTCCACGTATTTCTTCTTTTCGGCTCTAATGCTCTTCTTCACCTGCTTGTTTGCTTCTGTGTATTCATCTTGTACCCTGACGTGCTCTATTCTTGTTCGACTGTTGTTAATTGCTGTCTTCTCGTTCTTCCTTTCTTGAGTCTTGTCCACGGTGTCCATAGAGATCCATTCCTTATGATGATGCCTGTTGCGGTTCAGCAGCTCGTGACACGTTGAAGTTAATGCTTCTTTGATCTCTGTCCAGTTGTCCTCCATCTTAGTTTCTTGTTCTTCCAGCAGATCCTGTAAGGCTTGTAGCCTGTTGTTGAGAGTTATCTTGAATTCGTTGAGTTTGTCAGTATGTTGAAGGAGGGCTGTATTGAACCTTTGTAATACTGCTTCTCCAGTTGCCCAGTGTTTCTTTAGCTTCAGTTTCATCTTGGTTACAACCGGGTGGTGATTTGAAGCTATGTCAGCTCCTCTCCTGGTTCTCACATCTTCCATTGTCCTTCGGAATCTTTTGTTGATGCAAATGTGATCTATCTGGTTCTCTATGGTGTAGTCGGGCGAGATCCATGTAGCTTTGTGTATGCGTTTGTGTGGAAATATTGTGCGCCTATAACCATTTTGTTGAATGCATATAGGTTTTAAAATGTCTCCCCATTTTCGTTTCTCTTTTCTAGTCCATGTCGTCCCATGATTTCTTCATATCTGGTGTTGTCCACTCCGACTTTAGTGTTTAGATCTCCCATCAAGATGATGAGATCCTTTCTTGATCACTTAGCTATGAATAATTGCAACGTCTCATGAAACTGATTTTATTGTCGTCGTTGCTATCATTGAAATGTGCATAAGGTTGGATAACATTCATTGTGATCTTCTTCTTTGTTGAGGATGCTTTGATGATTCTGGATCCGTGAGACTCCCGTCCTACAAGTGAATTTCGTGCTTCTCTGACAGCATCAGAGCAACTCCCTGAGTGTGTGGAGCATTTTCCTCTGCGTTACCGGAGTACAGCAGCATCTCTCCCGTATCTAGCCTTTGCTGCCCAGCTTAGGTCCAATGGGTTTCGCTTATTCCGAGAAGCGCCAAGATGTATATCCTCATTTCCGTTGCTATTTAGTTAGTCCTCTCGGTCTCCCACATCGTCCGGACGTCCCATGTATCTATATTGATTGTTGTTCTGGTTGTTAGAAGGGGCATCGGCCTTTTGACTTCCGAAGAATCTCTGCTTTTATCATGAGGCGTCATAATTCTTCGTTCAAGTGAGAGGACAGTATAAGTGGTTTAAATTGTTTATTCTGGTTAGCGTTTGTTTTAGCAAGGTTGTTTTCTACGGGGTCAGGCTGCCGACCTCACGCCCAATCCTCCTCTTTTATCCGGACTTGGGACCAGCAGTATCTCTAGAAGGGCTTCAGGTGGAGTTATTATTGTTCTTACCGGAATATAACTTGAATACGTGCGAACAATAAACAGTAAGATATTTAATATCCAGCAACTAGCGTAGGTTTAGTAAAGACTATTGTGTAACAAATTAACACAAAACACCAACTAGAAAGATTAATAACTGGTAATTATCGTCGATAAAATCCCTTATAATAATTTACTGAATCTCATCGGGTCAGTGTTCACTAGTAGTAAATTTCCTCTGATAGTTTGTATTCATGGGATCGCATTTATTGGGTTATGTTTCTTTTTGGTGAACATAAATTTGGGCTTGGGATTATCTTTCAATTTTATTACAGGGTTAGCATTCGTGCGTAGACGGCTATCACAACCCCACGTAGATTGTTCAACATGGTATATATCCTCTTTTTCAGTACTTATTTTATTCAATCGCCCTTTCTTAATTTGGATTATGTCAGAACTTAGTCTTCATATTTTGGCAAACAAATAATCGTTGTATAAAAAATTAAACGAGGTGTCCAACTCTAAAATACGATGCTATAACGTATAGCGGCTGGTGGGTTTGTGCCAAGCCTGTATATGTTGTGTACTGAGGAAGTACTCAAAGAGGTGTGTAAGAGAATTAATAAAAGAAAACATGAGCTGATGGCATTAGTCCTAGAGCGTACAGTTACATCCAATAGTGTGAGCAATTGACATTATACGGGGATGAACTAAAGATAATCTGGTAATTGGAACTACAAGTTAACGACAGTGAGGTTCAAAGTGGGTTATAGAACCTCATTACATAAATAGTAGTGACGGGGTATTGCAAAGTCATTCACACTTCCTGGTGGTGTTCAGAATCAGTTGCCAAATCAGAGACAATATCAATCCGAAATTTTGTCATTTATTATGTTTAATGATGTAAATTTCACGACATCCTATCAAGTGTTGGTTGTCAAAGTGATGAGTTCGAGGCAAGCTATTATGCTAGTCAGTACGATCAATAGAAGTGAACAATATTGGAGTGGGTAAAACGATATTCCAAGTATGATAGATATGTATAGTTGTTTTAGTCTAGACTAACTTTCTACTTTATCAATTCGACAAACCATGGTTTCGGCATAGTTCATCCCGTTTTAATCGTAAAACTCAATGAAATACATATAATTAATAGGGACTGTCAATTAATTTGACGATTTATTATCTTTAAAATCCAAATGTGTTAAGATTACAAGCTACAAAGTCATCACAACTAATTAATAAAATTGGATATGTAGTTTTATTTAAAAGATGAAGGAGATCAAACGAAGAAAAGGAAATTCTTTGCACCGAATCCCCTTTATTAAATGACACTATGCGTTACTCTAAGTTTTCGTTTGCTCGAAATGTTCGTTATTCCATATATTTTCGACATGTTGGAAGGGTTCATTAACAAAATACCTTATGGATAAAAATGCATCTCTAAATTGTTTGAATAAATCGAAGAAACTGTCTCGTTGAAACAAAAGTCCAAACAGATGATTTACAATCAATTATTTTTTGGTTGTAAGGTTAATCTTATCGATCGAAACGCCAAACCTAAGAAGTGAACCAATTTAATAGCAGTATATGTTAATCATTTTATATTAACCCTAGTTCCTTACACTAGTTCATGATCATATTTCGACCCTAGTAATTGGTTAACTTTTCCAAGGTCACTTTGACATACCCAAAAAGTCATTCATATATTATGGTCTCACCGTTTCGTTATGAAATGCTTCCACATGGGTATTGTATTTTAAATAAAGTTATAAACATCAATAATCCATTCCATAGTGATGTCGTTCACCGTTCATTTTGTACATAAAACTTCCTGTTTATGTTTGTATTATTCTATCATTCTTTACGTCTTTACAGAGTGGTTAAGAAGTCATAATTTTTAAATGTGTAGAGGCGTAAATGTATGTTTGTCTGTTTAGATCGTCATGAAGAACTTGATAATTTTTTGTGGTGGACCAAATGGAATCGAAAAAATGTAGTTCGAAAAATATCATAGTAGGTATATATATCAATAGCGGGTAACAATAAAACTGCAGTAGTCATAATAACTAGTTTACGTGCTTGATCGATATTAATATTGATGAAAGGCTCGGAACTCTACAACTTCTATTTATCCTAGTTATACATGATTTAGGGTTCGACGAGCAACGACCATGTACGAAGCGCACAACTTGAACCAGGAGGACATCTCTTTGAGATACTGATAAAGTTTGTTTCGTATTGACTAAGCGATAGTTTTAGTGAGAACCCAATGTATTCAGGTGTTTTAGTACAAAAAATATAATGGTACATGTAAATGAAGTATTTTACACCAAAATTTTAATATGAATATAGGAAAGGAGATTTGATGATAATTTTCATGAAGATCACCCATAAATTATGTCTTTACCAATCTGCATAAGTTTTAACTGTTATCACTGACATAAGAATATAATACGGTACAAGTAAATTACTGTTAAAATAAAGATTGCTTCGTAATTGAAATCCAAATTATAGACGGTCTGATAATTTTGGCACATTGCTGCCAGTATCTGATAATTTTTATTTTCCTATGAACGTTTTACTATTGTTAAACTAATTAGTTAAATATATATTTGTCTAGCGCTGTTCTTCAACGCATATATTTTGGCTTCTTTCTAAACTAACATTTATTTTATCCATGGATAAATATGCCAACTTTTGAAATCTAGACTAGTTGTGAACGCATATACATGAAAAAGAAAATTATTAACCAACATCTGTTATAACAATAAACGAGCAGTATTAAGGCTTGATATTATGTATATTTTTGCGATTAAGATAAATAGATAGATAATTTCAAAAAGTAACAAGGTCAAATGACTTATTTATTCTAATAATAAGTTTGATAAAATGATTGTTGTTCTTGCCATCAACCACGTTATTTTGTGTTTTCACTTGATGTTCCTAGTGAGTACTTCGGATTACTGTTTAGTCGGCTTTTAATTGTATTCCCCCAGTGTTCAAGTACATACTGGCCATTTGTTTTTTAAATACAAACACTGTAATGCTTTTATGGCAGTTATGAGACAGCCTGTTTTTTATTTCAGAGATTTCAGAGATCGTCTGAGATAGGATCAAAAAGGAAGAGTTTATTCACAGTTGAGCATTCAGAAAAACTCAACATTCATTGAAATCATATACTGAAGTTAGATCACAATTGAAGACCTGAAAGCAGTGAATAGCTGTCTCACACCAGTATGGGACTCTTTCAGCAGTGTCTGTCCACGACCTTGCATGCAAGAATCAAACCCTGGACCTTTGGTTTTTCGCGCGAACTCAACCTCTATAACAATGGACTAGCATCCATACTAGGGTCTCATACTGGGACGAAACAGCCGTCTAGTATTTTCAGGTTTTGATTGGTGGCCTAACTTAGATCAGTTCGTGATCTCAGTGAAATTCAAAAAACTCCACAACCCTATACTCAAAATTCAACTATAAACGATTTTATTTAGTTTGAGAGAAGAATTTGATCAGTAAAATGGTCCAGACGAAGATTAACTTACTTGCTACTTAGTCATCAGTCATTGTAAATATGTTGGTCCTACAGGAAGGTAGCTAGTCGCAACCCGAATAGCTCACTAATAACATTCCAGACTGTGACGGTGGGTGATATAGGTCAAAATCCATAAAAGGCATCCATCCCCTAAATATTCAACATAAACTTTGTTGGCAAACGCCAACTTGCACGAAAATTAAATTTCGTTTCCCATTGATACTACCCCTTGGTCCACCTAACTGTTCATAAGGTTCAATGAGTATACTGTTTTTTAGTAAATTTTAAACATTATGCTATTAACAACTGGATCATGTTCTAAACTCAAAAAATATTGATTTTGAAGTGCTTCAAAATGACTGGGAAGCAAGTCAATGGATTCAATAGTTTATGCACTTTTGTCGGACAAAACTAACCAATTAAATCATATCTTTATTACTTATATATAATAATCATCGTTTCATTGCACAAGACGGTGTAGCTAAAGTTCGTATGTTACGAGGTATTTTTGATATAATGCATGATGGAACGAAAAGGACACTCAGTAAACCGTTCATACAAGAAATAAGTTCAGATTCCGTAATGCATTGTTTATATGTTACCATTAAACTAGAATCCAAAGGTTAAAAATTCAAATAATTTATTCAGATGGTATGCAAACAGATAAAAAGCAAAGTGCTCTTTTGTTGTAGAAGATAGTTGATAACTTAATAATATAACACGAAATAGTTAACAGACATTTTATAGAAAAATTAGTCAACAAAACTACTGTGTATTGAGAATTTATGAACGTTATGCCGAAGTCATCATCTTATGGCAGCCTTATATAAAGTAGTTTGTTGGTGAATACGAAGTTTAATGGAGAATGACTAATGAGATTACCCTACATCAAATTTTATCAAAGTTGACTGATAAAGAAATCCAATATCGTTTTGACGTTGAACTGTTTTCAGCTTGACTAATGATTTTTCTCTATGGAAATCGATTAGTATGACATTTGTCATACCAGTGAAATGGAGAATTCAGATTTGAGTTTGCTTAGTGGGGTTATAAATATCTAAAAGAAGTTAAGTTTCAGGAACTTAGAAATATGCTAATTAAGACTCAGTTTATTTGATCAATGTTCCAGAGGTAAGCTTAACATGAGTGCGTGACAATAGCAACACTATTAACGCAATTTATAATAGTACTTTAACCAGATAAAACAGGTGAATTAAAATAAATACTTTTAAAAAATAATTGTTTCACCGACTCAACTTTTTTTTCTAGATCTTTCTAGTACTGAACAAAATCGATTGTTTAATTAGTTCAAAAACGAGAAATCTATTATTAAGTGAGGTCTATTATGAGCTTATTCTTTAAAAAAAAAAAATAAAACGATTCATAATTTTAAATGGAATGTAGTTTGTACTTGAAATAGAAATATCAAATAAGCATATACTCCTTAGTGAAATGAAAGGCTTTTATAAACTATAGAACTATAATATTATTTCAGGAAGCTAGACTGATATGGTATGAACAAAAGTTGATTATATCATTAGTGTACAAAAAAATAATGATTTTCACGCTAATTAATATCAGATAAATCGGTACATACATCTTATTTCATTTAAAACAATTTTTTTTAAAGTCTATCACTTATACTAATTCAGTGTTTATCATTCAATCTAAATATATCTTATTATTTTAAGATAATTACTATATTTGATATTTAAGACAAAATATGTGGCGTAGTCCAACTGGTGTATTAGAATTTTTGTCGTAAACTAGTTATTTGGTCATCATATATGTAGAACATGTATAGATGGATGTATCATTTATACTTTTTCTAAACAATTACATTACCAACAGTTATGTACATATCTAAGCTATACAACGTAATACAATAGTTGAAAGAAGTAAGTACATATATATGTATACACAGTGAAATAAAAGGATTATGAGCTTGTGTTTTATTTGAAATTTCAAAAGCTAGGTGTAGCCCACCATAATTATATGGATCAATGACAAGGGTGCATTTATTCAATATAATTTAATTAATGTTTACTTCAGTGGTTTTTAAAGAATTGTTTATTTTGAGGATAGTTTTTAACAATGAATAACATCAGTTAGAATATCAATAAAATACCAGAAACCACTGAGCTTCTATTTTGTCCTATTTTAAAATATATAGACTATCTGAATTTCATCCAGCTGACGAGTTCCAAATAGGACGAAACGCGCGTCCTGGATTCCACTGCTAGCCACTATCCATATTTACTTACAATGCTTGTGAATTAAGGCTATATCGAGGCAATACGCACAGTATGCACATATGCCAATAAGAGACTGATCAATTGAAGTCCTAAACATCAATGGGAAGATTCAAACAAACAATACTGAGTGAATTTATCTGAATTTCATAGGTTTAACTAAAATTAAGAAAGATTCGTTCAGCAAAGAATTCTCTTTACGGCGAATTCATTTTCAAAACTGTACAATAGTAAATATATACTTATTTTTCAGAATGTTAATAATTACAAAAATGATAACAAAATCCTGTTAAACATGATGACAGTGATGTATAATAAACAAAGGCATTGAAACGTTGTTGTTAATAATAGTTTTATTGTTGATGACTTGAATACTCATCATGAAGATAGATAGGGAAATTATAATTGGGAAAGGGAGACTCAGAATGTAAGATAAAATGTTGAAATTAAGAAGAACTGTAATCAGAAGGATCCTAGAAACAGAAATAAACTAGTTAAGGGTGAAAAGTCTGTAGAGAAGATAGAAGGGAAGCAGATGTATGGAGAAGAAAATCACAAGGGATTAAGACCATGGTAGAAGAAGAGGTTGTACCAGCTTCTTTTAGACACATAATTCTGGTTTTCCCAGGTGTATGGCTATAGCTTCGATACTTAAGATGTAATATAACTGCTTTTGGCGGGCTTCTGCTTACCTTGTAGATGACTTTGAACGCTGAGTTAGCTTAAATTAAGTTACCTGTGTTCACAAGGTGTTCGATTATTGAGCTTATTATTGACCCATCTTCGCGTTTCTTCATCCAAGGTGGATAATGTTCTCGAATTCTTGTTGATAAAATACTCGTCGAACAACCTATGCACCTGGCTCCACGTGAACAGATTAATTGATAAATGCACATAGAGTTTGTCAAATGAAATGATTTATCCTTAGGATTTTTGATGAACATTAATCAGCTGGAGAACAGTATTCGCAAATCGCTGTGTAGAACGTTCTTTGGAGAGAATCGAAAACTCCCCTCTTTAGGATGTCTGTAGCTATATCACCTTTGAAATCTATGTTCATATAAAGCGTTTTATTTTCTACCGAGGTTATTTGTCCTTTATATGGTTTGAGTTTAATATTCTTGTCAATAAATATCGAAGTATAATCGTTTTCAATACGTATTTATATGAATTCGCCGAACCAATCTTATTTTATCTCACAATGAGTATATTTCGTTTGCTTAACTAGAATTGTTGAATATTTTCTACAAGTAATAGCTGCGTAATAATCATCCAAAAGTGAGGAAATCTCATTTAAATTCCTTCATATTTTTACAAAAGTATGCAAAGAAATCAGTACTCTTTGAATAAATGATTACCAACACTTTACCACTCTTTTTAAACGCAGTTAATAATATATTTAATCAACTTGAAATAAAACAGGAAATTAGCAGAACGTTTCAAACAAAATTCCATTCGATAGTTGGATGATATTTCTTTTCCATTAATGTTAATTAAATTATTTAAATTACCAACAAGACGAAACGGCCGTCCAGTGGTTCCAGGTTATCCACGGTGGTCTAGCTTCAATTGACTCATGATTTCAACTATATATAATATCTCATTGGTTGAAATGTCAAAAGTTATCTGGTATTCAGACACAGCTGAATCTTCTAAATTTCTCTGAATCGGTGATAAGAATCTTGGTTTATTTTATGAATCGCATTTTGTTAAAAATAGTTCACATATATTATTTACGCTTCGACAATGAAACAACAGGACACAAAACCAATGTATTCGAATTATGTTCCATTGAAAAATTCACTTGAATTTTAGATAAATTTACATAAATATTTTAATATTAAATTTAAAGGATTAATCTGTTCTTCAAGAAATCGATGTTTATACTTTTCAGTCAGAAAGAGAGTAACTACTATGATTTGACATTTTTTTATGGTAATTACTATTAATTAGCTTAGACTTGTTCCATTGAGTATGCTTGGTCCATCATATGATTAGAAATAGATCAGCATGTTTCAAACAATAAATACCAAGAAATCAAAATAGTTAATCAACTTCTATACCCTTGAATAGAACAATTTCTCATATTTTATAAACTAAGGTATTCAGGAAAGGTTAATCTGTGGACAGTGAGCAGTTAATAACTAGTCATCTATTGCATACCTCAAGTATAGAGATGAATATTCTCACCATTGCGTGAAGGATTCAAATTGATGTAAATTCTATTATTTTTTTCTGGTAAGTCAATTTAAGGACATTATCAAGTATTTCGGAACGAAAAGATTGAAAAGGAAACATTGCTGTGTTCACATGTATTTACTCAGTAACAAGAAGACTTAGTCATCCAGTAGAGTAAATAAAATATGTATCATTGGAAAGTAACTTCCATTTATCGTTGTCATGGTTTGAATGTTGATTTTACGAAATATTTAAATTATTGATAATGTCCAATAACGTCACTGGGTATATCAATAAATTTAAGGAAATTAAGATTATTGTTTTATGTAATAAACTATTTAATAAAAGTAATATAATTATAAGTTAGCTGTCAAGTGACAAATGATACATTGAGTATGAAAATAAAGAACACAATACAACCAATTATTATTGAAATTCAACTTGTCTTCTGTATTCCACTACGCGCTACATTTTAAAAATTTGCTAGGAACTCGTATCCACAAGTAATATCAAGATATTGGTTCGGGATGCACATACATGAAGGAGGGCAAATTAAAAACAACCTTATATATTGACAGGCGATTAATAAAAAGCTTTATAAATACATCTCTCTGTTCTTAACCATTTTCACCGTATCCTTAGATGCACTCAAACGAACAAATTTTTAACTAACTGTTAAATGACTCTATTCTTTGTTGTATCATACAACAAATAGAATTATTTAATAAATTTAAAATGAACTTTTATTTGACTTTATACATTCGAAATCTAGTTCCCATTATACCTCCTCTCTGACGTAAATTTTTAGAGATTATTAGTTATCAGCTTAAAAGTAGGTTAATAAGATGACAGATATAAAGGTGAGTTTGGAGCGTGTATTTTTATGTTTTTATCAGTAACTATCTTCTATATTTTTTAACTTCGTGTCAGATCTAGTTCATTTATGAAAACAACACGAACTAAATGACTGTTGATCATGATTACTTCCACTCTAAAGCTAAATGGTTTTATCATTTAGTCAATAATCGTGACTTGTAAGCATGTCTTCATTTTCCCAGTTAAACTTCTATTAATTGAGTATTTAAATTTTCGCCATTATTCTGAACACGGTAATCTGAGCTCATTAATTCCTTATCGGCTAACAAATATTCCATCTAAAGTATAGTTCTCGTTGTCAGTAGTTATTCCCACTGAAAATTATTTTAAATCTAATCATAAACATACTAAGTTTGTATACTTTGAGGAAAATAATTTGGTACTTGGTAAATGGCATGATATTGTATAATGATCACGCAGACCTACATAAACGGTAAATTAAATTTTCAAAACACCATGTGTCTTTAGTAATATACATATGAACCAACTTCTAAAAATGGAAGAAAAATTAAGTGAAGTGATATTGTGAAGATTTTTTATTTTATTCAGTTGGTGGTATTCGTCACGGATTAGTTTGATTCAGGATACCAGTGTATTCAGTAGCTCTTTCATTCCTTTGGAAAGGAATGAACTGGTAAAAGAGCATTAACATATATAAAAATAAATCTTAGGAAAAAAATTGTGTGGTGACAGTTTTTAAATAATATTTCAAACTTTCTCTATAAGATACAAAACTGAATGAAAATTTATCTTTGTTGATGTTATAACGTTCGGTCTTTTCCGTCCACACGAATGAGACGCTAATCTGCCTTAGACAAATTTCTACACTAGATACCCTCCCAGTGTCTGTTTTACAGGACCTCAACACAACTCACGTCAAGAACATGTGATTAGCCTGATTAGAATGTAAGTGTATTTCCACACCAAAAACCGACAACACTCACAATAATAAGGGTAGAAGAATATATAACTCATCTAGTACCTGTCAGATTATCTACAAGTCTGACCAAGCAAACAACCAATCATTACCATCCTCGCCCACATATCAATTAAATTGAATATCCAACGATGAATGGATGACCAAGTCGTTTACTCGACGGAAAAATATTGTAAACTTTCAAAAGTTTTAATCAAAAGCCTATAGAATAAATATTCTCTAGGTAAAAGTTATAGTATTAAATCCAGTTTAGCAGTAAATAATTTATTTCTGAGTTAAACAACAAGGATTTAAAAACAGCATAATATATATTTAGGTCTTCTCCAAGTTTTTAAATATGATTCCCTGTTGAAACTAAAACTTTAGATTATTTCCTTTTTAGAAATTATTACTTTTCAAGCATTGGAGGCCACAAAGTATGTACAAATAAATTTGTTATGTTGATGTGATTTATATCAGATATTATGGTCAAATCACCCTTCATTCTTAGAACTAAAAATCAGACTGATTCGCATTATTAGTAAGGGTTCATACTATCACGTTGTTGGTATTCAGGAGTGAACTATGTTCAGTCTTTATTGGTTGTTTTACTATAGTAGTTTTATAACACGCCTTGGAAAACATATGAATTGTGGCTAGCAGTGTAATCCAGGAAGCTAGTATCTTCATATTAGCGATTTGTCAGTTTCATCAACCAACACTCTATTACTGATGTTCACACGGAGAATCGAACCCAGTAATTCCCATTTTAAATACTAACTTGTTATTTCTCTGCTCCCCATGTATATCTGAAAAGTGATGTTTATCTGAAACGATGGTTCAATGTAAAATTAATAAACGATTTGAATATAAAGTAAGATAAGCAATAAATAGATTTTTGTTGTACGTATCTTTATTATGTGACCTAACATAAAACTCATTAAAATTAGTAGACAATGGCATTTAAAGGTTAACAGCTTATAGACAGTGTCACCGAAATAAAAGTGTTTCTGTTTGTGACAAAATAAATATACCAAGAGGTTAATTTGTTATAACCCCATTCGAATAATCAGTAATTGTTTATTTTTTTCACTTACGATATTTAAGGCATTTAGCTAATAATGTTTCGATGCTAAGTTGTTTACTAGTTAATTATAAAACTATTCAAAGTTGAAGATGTCTTATGCCACTCACCGGACAGTCGTTTTATATAGATTTATTGTCTATTTTGAAGCACAATCAAATATATTTATGTAATAATAATTTATTTGAATGAAGTACTGTTTACTACGAATTTGTAATTTAACTATATTTTTCCATAACTCAAGTTACGTTATAACATATTATTTGAATAAGAGCCTCTATTCATATGCAGAATTTAATTATTCTGTTTTGTCCTACATCGATTAAATATGCATTAGAATAAGGTCAAGGCATTAGATGATGTGTATTACTGGGTTTATTTATGTAACACTAACAGTGTAGTGAATGAGAACACAAGTGGTGACAATCAAGTGTGCTTAAATACAACATAACATTATATTTTGTTAAAATCTGAGAACCATATAGTAAATACTTTGTTTGCAAAATATCCATCAGTTGTCTCAAACTATGTTGTTTCTTCGCCTCCATATCAATCACTTTCTGTTCTCGTTCTCTCCTCTTCGATTTTCTCAACCTTCTACCGTCAGGCATTTCACTTTCGATTGGTGATACATACTACTTATACCCATCGACATCAGGAGCACACATCAAAATAGTAGTAAAAGAAGTAGTTTCAAGTATGTTAATATAATGTAGCATTTTGAAGCATGTGAATATCGACCGAAACAGTTCCTTTACTCATGTATTGAGTATACATTGTTACCATTGTCTACGAGAATATTGTTAATATCTAAGGTTTTATATTTTAATGAAAGGCATTTCGCATTACCCACTTTATCATACAAAAATAAAAAATTTCGTTTTAAAATGACTTGATAAGATAACATATAATACAATAAATTTTGTTATCCATACAATAATTTCCTAGATATAACGTTATTTTTTAGTGAATAACCCCGAGGAAGTGAAGTTGAATAGTCTAATTAGTTCTGAAACTCATCTGCGTTCCCTCTAGTTTGTGTTGGAATTGCAAATAAAATATGAATTCTGTTCTATAGAAAAAATACAGCATACCATAGAAGTCCCAATATTATATACTTTCAAAATATTATTGAATGAAAAAGGTTACACAAAGAGATCATTGGACAATTGAAAGTTACCATTTCTATCGTATCAGTTAATATAAGTCAATCCGGTTATCTGTAAAATATCTTTCTTCTTTTTCATTAATTGTAATATTAAAGATTCCCATTGTGAAAATTAGAACAACATATGTAAGTGAACAATTGTTTTCAATTAGATCATCATCAGGCTTTACTCTAATATACATGAATAATTATATGAAAATTTTAAACCAATCAAGGCTATCTGAGTCAATAATCACAATGAAATAGAATGCGTCACCGAGCATTATAGGTAAAAGTACAAGTTGATAGTGAGAAGATAGGTGTACTGATAATAGTAAGAATATTAAATTACGATAACAAGAGTTCTATCAATAGTTAAACATAGGAAATAGAAGGTCAAACGTGGGTAAATAGACTAGAATAGTAATCACAAAACATTAAAATCATTAAGTTATAAAAAGTATGTAAGTAATTAAATAGTGAAGAATAAAAACGGAAAGAGTCGGAAAATTACAAACAAACGATGCCCACCGCTGAGAAGTCCCATAATAGGACGAAACGGCCGTCCAGTGGTTCCACGTTTTCCATGGTGGCCTAGCTTCAATTGACTCATGATTTCAACTATGAAAGACAAATGATAACAAAATTAAAATTTTTGAAAAAATAATAATTTTGATAATGTAATAAGAAGACGAAGATTATGAGAACTATGTTCTTAACAAGTATATGTGTGATCAGATTGTTCGAAATGTATTGCGCTAATATATCACATAGTTCTGATAATCTTCATCTTATTTATTTTATTTAAACACATAAATATTGGTACAAAAAAGCACCAGATAAATATGCGCCTCACAAATCTCACTCGATTTGTGTGAGGGCTGTGATACTGCCCAGGTACCCAGACTGAAGCAGGTGATTTTCTTAGGGGGCAACACCCCGAACCTTTGACCTAAAGGTCTGGTCCACAAGGCTGTGGAGCATCGTGAGGAGATGCAGTCCCATGGTAGCCGGTGACCAACAATAGGTTCATACGCCATTCGTTCCTTCAGGATACTGGAGCCCATGTGCACCATTGGTTTGGAATCAGGGTTTTCCAACTCCCCTAGGTGGACCCTCCATGTCCACCAACCCGGTTAAAGCGCCGGACATTCGCTTTTCGTCCTCTCACTTTCGTAAGCAACACCCCCACCACGAGAAGGCAGTGAGTAGGACTTCCCTGTCAGAGGCTATATATTCGCGTGGCCATGTGAGAGCATTTGGAGAGGGTAAGCGGACTCTCCCCACTCTCGGCCGTACCAGGGCTTTTGGGGGCTCTTCTTATTACATTATCGAAATTTATCAAAGGGACTAATTGCTTTAAATAATAATAATGTCATTCGTTAAGTTATGTCCTGTCATGGAAAGGATAGGGGGGGGTTACGAATTTCTTCTGTACACATAAATTGGGGGTGAAATGTACGTATTCCTATGGCTTCTGATATATAACACAAATTCTATCAAATAATCATTTTAAACTTTTCTGTACAAACATAATTAAATTCCCTAGTCTCTTGTATAATATTATTTTCTTGAAGCACTTTTCAAAATTCAATTCATTATGTAATAACTAGATATAACAAATATTAAAAAATTTCTAATTTCTTGTTACTATTCAAAAATAATCTACAATGTTTCTTTAGACTTTCTCTTTTTTACTATTAGTTATCTATGTGTCCCACACTTTTACTTTCTCTTTTGTTTTTCTCTTTTTAAAAACATAAACAAACACAACACAAAACATTAACAGTTTGTAAATATTTGAAATTTTAAACTTTAGAAATTTCAATTATCATTGTTATTTTTAGTTTTTAAACAATCAATAAATTGAACAGTAAACACAAAGACAAATTGTCAAATAACGAGAAAAATCAATAATAAACGGATAAGAAATAATCTGATAGTATTCAAACAATCTTAATAGATTTTATTTTTTTTTAAAATTCCCTAATAATTTTAATAGAAAACATTTTATCTTGAATATTTGATTTATTGAAATCATTTAATCGATTTTGGGTTGGTCTAGGTATGATTTTAATGTTATAACTTATAATCTGTAAATGAATGAGAACCTGATTTAACTACGTGTATGTTTTACAACAGAATAATATCAATATCATACTGATTAAACAGATGCTGAGTATCACAAGGGGGTTTTGTGGAGATTTTAGTAATTTTATATAGTTGAGATCATGAGTCATTTGAAGCTAGACCACCATGGAAAACCTGAAAGCACTGGGCCAGTGGTCAGTCGGTTAAGTGCTCTGGCTCGAGGCTGGTAGGTCCTCGGTTCGAATCCCGCGAGGCGGGATCGTGGATGTGCACTTCTGAGGAGCCCCACAATAGGACGGAATGGCCGCCCATTGCTTCCAGGTTTCCCACGGTGGTCTAGATTCAATTGACTCATGATCTTAACTATATAAGATTCTGATTGGATATTTTAACCTACACTGTTTATATCAAATCTACTAACTCAGTTACTATATTCGTTTAAACAGTCGACAGATTACATAAATGTACACTCCCTCAAGTGAATGAACTCAAATATTGTTTATTATTGAAATAGTAATCCATGATTAAATAAAGTGACTTCATTTTAAGGAAAATATGTCTAAATTATAAGATAAAATAAGACAAAATGAAATTGTTTTACTAGCAGAACGTCTTTATTTTTTATGGTTTCATCTTTGAAAACTGTCAAGGTAAAAAGCAGTTGAATTTAACACATATCATTCCTCTGAATCCCTTCCACTGACAGTACAAACTGATTACCCAAATATTGAATATGATGTGTGTGTGGTACTAAAAAAATATCAGTTACTTGATACTCAGTAACGACAATTGACGTGGTTGGTTAGAATGTTTCATTACATACTTAAATGGCCCCTGTAAAGACATTACATTTACAGTGGATGAGTAATCAAATACACCAATGATCCCCTATTTCGCTTGCTAATCAAGACAACTACTATACTTTTTAAGATCACTATTATAAGAAAATGCAGATACAGCAACCTTTCCATAATGACTATAAAGTATATCAAATATAGATTTAAGATGACAATCCACTCAAAACAGCCACCTAGAAAATCCACAGCCGCAAAAAATATACTTTTGTGAAAGATTTTTTGCTTTCACAATCATTAAAAACACAATTTAACTCTATTTTTTCAGTCATCTTTTTCAATCTTTATTCTAAAAGAAATTATTTTGGTTAGGTCTGAAAGTTGAAAAACTTCAAAGTGCAACCACTTATAAAATATATCTTTCGACCTATCTTTATCTTAGTTTCGTAATGTAACACATCAGGATTTATATTTGGTGTTTATCTTGTAATCAAATTGTCATTGTAAACTTAACAGTTTATTTTATTTCGCTACTTATATTCCTTTTTATATCTAAAAGAAATCCATTTGGTAGGCCATATTGTATTCCAGTGTCTTCAAATGAACATTGTAATTAATTCGAGATAAAACAAATTTGTTATAGTGAGAGATTATTTAAAATTAATTGTTTAAATTACTTACTAGTGGATTGTATATGATGTTTCGATGGCAATACTTGATCTAATTTTCTATTCAGTTTACATTATGGATCTTCTGAAACACTTTAACCAGGGGATTTTTCAGAACATTTTCACCAAATAAAAATATCCTAGGATGGGCAATTATTTTGTGTTTAACTTAGTTAATTATGTTTTCTAAAACGACTAATTTCAGGAAATATATCATATTAAATTCCTAAATAAAAAAATGCTTCATTCTGCAAACTGTTATTAGCTAAGACAATAATGTGAATGAATGAAATGAGAAAAATAAGGACGGATTCAGATTGATAACATGAAAACTGGCAACCTATATAACTAATTTCCTTCAATACCCTATCTCTCGGTGCGCAGCAGAAATATTATAAGGCAAATGTTAGCCTGTTAAAACATAGAATAAAAGCTCTGTACTTATCGATATAGATAATTTTCTTCACAATATGGACGTCAGTAACGTGCAAGTTCGAGGCTCTGTTGTTCCTCACGTAGTCACAGAAACGGAAAATGCATTTCTGAATACATTGTATCTGGTAGCGTCTCCATCACTGGAAGCGTTAAGGAGCGCCATTAGAACTTATGAAATAGCAACGTACTGCCATTATGCGGTGAGAGATTCTCATTTCCATGGAGATCGGAAGCCGTATATTAAATTTGTATGTTGGAGAAAGAGCTATAAAACACCAAGCGGTTCTTCGCAACGGATTAGACGAAGGAGGTAATTTGATTAGTGTTATTATATTGTTCATTGAGGACTTCAATGGACACACAATGTCCGGCCTTCATCTTTTGTAAGTTTCTTGAAGGTTATTGGACTGTTGTTCGTGGGAATGTGCATCACAATCACGAGTGCAATTCCCTGAGGTACGACTGTAACACATGGATGCGCCGATTAAGGGCGGCGGAATTGGAAACAGTGAAGCCACTGCTGATATCTGGAACATCAGCATTCAATGTGATACACTACGCGTACCAATCATATGGGAAACGTCTTACAGTTCAAGATGTTTTCAATATGCGTTACAAAGTGTTCTTGTGCCGCGTGCACCTTCTTCGAAATGTCATCAAGAGGGTAAGCTTTCCTTTCTTAACAATTAACCCATTCATCGTATTTGTAGAGGCTACGATCTGATCTTCTTCAAATGTTCTACCGTCTTATGCTAACAAGAAATGTGGAAAGGTAAATCGAAATATGCTTTACAATGTATTGTAGCTTCCAACGGTATGTGTCATTTATCGAAGCAGCAGACGGGAATTTCTACCAATATTTGAGAGATCAGTTATTGTCCAAAAAGCACAAGTGGTCGAACGCTTTTAGACCAGCTGCAATGCTTCTAGATCAAAGCAATACAAATTTCGTTGAGACGACCCATCGAATTTTAAAGTTGCATAAGCTGAACAGAAAAACATCCGTGTTCAGATCGATATTTAGTGTTCTGCTTCGCACTGGATATTGGATAGAGGCTAGAGTTCAAAAGTACTCCACTGAATGCCGTAGCAGAGCTGTGCTGGGTCGCGAGCCTCAACTACGTCGTCTTCAGGAAACACTTACACCTGCTGCATGTAAACTGCTTAAGCGGCACATGCGTGTTCCTGTTACTGACTACGTATTGTCGGGGGAGTTTTTCACGGCCGTTGATACTACAGGAACTTACACAGTCTCCAAAAGTCCTATTAATTGTTCCTGTTTCTTTTATGTAGAACACAGAGTCGTATGTCGTCACATCTTGGCATATTGTTCGCACGATAATGTCGAAGTTCACAGAGAAAGCATTGGTGACAGATGGCTGCATTCCAACAGCTACGTAACCACAGTAACATTTGGCAATGAGTTACCGGTACAAGTCGGGCAGACAAACGTCCAAACATCGATTCACTACTTGTGTCGGCGTATGTCTGCTGAACAGCATACCGCTCTACTTAACTATGCTCATCAGTTGCTTAACGATGGAATACCTACTACCATCACAATGCCCGTCGTCCGAAATACCACAGGCACCAACCGTCAACAGAACGTAGATTTGGATGCTACCTTAAATGATGACGAGATTGAAGTAATATCTATGAACTCAGAAGAGTTTACGGACCGAGACAATGAAGAAGACGAACGTGCGCACAATGGCCGACTGTGTGATATTTGCCATCTATGTCAGCCGCCCAGTGAAATAGCTGATGGAAGTGCTTGGATTTTTTGTCCATGCAACGCTATGTTTCATTCGTTCTGTGCATACGACCCAACAGAAGTATCACGTGGGTTCAACTGTCCCATGTGCGGCGCTGTCACGGACTCATAGTGGAGTCATCGATCAGGACCTAAGGAGCTGTGTAGAGACCGAGTAAAGGCCCTTTTCAGGGCCACCCACAATTTGATTTAAATTTTGTTTGAATTTCTTGTTTCCATTTTAAGGAGGAGTCATGAAACCATCAATAATTCATTTCACATTCATATGATTTGGTTACTAGGTACAGTAGAGAAATGTAGTAAGATCAGTTCACTAGTACAACAAGATCTTTTCTATTGCTAAGGTCAAGTGAACAGACACTGATCGGTCATCACAATTCCATAGTAATGAAGCCGTAGATTAATAATGATCATCGCTCACTTTATTACCTTGCCAACAGCTTTTCAGGTTTTTCAAATTTAAGGTTTCAGTAAACGATTCCGTGCTGAAAACAACGTCATGTAATGAACACTAATCTGGCAACAAAAGTATATGCAAAGATGTGTACGATCATTCCAATCTCTTTTCACTTAGCTACGGTAGACGATTGTACTGAGATCAGTTCACTAGTACAACAAGATAATTTGTACTGGGAAGGTCAAGTGAACAGACACTGATCATTCATCACAATTCCGTAGTTATGAAGATGTAAAATCACTTTTTCTAGATTAATAATAATACATTGATCATCGATCAATTTATACTTTTTTCAACAGCTTTTAAGGTTTTTCAAATTTAAGGTTTCAGTAAACTAATCCGTACAGAAAACGACGTCATATAATGAAGACTTACATGTCTAACAAGTCATTAATAATAATAATAATAACAATAATAATAATAATAATAATGGAACATACGAAATGTAATAAGAATGTTTCTTATGAGATTTATCACTGCATCGAATAATTCGATACAGTGATGAATGTCATTTAGACATTTGATAAATAAATGAACAGTTTAACTTAACAGATTGAAATACGATATTCTAAATACATAATGGTTACTTGATACAATTGACCTTATTCACATTAAGTCATATAATTGAAATAGAAATTTATTTCGTTAGACATAGGCTTGTTCATTGACACTTCATTCAACCTATATTACACATATGCTTGTCAAAAAAGGTTACTTTTTTCAACATTCAGCGATTTAGTGTTTGACAGTATAAGAGGAGTAATTATTATGTCTTTGTGACGGAAAATCTACAAACAGTTTTTCATTGTTCGTCTAGTATGTTTGAAAAAGGGAACTGTTGGATTTGGAAATATAAATCTAGACTTTCTAATTTATAAACGTTTACAATGTTATTTACAAAGAAAAATAAAAAATTCAGATCATTATTTTGAAAGGCTGTGCACTTAAAAAAACATTGGCTGTTAACATTAGCTGCCAAGAAATATTATGCCCACCTCACAAATACAATTACCGTATTACATGACTGAGTACAACACTAACATGTATTTTAGGTGATCATTAATAAGTGATCAGCTACAAATAATGTACAGGTCAACATATTTTATGCTTTTAATGGATTTGCAAAAAATCTTGATAACCTTGATATTGCGTTCATTTTCGAAACCTTTTCATAGCTAAACTAATCAACTTTTTGGTATTAAGAATAACGGTTTGCAAAATAACTGAATTATAAAGATTATTTGCTTTTTTCTCAGACATTATTACTAATTTCAGACAGCGTAAAAGTTGCTTCATTTACCCATCTTTTACGGTTAGCGTGACTTCGGCATGACCCATTCACTTTCTCTTTATCATGATTTATTCATATACTTACACGAATATAACGTTTATTAAAAGAGCGAACTATGTGTTAAATTAACTTATGGGAATACTTAAACCAAAATGTGTTCACTAATTGTGTATTAAACATTTGACTACCTTTTTTGAAATTCAATAATCACCATTATCAATTATTAATAACAGTTGTCAGTTTTTTTCAAAAATTAACTTTCAATGATCTACACATTATTATTACTACTCTTGCCACGACGATAACAGATAACTTTAGTTGCATTTCTACTTCATAAAACGAAATTATCCCGATATACAGGAGTATAGCAGGGTAATGAAATGGATTTGTTTTTGTTTTTTTTCGAAGTTAAAATTTTTTACAAAACTCAGATGGAACAGTGCGAAAATAGTTAATTATTGTAAATAATAATCCGATGTAAAAATGTCAATTCTTACATCCAATAAAAGCACTTTATTCTAGTTCGATTTGAACGAATCAAATTGCAAAACTGCACCATTTACAGCCAATTAAAAAATTATTACAGGTGACAAAATGTTTGTTCATTTTCACTTGAGCACACACTTTCAAAAACAAATTCACCAATCACCAATTGCTAAATTTTTTTCATATCCTTTAATTTCCAAAAAAAGGGGGGTAGGGGATTATACGTGCAGTGATTCTAATGTCAACCATTATACCTAATCAACAAAAGAAGCTATGTTGAGCATGAATCACAGTGAGATGAAAACGTGATTCTGCATTATTCATCCTGTAATACCACATGTTTACAAGCAGGATATTTCCATTGTCTGTTCAGGCATTCCAAGTAAAGTTGAAACAATTCCAGCTTAAAAACTTTTATAACGATCCCTTTTTTGGGAATAACATTAGGATCACTTCAATTTTTTTTTAATAATTTTTTTTTGTCCCCCTTAATCAAAAAATTTTCATCCCATTTTCCAATTTTTTTCAATCCCTTTCGTCCAATGAAATTCCTAGTTGTAAATGCGTTGTAATTGGTTATGTAATTCTTGAAATTCGTATAAAAACTCTGTACTTATGGATATAGATAATTTTCTTCACAATATGGACGTCAGTAACGTGCAAATTCGAGGCTCTGTTGTTCCTCACGTAGTCACAGAAACGGAAAATGTATTTTTGAATACATTGTATCTGGTAGCGTTTCCATCACTGGAAGCGTTAAAGAGCGCCATTAGAACTTATGAAATAGCAACGTACTGCCATTATGCGGTGAGAGATTCTCATTTCCATGGAGATCGGAAGCCGTATATTAAATTTGTATGTTGGAGAAAGAGCTATAAAACACCAAGCGTTTCTTCGCAGCCGATTAGACGAAGGAGGTAATTTGATTAGTGTCATTATATTGTTCATTGAGGACTTCAATGGACACACAATGTCCGGCCTTCATCTTTTGTAAGTTTCTTGAAGGTTATTGGACTGTTGTTCGTGGGAATGTGCATCACAATCACGAGTGCAATTCCCTGAGGTACGACTGTAACACATGGATGCGCCGATTAACGGGAGCGGAATTGGAATCAGTGAAGCCACTGCTGATATCTGGAACATCAGCATTCAATGTGATACACTACGCTTACCAATGATCTTGTTGAACTAGTGAACTTATCTTAGTACATTTCTCTACCGTACCTATTAAACAAATCATATGAATGTAAAATGAATTATTGATGGTTTCATGACTCTTCCTTCGCCATGAAAACAAGAAATTCAAACAAAATTTAAATCAAATTGTGGGTGGCCCTGAAAAGGGCCTTTACTCGGTCTCTACACAGCTCCTTCGGTCCTGATCGATGACTCCACTATGAGTCCGTGACAGCGCCGCACATGGGACAGTTGAACCCAGGTGATACTTCTGTTGGGTCGTAGGCACAGAACGAATGAAACATAGCGTTGCATGGACAAAAAATCCAAGCACTTCCATCACCTAGTTCACTGGGCGGCTGACATAGATGGCAAATATCACACAGTCGGTCATTGTGCGCACGTTCGTCTTCTTCATTGTCTCGGTCCGTGAACTCTTCTGAGTTCATAGATATTACTTCCATCTCGTCATCATTTAAGGTAGCATCCAAATCTACGTTCTGTTGACGGTTGGTGCCTGTGGTATTTCGGACGACGGGCATTGTGATGGTAGTAGGTATTCCATCGTTAAGCAACTGATGAGAATAGTTAAGGACAGCCGTGAAAAACTCCCCCGACAATACGTAGTCAGTAACAGGAATGCGCATGTGCCGCTTAAGCAGTTTACATGCAGCAGGTGTAAGTGTTTCCTGAAGACGACGTAGTTGAGGCTCGCGACCCAGCACAGCCCTGCTACGGCATTCAGTGGAGTACTTTTGAACTCGAGCTTCTATCCAATATCCAGTGCGAAGCAGAACACTAAATATCGATCTGAACACGGGTGTTTTTCTGTTCAGCTTATGCAACTTTAAAATTCGATGGGTCGTCTCAACGAAATTTGTATTGCTTTGATCTAGAAGCATTGCAGCTGGTCTAAAAGCGTTCGACCACTTGTGCTTTTTGGACAATAACTGATCTCTCAAATATTGATAGAAATTCCCGTCTGCTGCTTCGATAAATGACACATACCGTTGGAAGCTACAATACATTGTAAAGCATATTTCGATTTACCTTTCCACATTTCTTGTTAGCATAAGACTGTGACTACGTGAGGAACAACAGAGCCTCTAATTTGCACGTTACTGACGTCCATATTGTGAAGAAAATTATCTATATCCATAAGTACAGAGCTTTTATACGAATTTCAAGAATTACATAACCAATTACAACGCATTTACAACTAGGAATTTCATTGGACGAAAGGGATTGAAAAAAATTGGAAAATGGGATGAAAATTTTTTGATTAAGGGGGACAAAAAAAAATTATTAAAAAAAAATTGAAGTGATCCTAATGTTATTCCCAAAAAAGGGATCGTTATAAAAGTTTTTAAGCTGGAATTGTTTCAACTTTACTTGGAATGCCTGAACAGACAATGGAAATATCCTGCTTGTAAACATGTGGTATTACAGGATGAATAATGCAGAATCACGTTTTCATCTCACTGTGATTCATGCTCAACATAGCTTCTTTTGTTGATTAGGTATAATGATTATTCAGTGTAATATTTGTTTTATTTTCAGCATGATATTTTACTTCGCATGACAATAATGTATCGCACTGAGATGTTTAATCAATATATGACATTACATGTGTTAATTTAATATGAACAATGTTAAGCATGGCATGCAGAATCCGATTTTTTTTATCATTTAATAGTTATGGACTTTTCTTTGCTAATGATCAAATGGATTTGCGAAGCAATATACTCTTGAGTGTATTTTCTACTAAGATCATGGAGCTCATTTTATGATCAATAACTGTTCACTTGTATCAGTCTTATTGTTCCAAATTAGCTTAAAATATATTGTATAGGTTTCTCTTTTTTAAGTAAACGTCATTAGCGACAGGGACTTTCATAAACAGTAAGGATCAACTACAGTCAAGTGTTCACAATTGTAGTAAACTGCCGCAAAGATTTCGTCCCGTTTTAAGACAAATAGTGTGTTATAATTCAATTACTTTTCATCATAATATGTATTGAATAACAAGAAACATGATTAAAAGAGAGCTACTAGTCAAATACACAAGTTACTATAATGTAAACACAATCATTTATGACGTAACAATTAACTTGAAGACGCTACAGGTATTCAGTAGTTTGACAACACTTTAACCAGTAACACCTTTGATAATTGAGTCGTGCCCACCCAGTGAAATCAAAAGTCAGAAGCGAGGAGGCTCGAAGATACATGTGATAGATTATCAATATATCAAGAAGTGACTGATCTAAACTGGCTAGCGATCGCAGGAGAAGTTGAGCACGGCGTTTCCATTCGTGATCTGGTGCAGATGCATGACCGATCGCCTTCAGCTAGGTGAGTCCATTGAAACCAATGTGGTCAGCATTCAGTGCCGAAGGCTTACGGAGCTATGGATTTTGGGGATTTATTTACCGCTACAGATCACTTTTCCCCCGTAGTGGGGTAGTGATGACCCTACAACTTGGCCAGCCAGAAGTTTAAACCCAACGAGTTTGTTGTTGGTAAACAATCTTTTGATAGCTTGCTATGTTAACCAGCGTTTGGTCGTCTTTCCTTAATATAAGGGACCATGTAGTATAATATAGTAATGAAGAAAAAGGTGCAATGAAAATCTTGGTTCTACGTAAAGTTCATCGTCCTTTTTTCTTCTTTTCCAGCCGTCCTGGAGAAGAAAAAAAGAATATGTAAGTGCATGTCGACGTACACTCGTACGCGCGTAAAGACACAAAGCGGGTGAAGAAAAGTAAATAAACTCATACGCCTGAGATAGCGTAAAAGCGATTTTTAAAGAATGGTTTTTTCGTATTTTTGAAAAAATTTTTAATATACACATATTGCCGAGCATACTAGCAAACAAAATAATTCGTTTATTTTTTTGGGATAAATATATTTATAGGCGTATTAAAATCTACAAATTCATTCACTACAAATTCATTCGCTGAGATTTTACAAATATATTATTCCTATTTAATGTCTTACATCAACTCGGCGCTCAAATACTGTGAAACTATTCGTTCTAATTTAGACGAGAGTTCTTATACGTATTAAAATCTGTTGCTCAAACTAGAACCTCTCTGGATCAGGCGTATCAAATTAAACCTTATCTTTCTCTACCGGCTTCTTAACGGTATTTCCTACTCTTCGGTATCTACCCCATCATACTCTATGATACCATCCCACAATCTACGCAATAAGGGAAATATTCTAGCGATTCCAAAAACCCACACAAATTTACGCCAGAATTTTTTCGTTATTCGCTACTCAACCATGTGGAACAGACTGCCAGTGAACCTCCGATGCAGTGAAACTACAACCCGGTTCCGAAGTCTTCTTGATGATTTTCTTTCCGAAAGTGGATTGTGTCATCTGTTGAATATCAACGTGCTTAACAATGACTTATCTAATTGACTGAAAAGCAAAGTGAAACCTTCGAAACTTTTCACGTCTATTTTATTTGATATTTATCTTAATATATGAAGTCTGCTTATGTTTGTATTTATAATTATCACTGTTCTTAATATCATTATTGGTCTCTCGACACATTAGATATTCTTTTCATCTCTTCTTGTCCTTCTAAACATATTTTATTCCTAAACATCCAAAGTCTACAACTAAAAACAAAAAACCCTGTGTTACACTTAAACAAATAAATTCTCAGATTTTTATTTTTTAATCTTCACAACATATATGTATAACATATAGAAATTTTGATTTGATTATCCTTTGCAATTAATTGTGACTATCATAGCATCATTCTAAACTATTATTGCACTAATGTTCATAATAGTACCTGGTTTCACTCTGTATACTGTTACATAAATCTACACGTATTTATCCGAGTGCACTAAAGGTTTATTATTATTGTTACTATTATTGTTATTATTACTTCTGATTTTCCTTATTTATTTTATTTTATTTTTTAAATTATTGGTTTATCTCAAAAGTCTATATCCATTACACTATTATGATCATGGTTGGACCCTTTCACTATGTGTCCATTTCTTTTCTCTCTCTCTCTCTCTTTTCCTTCTAAATAAATATTATTCTTGAGATTATGAAGTTTTGGATTAAGACAATAACTTGTGTTACGCTGAATTCAACTTCTCAGACTCGTTTTATCTTCACTATGCATATACACCTCATACATATTGACTATCTTTTGCACTTAATTGAGACTTTCATAGCATCACTCTAAACTATGACTGCACGTACAAACACTTATTCTAACGTCATATCTTACCGCAACGATAAGTTGTTTGCTTATCAATTTATTCTGTTTTATTTTATTTTTATTACTCATTTTGCGATACATACATAGTTGTTTATTCTGGTTCTGAGTTCATAAACACGCTTATTAAGCTATTTATGTATTTCGCGTCTCCTTTATTTCTATTTCCTTAGTTTCTTCCTTTCCTTCTTCAAAATCAATTCAAAATTCTTGCCAATTACACAGAACCTGATTTATTATTACTATTCTATTATTAATATTTTATTTTCCTTTTCTTTCCTTTCTCAAACATGGCAAATGTAATGCTAACATAATTGAAACTTGTGTATTATTGCATCTTTGAAGAAACCCGAAATGGTTTCTTCACAACACTTATGTACCCATAAGATGTTTGTGAATAATAATAATAATTATATATATAATACAACTCCTCCTGTAGCTCTTCTAGAGTTACTGCCGGTTCCAGGCACGTGTAGGGAAGGAGGATTAGGCATGAGGTTATCGACCTCATCCCACGGAAAAATAACTCGCTAAAAAAGGCTAACCAGAAAAAATGATTCCAAACATTTAAACTCTGCTCTGAGAGCTGAAGAAAGAATTATGACGTCTCATGGTGAAAGCTGACATTTTCCGGAAGTCATAAGGCCGATGCCCCTTCTGACAGTCAGAGCAACAGTTTTTATAGGTACATGATACGTCCGGACGATGTGGAAGACCAGGAGTACCAGTCAAATAGCAACGGAAATGAAGACATACAACTTGGCGCTTCTCGGAATAAGTGAAATTCATTGGCATCAAGCTGGACATAAAGGTCTAGATACGGAAGAGATGCTGCTGTACTCTGGCCACGAAGAATAGAATGCTCTATACACTCAGGGAGTTGCTCTAATGCTTTCCAAAGAAGCATGAAATGCACTTGTAGGACGGGAGTCCCACGGATCCAGAATCATCAAAGCATCCTCAACAAAGAAGAAGATCACAATGAATGTTATCCAACCTTATGCACATTTCAATGATAGCAACGACGACAATAAAATCAGTTTCATGAGACGTTGCAATTATTCATAGCTAAGTGATCAAGAAAGAATCTCATCATCTTGATGGGAGATCTAAACACTAAAGTCGGAGTGGACAACACCAGATATGAAGAAATCATGGGACGACATGGACTAGAAAAGAGAAACGAAAATGGGGAGACATTTTAAAACCTATATGCATTCAACAAAATGGTTATAGGCGCACAATATTTCCACACAAACGCATACACAAAGCTACATGGATCTCGCCCGACTACACCATAGAGAACCAGATAGATCACATTTGCATCAACAAAAGATTCCGAAGGACAATGGAAGATGTGAGAACCAGGAGAGGAGCTGACATAGCTTCAAATCACCACCCGGTTGTAACCAAGATGAAACTGAAGCTAAAGAAACACTGGGCAACTGGAGAAGCAGTATTACAAAGGTTCAATACAGCCCTCCTTCAACATACTGACAAACTCAACGAATTCAAGATAACTCTCAACAACAGGCTACAAGCCTTACAGGATCTGCTGGAAGAACAAGAAACTAAGATGGAGGACAACTGGACAGAGATCAAAGAAGCATTAACTTCAACGTGTCACGAGCTGCTGAACCGCAACAGGCATCATCATAAGGAATGGATCTCTATGGACACCGTGGACAAGACTCAAGAAAGGAAGAACGAGAAGACAGCAATTAACAACAGTCGAACAAGAATAGAGCACGTCAGGGTACAAGATGAATACACAGAAGCAAACAAGCAGGTGAAGAAGAGCATTAGAGCCGAAAAGAAGAAATACGTGGAAAACCTAACAACGACGGTGGAAAAATCTGTAAGGTAAGGAAATATGAAACAACCATATGACTCGAGGAAGAAACTGGCAGGGAGATATAGTAAATCAGAGAGACCCGTCATGGACAAAGAAGGGAAGACAATCACAGAGGTTCAGGAACAGAGGGAAAGATAGGTAGAACACTTCGAGGTACTGCTGAATAAACCTGTCTCATTGAATCCACCGGACATCGAGGGAGCACACACAAACCTTCCTATAGCTGTCACTCCACCAACGACCGAAGAAGTCAGGATGACCATCAGACAAATTAACAATGGTAAATCAACAGAACCTGACAACATACTAGCTGAAGCACTGAAGTCTGACATACAAGTAACTGCAAACATGATTCACCTCTTATTCAAGAAGATTTTGGAGGAAGGACGAGTAGCGCCGACTGACTGGAAAGAAGGATACCTCAACAAGATTACAAAGAAAGGATATCTGACCAAATGTAAGAATTACAGAGGCATCACACTCTTGCCAGAACCAGGAAAGGTTTTCAATGGAGTGCTGCTAAACCGGATGGAAGACTCAGTAAACGCCCAACTTCGAGGTCAACAGGCTTGATTCCGTAAGGACTGGTCGTGTTCAGATGAAATCTCGACATTACGGATTATCGTTGTACAATCAATTGAACGGATCTCGTCACTACACATCAACTTCCTTAATTGTGAAAATGCATTTGACATTGTTTATAGGAAAACATTATGGAAACTTCTTCGACACTATGAAGTTCCTGAGGAGAATTCGAACACTAATCGGAACTCATGCGACGGACTACACTGAAAAGTCGTGCATTGTGGACAGCTGGCACATGCATTTCCAATAAAGACCGGAGTCAGACAGGGATGTCTCTTCTCCTTCTCCTTTTTTGTGATGATTGACTGGATTATGAAGACTTCGACATCTGAGGGGAAGCACGGAATACATTAGACATCTCAGAATCCATTCTACTATTTGGACTTCGTAGATGACTTAGCCCTCCTATTCCATACACACCAACAAATACAGCAAGATTTTCAAATACAACACGGAGTACACCAAGCCAATCACACTTGATGGAGAAACTTTGTGAGATGTGGAAACATTCACGTACGTATCGGGACAGCTTCACCGATGAACAAGGAAGATCTGATGAAAATGTAAAGGCGAAGATTGGCAAAGCATGTGGCAGTCCTACAGTTGAAGGACATATGGAAAAATTTTTAATTCAAACTTCGAGACAGTCCTAATGTACGGAGCTAAAAGCAAGGATAGCATCTCTACAATTGAAGAATATATAAAACTCAAAATAACTGTCAACTAACTTCAAAGTGAGAATCTTCAATACAAACGTCAAGACAGTTTTATTGTACGGAACCGAAACTTGGAGAACTACTACAACCATCATCAAAAATGTACAAGCACTTATAAACAATTGTCTACACAAGATACAGAATGTCCGTCAACCGGATACCATCATCAACAACCTACTGTGGGAGAGGACAAACCAGCTTCCAAATGAAGAGGAAATTAGGAAAAGACGCTGGAGGTGGATGGATAGAAACTGGAAAGGATTACCCAGGACAGGGTTGAATGGAGAATTCTGGAGGGCGGCCTATGCTCCTCCACGATGAGTAACAGGCGTAAGTAAATAAGTAGTATATAATACAGAGAAGAATCGAAACGAAACAAAAAGTAATTAGAGTCTTACGCAAAAAGTCATTTAAATGTTTTGGAAATCTTACTCTTCTTCAAGAACGCGCTGCTTTAAGTTTGTTTTCAGATACTGCCGAAGTATCAACATACGTGTTGGCTGTCGGATGAGGTATTATGAGTGTAGGAGCCGTGCCTTCAATTGTACTGAGGTAAAATCGACGCAGATAGCATTTCCTTCTAAATGCGATGTTTTCATTCGATCTGTTCTGATGCTATCTTTAGTGCCGCTCTTATCGACTATATAGTATTTAGGTTCGCTATCAATAACTTTGGAGGGTCCTTCGCATGCTGATTCGAGGGGTCGTCGATGTAATTCTCGACGTAAGAAGACATGTGTACAATATTGTAAGTCAGGTTGAATGAAAATATCAGTTGATTGCAGCCGAGTGGAAACAGGTTTAAGTGAACGCATTATGTTTGTAAGCCAGCTCGTGTAGAAGTTTAGGTGCTTGTTCACTGAAGAAGATGAAGGATCCACAAATTCTCTTGGAGGTCGGAGTGTCGTTCTATAAACGAGTTGAGCTGCAATGTATCCAATATCAGCTTTCACTGCATTGCGGCGGGACTAAAATTTATGGACGAGCCTGTAGTGACCGGCCAGTCTCGATAAGAACACGATTGGAATAATAGAAACAATTATTATTATTGTAACCAATTGTACCAGAGATTGTTTTACTGTATTTGTTTAACTGTATCCGTTTCACTTGTTGTTCCATATACCGCCTGGTTTGGTTCGAGCTTGCTCACGCACTGCTTGTTCGCTTGTACTCTTTGGCACGTCTCGGTATTATTTCGATACCACGAGATCGCCAATAAATATACTTGATCTGGACTAGTAAAGCCTTCTGGTTTACGGGCTATCAAGGGAACCAAGTCATATTTGTACGCGTAATCGAATAGTAGTGGTGATCATAGTCCGTCCTCGACTCGACATCCACCAAAACTGGTGAGCCGTTGTTGGAACACGCAATACAGCTGGTAACCCAATCCATCGAGCACAAGTCAAACTTGGCCAATTCTCCAAACCAGATCAATCCGGTGAGTCTATTTATCTATCCACATCTGTTGCATATATTCGTATTGATTTTTTTCAATATATAATATTTTGGCAACTTAATATGGTAGATAACGATAAGAATAACATAAATATGATAGACTCCGAGATACAGGTTATCAGTTTCCGACCGGTTCCTTTCATCCCCCATGATCCAGAAGTCTGGTTCGCGGCACTGGAATCTCAATTTGAGATCCGCCGCATAACCAATCAAAGGCAGAAGTACGCCTACGCTTTGGAATCATTGCCCGGGGATCACCTAACCGCTGTCCAAGAGGTTGTCCTCAATCCCAACGTTCCAAACGTTTATGACCGTCTTAAGGATGCCATCCTTCGACATTTCCTCCCATCAAGAGAGGAAAGATTGAGGACACTTTTAGCACGTCACCCTATGGGTGATGCTAAGCCGAGCCACCACCTCACGCGCCTGCAATCCCTTGCAGGAAACATGACAGCTGACTCTGAGATAGTCAAAGAGTTGTGGTTCGAAGCCTTACCAGTCAGTATCCAGCCAACCCTTACGGCTCTGCTCGAGGACACCCCGCTCAACAAGGTGGCCCTCATAGCAGATAAGATTCTGGCACGAGTTAACACCAAAGGCGACCATTTAGTTGCTAGTTTTTCCCGTTCTAACGTTGATCTCGATGCTAGACGACCTCCGGCTCATGGGGATAGGGACAGATGTATCCATACTCGTCTCAGTTTCCGAGACCACGCAAATGTGCCAGCCCCCTACGTCCCCCGACCCAGGTCACAATCTCGAAAAGCCGTAACGACTCGCCCCAAGCGGCCATCTTCCAAGCCACGCCAGAAGGCGGTTTCGGAAGCGAGTCCAGGTTGGTGCTGGTTTCACCGTGCTTTCGGAGCCGGTGCCCGTCATTGTCGAGCTCCCTGCTCATACAAGGCGGGAAACTTCTCAGCCGGCGAGTAAATGCGGCCGTACTCGCCGGCACTTCACCTCAGGTTGGCCGTTTATTTTACGTGCACGATTATAGCACCAACGCTAGGTACCTTGTGGATACGGGTGCCCAAGTTTCTGTCGTACCTATCGGTAACAGTAAGTCTCAAGCCACTATGCTTCGACTACGCGCTGCGAATGGCTCAGTCATTCCCACCTATGGTACACGACAACTTACGGTCAATCTGAGCAACCGACGACAGTATCTGTGGACGTTCATCATTGCCGATGTTCCCACAGCTATACTCGGTATCGATTTCCTACAGCACTATGAATTGCTAGTCGATTCACGTAGGCTGCAGCTAATTGATACTTCGTCGAACAGCAACTTTATGGGCTCTAAAGCCCACACAAACGCGTACCGAATCACAGGTGTATTTCATTCGCGTGACGATTTATTCCACGTTTTATTTCAGAAATTCCCCAAATTAACTAAACCTCTCGAGGAGACTCCATCGGTGACCAATCGTGTGGTACACCACATAGTCACCCGCGGACCACCAGTCACGGCAAGACCTCGCCGACTGGCACCGGACAAATTAGCTTTCGCTAAACGTGAGTTTGACAATTTACTAGCTACTGGTATTATTCGTCCTTCTCACAGTCCTTGGGCCTCACCTCTCCACATGGTTCGAAAGAAGGATGGGGTTAGTTGGAGACCATGCGGAGACTACCGAGCGTTAAACACAGCTACACGTTTCGATAGCTATCCCATCCCCCACATACATGACATCACGGCATCACTCAAGGGCACGACAATTTTTTCCAAGATCGATCTGATACGAGCATATCATCAGATCCCAGTCGCTCTTGAAGATATAGAGAAAACTGCCATCACGACTCCTTTCGGTTTATTTGAGTTCCTACGAATGCCATTTGGATTACGGAATGCTGCTCAAACTTTCCAAAGGTTTATCGATAGCATTGTACGAGACCTAGATTTTGTTCACGTCTATATTGATGACCTGCTAATCGCATCATCAAACGTAGATGAACATTATCAACACCTGACGCTACTATTCCAGCGCCTTTCGGATAATGGAATAATAGTCAACCCCGATAAGTGTGAACTCGGGAAGAAGGAAATGAAATTCTTAGGTCATGTTATTAAGCATGAGGGTATTCTACCTTGTGAGGATAAAGTACGTACTATAAAGGAGTACACTGTACCGTCCACACTCAAGGAACTGAAGGCATTTCTCGGTTTGGTCAACTTCTACCGACGCTTCATTTCGCACGCGGCAGAACAGTTACGACCGTTAACCGATTTACTTCGCGGTAATCCACGCAAACTGGAATGGAACGACGCCGCACGTACTGCATTTTCAGATATCAAAACGGCCCTAGCTCAAGCCACACTTCTCGTGCATCCTGACCCATCAGCCACGCTTAGTATAGCGGTTGATGCATCGGATTTCGCCATAGGAGCCGTTATGCAACAGAATATCTCCGGTAGTTGGCAGCCCCTCGAATTTTTCACACCACGGAGCAGCACTAAGTTCGGCGAATCAGACTACGTCCAACGACTGTCTGCATTCATGCGAACACTGACTCCGGTGTCAACTCGTATACAACATCGACAGGTCGCTCTCCCTCGAGAGTTATCTACCTGTTCACATGTTTTCATACGAGTAGATTCGGTACGCAAACCTCTACAACAGCCTTACGAAGGACCTTTTCACGTGATTTCCCGTCACGAAAAGGCCTTCAAGGTTGATCGACGTGGCCGCATCGAAACAGTCAGCATTGATCGTCTCAAGCCAGCACACGTCGATGACAGTGCTATACCTGATAAGCCGAGACCCAATGTTAGACCCATCAGAGCTTCTAGCGGGATTTCTACATCTACTTCGGATCCCACGCTAGATGCACCTAAGACCTCATTCTCACGTCCCAGTCAACAGCACGTGTCATCTGCCCCGTCTACGGACGAGACTTCCGTCTCACGTCCAGACCTGCAGACCACACCGCCCTTGACTGCGGATGGGATTGCAGGCTCACGAGGTTCGAACGAGACTACCGTCTCACGTTCTGGTCGCCGAGTACGCTTACCCGTACGCTTTCTCGACTAACCTCATAACCAACTACGGATACAGTATAGGAATCTGCCCCTATACTACAAGAAAGCTACACTTTTCTCTTTTTCTATCATTTTTTTGTTTACCCCGAGCCTACGCCTCCGACCATCGCTGTTACGGTATCGTCGACTTCAGTCAACTTTCGCGAAAGCTGGCCTGATCACCCACGCTCTAGTCAACGCACTCAGTCGATCTCTCTGGCTCCAAATACGTATGATATACATTTGGTCCCGAACATGGTTATCCTGGTCGCATCTGGTTCCTTGGCTCAATCTGGTTTCGTCCTACGTCTGCAGCGTTTCTGGTCCGGACCTCTACGAACGCAACCTTCAGATTCTGGATACAAACCACTCTGGTGTAGCATGCTAATCCAAGCAATCAATACAGCACGTTCCTTCTGGTACCGTTCTACGTCAAAGACTTTTGGTGGCAACTCGAGGATCAACGATCACTCCCTGTTCTGCCAACGTTTTCGTCCTACAATTGCACGTTTCGCGATCAGTCCCACGAATGAAACCGCTACGTATCGAAAGTGTAAATCCTTTCTAGCGGGGGGCTCCTGTAGTGACCGGCCAGTCTCGATAAGAACACGATTGGAATAATAGAAACAATTATTATTATTGTAACCAATTGTACCAGAGATTGTTTTACTGTATTTGTTTAACTGTATCCGTTTCACTTGTTGTTCCATATACCGCCTGGTTTGGTTCGAGCTTGCTCACGCACTGCTTGTTCGCTTGTACTCTTTGGCACGTCTCGGTATTATTTCGATACCACGAGATCGCCAATAAATATACTTGATCTGGACTAGTAAAGCCTTCTGGTTTACGGGCTATCAAGGGAACCAAGTCATATTTGTACGCGTAATCGAATAGTAGTGGTGATCATAGTCCGTCCACGACTCGACATCCACTACAAGCCAATCAGAAGCTTGCCCGGGTTTTCAAGGTCACGGCGCTAAGTTCGGTACCTGATGCTTACGTACGATCGGTTTACAGAGGATTTTAAAGAAGACGTGATAATTCAGCGTCTACAAGAGAAGTGATTATTAGGAAGTTCCTATACTTGTGACTGTGGTACTCAAATGACTTTTCGCTCGATCACGATTAAGGTTAAGACCTTAACCCTAATCCTAATCCATACCAACAAACCAACAACATTGAAGCTATGTGGTCGAGGCTAAAAGAATTTTGAGACCTTATCATGGCTCCAGAGGTCGACTACTTTGAAGCCATATGGATGAGTTCCCGTAACGTATGCACTATGTTTTTAGAACTTCTGAACCTATATCTGACCCTGAGAAGTTTTTGAGCCATGTAAAAGAACAGTATCCGCTTTAATTTTTTAGTTTTGTATAATATATTTTTACTGTATACTGTCTTCTGATTGACTAATATTTCTCAAGGTTATTTAAGACTCGTTCAAAGATCGTCCATAAAGTTTAGTGTCGCCGATTTTAGTTGTCAGTGAAAGCGTTCTCTTAACCCGTTTGCTTGTGGGTATTAAGAGGTCGCTCGGAAGCGAGTGATTCCTAGTAGTGTGGTCAGACAACGGAAAATTTCAGATTTGAACAGGCGTCCACGGTCTGTAGTGATAGTTGAAGGCCAGCCGAAATTCGCTGCCTGTCGTTCGACGAAGGCGTGAGTCACTGTTTCAACATTAGTGTGCTTGATAGATACTGCTTCTGGCCATCGAGTGAAACGGTCTACGCACGTTAAGAGATATGAGCACCCATTTCAATCTGATAAAGATCCTACCAAATGTAAGATCCAAACCTAGATTCCAATAGGTCTGGATGTGGCCGAATAACTGATGAATAGTTTATACACTCGTGCCCCAGTCGAAATCAAAACAAGGTATTTTGGGTGACACGGTTCTGTAATTCATCATATATACAAATGTACAAATTTACCTAAACGAATATTATCACCCGGTTATTCAACCAACAATTGATACAAAAATATCCAATCTAAATTACAATAAATATCAAGGTGATAAGAAATATATGAAAAATTACCAAAAACACCAAAGATAAGCGTTATTCTATCCTTTCTGGATAGATCAAGTAAGATTTCGTTTGAGCGGCTATTTTATAACATACAGTGTTTCGATTTCTGGGGAAGTGCTCCAAATTACAACCAAAATGCACGATCCCAGTCAAAATCAACCGCACAATCAAATAGCGGGCAGCCAATATGGCAGACGCCAGAATAATAGCAATTAAAACAAACTAGATACAGCTCAGTAAGGAACATAGAGACTCAATAAAAAACGATAGTAAAACCAAGAAAATTGAACGTCACAGACTTAATTAGCATAAAAATGTTAACAGCATATACAAATAAAGAAAACTTAAGGAAGAAATCACAAGTGTATGCATGGAGGGATTTTCACTTGCAAAATGGACCCAACACCAAATCCAGATGAACATGGCAGAAACGAGCATCAGGGATTTTGAAAGAGCCTAAGGGACATTTGTTGTGTTTAATCACTTTAGATTTCTGGCAGCTTACACGGGAGCGTCCCAAATTCCTCAAGTCTTTATTCGTACCTTGTCAACAGAACCGTCCTGCTATGGGCTTGACGATTGCACAACACCTGGATGAGAAAGTTTGTGCAACGTATTGAAGACGTTGCGTCGATAATGTTTTGGTACGATTGGACGATCTCTACCTGTAGATGTGTCACATAGTAAGGTTTCCTTACCTGCTCCCATCTGCTTAATACGTAGTTTAAGAGTTGTCGAGGATAACTCATGCTGAAGATCAGTGTCTTCTTTTTGAAGCTGGGAGAGTTTCAGAAGGTCGATTCCTTGGAAACTGTTCAAAGAAGTTATACGAGACAAGGCGTCTGCAACTAAATTGTTTGCTCCAGAAATGTGTTGTATATCTGAAGTAAACTGCGAAATCCAGTCCAGTTGTTGAGACTCTCGCGATGAGTACTAGTCTGAGGACGGGCTTTAGGAGAAGGTAAGAAGTTTGTAATCGGTAAAAAGTGTAAATTCTCTTCCTTCGATGGAATGTGTGGAAATGCCGTACAGCACAATACATGGCTAGAAGTTCCCTACCGAACGTGCTGTACCTGGATTCAGTGTCTAGCAACCGTCTTGAGAAAAATTAAAAAGGTTACCAAGAGTGGTTAACCCATTGTTGTAAGACTCTTATGGTTGCTAAGTCGTATGCGTCTTCTGTGGTACTAATGGGCGCTTGAGTGTCCTTATGTGATAGCATGGTTGCCTTTGCGATGAGTTCCATAACTGTGGAGAATGCTTTTCGCGCGGTGTCGTCCAGATTAATGGATTTCGCAATTCCACGAAGTTGGTCGGTTTCAGGTTTCATAAAGGACATGTACTTTGGTATGAACTGTTTATAGGAACTTTTGAGGCCGTTGAATATGCGGAATTTTTTGATTGTGGCCGGTTCGGAGCAATCTAGAATGGCCACTACTTTGCTTCTCAGAGGTCGGATGCCTTGAGCATCAATGGTTTGTCAAAAGAAATCTAAGGAGTCGGTTACAATTTGGCATTCGTGAATGTGTACAGTAATGCCATGCTTTTGCAGTCGTCCGAACACAACGTCCAGATGCTGGGATTCTCTGTCAAGACTTGCTATCTAGCAGTCAACAACATACGCATGGACGAAGTTGAGACCTTGGAAAATGCCATCGATGAACCTTTGGAAAGTTTGGGCAGCATTTCTTAAGCCGAATGGCACGAAAGACTTGATATATGTGACATTAGCCACGAGTAGCAAACGCAAAAACACAACGGAGAATTTTATTCGGCTACGAAAGCTGATTCCCGGAATAGCGAAACTCCCATATGATATTAGAGTGACCAAGCTAAACCTGTTACCGCTGTCATATCGAAGAACCAGAGGCGACTTGATTACAGTTTTCAAATTGCTTAGTGATAAATTCGCACCTGATGTGCACTCATTTTTCTTGTCTTCTGTTAGCGGGAAATAAAACGGATTAAGGCATGTTATGCGCATGATCGTGACAGAGCACGCTGATTGGCTTATTCTAAACCATCAGCTCTGGCAGATTATCGGAGAAGCATCTAGAAGCTTATTATGCATATACTATAAATATATGAACGTTTTTTTAACCATTGATTGCTGTTCACCTACCCTTGTTATTTGAATACAATTTCGTTATTATTCAACGTGTTCTGATTTTTTAGGTCTTGTCGAGTGTCATTGTATAAGAATACTAAGCAATAGGGGTAGCTGGGTCGTTTATTAGCAAAAAAATAATAACATCTTCCAAAACAGAAAATTTACGATGAAACTGCAAAAAAGTTCACAAGCCCAGAACGAATTTCTTGTCAGCTGACTATCGACTTTCCCATCGAATCATCAACGAATGGAATTCATTACCTCAGCACGTGGTTGAGGCTTTATCCGTCGACCCTTTCAAAAGAAAGTTGGATCAACTGAGAGACCATCATTGCCAAGACTAACACAGGCCAACAAGCATCCTGTCCTTTCCAAACTGAAACTGAAATAAAGAAGAATAAAATGCTATTATTGAAGGCTCATCAGTGAGATGTTTCCTTCGAAATATCCAGCAAGCTCGAATCTTCATGTAATAGCAAAGCAAACAACTCCCCCCCCCGAAAAAACTAATCACCATATCCTACTTATATAAACTGAGTATCTCAGTCGACCTTGAGGTGCGGTTTAGGTAGGTATTTTTAAAAACGTGGGTCGGTTATCTTTTCGGTAGACTTTGGGACGTTAAGAACATATTTGATGTGTTGAAATGTTCCTTTCTTTTTGAATCTTAGCTCTTGAAAAATTCCAACTTGGGTCCTTGGTGCCACAACGTAATATAAAATAAGCACTGCCCATAGTTCTAAAATAACTCCGGATAATTATCCGTAACATTATTGTTCATTAGTCTATAGTGATTTATTGCAGCTTCTCTCAGCATATTTTTTCTTGTTTATTATGATCATTCAGACCCTGAAGTCCAAATTTAGGATTAGTCATATGCATCCAAATTTTGATCATATCCTAATTGGGAAGAATATTCTTCCTGTTTTGTGAAGATTTCGGGTAGATTCTGAATTTTTACCCAAAGCCGTAAAACGTTTGGTAGTTTCCTCCAAAAATTGAAGAAAAAACCTCTAGAAGTTATAAGACTGGGGAAATATTAAAGAAAACCCAAACACTTTTGGGATTCCTCGGAAACTTTGAAGAATTTCCACAGACATGGGCGAATTTTCGAGTTTTTGTACCATTTCCTCAAAACTTCCCCGAGGTTTTATATTGCGGCTTCTCTAAATCTTACCCCAAAATAGGTAGATTAGGATAGCTTTAACCACAGACTTAAACAACTGAATTAAAGGGAGTAAATCAAAGTTTACCTCTATACTTTGGAAACTAGTATACTTCGATTCTCCTGCTCCTGGAAAAAACAATATTTCCCTCGTAAATTTTTTCAGTGAATGAAACAAAACGTCCGCAGCGAAGCATGCCTTCTAAAACACCTGAAGTTCTAACCTCAGTCAGTCACAACATAGAACTTCGTACGTACGTACATCAGTTCGAGTTGCCATACCACATTAGCACAGAAATGCAGTTGTCGACTCAAATCCCATAGTGGTAGAAGTAGTAAGAGTATAAACAGTAATCCGAAAGATTGGGGTTTGAAGATGTTATTGAAGGAGTATAATTCAGTGAAATAAATTTTGAAAGAAGAAAAAGAAACGGACAAGAAGAATTCAGAAGTTTAGAATTCGGTAGAACACAAAGAGTGGATGCACCCTCGATTTTGAGCCATGTCATTCAAGGTCTCTAACCATCGATTGCTATCATCTCGCGAATCCCAACCAGGTAGTCTACACCTACCAATATGGGTTCAGTCCACTTGTCAGTGACTTCAAGGATTTGTGCCACGTTTTAGTCTGGCCGCCATAGTTTTCTTTCAACCTCCTCATACACCATAAAACATTGCACTTCGGGGCAGTCGGTGGTTGGGCATACGTAACACCTGTCCCAGCAATATCAACTGATGCAGTTTCATTACTTCATCAATCAATTGGCCGTCCTTTCCTAGTACCCGTTTCGTAAAAACTACATTACTTAATCGGCGGTCCCAGTATATACGAGCAATGCTTCGAAGACACCTATGGTCGAATACTAGTAGCCTACGACTATCCTCTACTCTTGCCGACCATGTTTCACTGCCATAAAGTAGGACGGGACGAACTGTTGTGCAGTAAATTCATCTTCTGGTTGGTGGACAGATATCCCTCCTACTCCATAAATGACCCAAGTTGGCAAAAGCTAGACGAGCCTTCTGTATCCGTGGTTTGGTTATTTATTCTCTGAAAAAGTGGCTTACACTGAGTCACGAAACGTCAGAAAGTCTAATTTTTCTACTCATTGGGATGTTACAAATATATTATTTATGTATAACAATCTACCCAATGCTCAATTTATTCGATATTATCAAATCAAAACTTGGGAATGATACCAAGAGAACACTAATGACTATCGTGTCATGATCGTGGTTTGAAGAATCTGAAAAGCGAAATTCAGAATGTTTTGAGAATAGCTCTTGTCTAATTTGCAAATACCTTTACGTGGTTAGTAATCAGCTTAACAGAAATTTTGTCTCAAACTCTTACCAACATAGTTAGTTGAGAAATGAACTGTACGTGTTTGGCTATCAACAGTCATAACGTGGAGTAATATAGTAAAAATATTGTAGAACTTTGGTCAAGAAATAGTACTGATCCATGCAACCACTGACTGATGACTCGAACAATGTGAGAGCCTGAAAGTGCATGAACCTATAGTTGCAGCACACATCGATGGTGCGAGATTCTAAAGTCCTAGCTAAGTATGCCTGTTGTAGACTATTCAGTCTCGGTTTTTGATCTCAGAATAATTAGTCCAGGATCAAAAGAAAATCCAAAATGTCACGTAAATCATCTTTCAGCATACTGTAAGCCAGTATTAAACCATGTAGTGACTTACGGTAAGAGCGTAAGTAGGTTGTGAAGTCTGTCTGTGTTCATAATCCAGGTCAGAGAGACGTTTTACTGCTTGGATTCCTCGGCGTTAGTCTGTTCTGACATATATGACTCATATTTGAGACAAAGGCTCGCTGCTTAAATTCCGAATGCGGCATCAACAGTGGGTTTAATACTGTAGACATATTTAAGTGACGAAGTGACCCGGTGAAATACTAGGTTATACTCGAGTATCATCACTATTTTACTTTCGAATACTAGTCAGCAGATTTCTTCGTGCCTGCAACACTAAAATCTTAAGCAGTGTACTTAGTCCTAGGTCAGCATTTTCTCCAATCCTCTCACTTATTCTTAACGGCTTTTTAGTCTAAACTTCAGTTGAGTTATGCGGTAAAATGCTGTCAGCAAATATCCCATCCTTTCCTAAATAATATGTTTAATCTTAGAATGAGTCATCTAAATCAAATTCTCCAATGATATTCAAGGAGATCCGTCTTCTTTCTCTGGTCATGCGTATTTGTAATTTTGCTTTGGAGCTCTGGCAAGATATCCTGTGAATAAAAATGAGAGCTGCTTAAAGACTTCTGATCAGTTTGGAGCGGTGAAATGTTAGTAGAAGTCTCCTTTTTCTTATTTCCTTTCACATTTATTTCCGTCCCCCTTCACTAAAGACTTTCGGATGAAATGACTTAAGAATCAACCTCACCACCGCTCTGTGTCATTCCATTGTTCATGCGGTTCTTCAGAAGTTTCTTGTTTTCACCCTTCGAAGTTGGATGTTTAGTTCTTTTAGTTGCACTTACAACACTAGCACAGTAACCGAATATCCTGTACTATTATCTTCATCTTTCTTTTTCGTGGACGCGAGGATTCTCGCCGCTACCCCTTTTATTTATTTGAACACATAAACATTGGTACAAGGGGGTGCCAAATACATATTCGCCACACAATAACAACGAGGCCAGTAGTAATTATCATTGGTTTGTGTAAGAGCTTTGATACTCCCCGGATGCCCGAACCGAAGCAGGTGGTTTTCTTAGGGAGCCACACCCCGAGACTTTGACCTGAAGGTCTAATTCACAAGGCAGTGGGGCAACTTTAGGAGATGCAGTCGCATGGTAGCCGGTCACCAACAATAGGTCCATACGCCATTTCTTCCCTCAGGATCCCGAAGCCCATATGCACCATTGGTTTGGAATCAGGGTTTTCCAACTCTCTAACTCCTTCGTATTTACCAACCCGCTTAAAGGGCTGAACATTCGCTTTTCGTCCTCTCAATTTCGTAAAGAACACCCACCGTGAGAAGTCAGTGGGTTGGACTTCCCTGACTGTGGTTGTATACACGTGGTCATATGAGGGCATTTGGAGAGGGAGAGCTAACTCTCCCCACTTTCGACAGTACCAGAGCCCTTGGGTTCAGAACTCTCCCGCGTCGGGAGTCGGCCCCGAGCCGTCCGGGTGAAAGCCGGGAAATCTAACCGCTATCTTGGTCAATAATGTCCTTCCCAAGCATCAAAACTTACTGAGCCAATAGGATTTGGGCTTCGAACGTCTCATATACACCACGTGTTACATGGGAATAAATCTTATAGAACCACTTGTGACATTGAACACATCTCATTCCTTCCTCAACTGAGAGGAAAATAGTTTTTCACATTGATGAGTTCACCTAGCCATCGTAAAAAGCAATCACACAAAAATCGACTCTATATAAAGAATCACAATGAAATATTATGAAACCTAGCAGGCTACCAGGAATAAAAACGAAAAAAATACAGCATCCTAAAAGATGCAAGAAACAACTAAGTCCGTAAAGCAAATCCTGTAGGAACCTGAACTTTAATCGAGATAATTCACATTAACGTTGTATAAATACGCTTTTGATGCAATAAATTCGCAAAGGCAAAGCTAATTCACAAAATTCTGAAAATCACTGCCCTATTAAAGTCGATTGCATCAATAATTTATTTATTTATTTAAACACATACATATTGGTACAAAAGGGCACCAGATACATATGCGCCACACAAAATAATGAAAGTAGGAAGAGAAGGGATGAAAAGATAAGGCGGACTGAAATGTACAACCAGAAGACTCTTTCAGTTAGGAAAGTTAGAACCACTCTTTATGAAGAAAGTAAAAGAAGGTTACAGCAGGATCGCCACTGGCTTCTATTCTGAGCCATATCTGATAACGTCTCTAGCCACTGTGTTGCACCATCTCTCGGACCCCAGCCAGGGAGTCGTGAAGGACCAACAGAAGCTAGCCCTTTGCAGCTTTCTTTCATGCCACGACACCATGTCATACACTGACCTCTCCGCTTTTTCCAACCAGTCCAAGAGTCGACAAATAATGCACGACGTGGAAGTCTCTGGGACGACATTCGTAGAACATGTCCAAGCCACCGAAGTCGGTGTTTCAAAATGGTGACACCAATTGAATTATCGTCTTTGCGCCCGAACACACGATGCCGAACCTCTGCACTACTAACATGGTGTTGCCACTGGATGTCAGCAATCCTTCGGAGACAACGATGATCGAACACAGAGAGACGTCTAACATCCTCAACTCGGAGAGGCCAGGTTTCACAAGCAAAGAGCAAAACTGCTCTCACCGACGCGTTGTAGATCCGACCTTTTACAGCCAGACTAACATCACGAAGGCGCCAAAGATGGCCCAGATTGGCATAAACCGCTCTGGCTTTCATTATACGTGCATTAATCTCATCACTCACGCCACCACCAGCACTTATATAGCTACCCAGATACACGAACTTCTCAACTACTTCAATCTGCTCACCATCCAGGGTAAGTACAGGATGAGAATCCTGCCAGTCTTGTAGGAGTACTTTGCACGTGGAGGGTGCAAAGCACATGCCGTACCTGCGGACACTGATTGCCAACTGATTAAGTGCGGATTGCATGCCTTGGGCATTATCACACAGTAAGACAATATCATCCGCATACTCGAGGTCGAGAAGTCGTTCTCCAGGCAGAAGATCCACACCGCCATTACTTACATCCATCAGAGCTGTTTCTAGGATGTCGTCGATGACAAAGTTGAAGAGGAATGGTGAGATTGTGCAACCCTGCCTAACCCCACTGTTCGAATGGAACAAGGGAGAAAGGTGGTTGCATACCCTCACTCTGCCTGAGGTGTTCGTATACAGGGCCTTTAAGATGTTAATGAACTTCTCGGACACCCTTCTTCAATAGACAATCCCAGAGAACAGTCCTGTCCAACGAATCGAAGGCCGCCCTGATATCAAGAAACACTACGATTGTTGGCCTGCGATAAGTATGACGGTGTTCTAACATTTGGCGGAGGGTGAAGATGTGATCAATGCATCCTCGACCAGAACGAAAACCAGCCTGCTCCTCGCGAGTCAATCGTTCTCGGGTTTTAAACAACCTACGAAGAATGACAGAAGCCAATAGTTTGGACGCAATCGGAAGTAGACTTATCCCCCGATAGTTGTTACAGGAACAACGTGAATCCTTTTTAAATATAGGGACGACTATTGACTCATTCCATGATGTTGGAACACTTTCTAGCTCCCAAACCTTTGCAAACAACACAGTCAGTTCCTTAGCCAGAAAGTCACCACCATCTTTAAAAAGAGCCGAAGGTAAGTCATCTGGGCCCGGTGATTCGTAACGTTTCAAGAGTTGGAGTTCCTTGCGGACTTCCGCCTCGTTTGGTGGATCAGTCGTCACCGGCCATGGGGGGCAGGACAAGCTGGTTGATGTTGCCGGAGCAGCAGGCCAGTTGAACTGCCCTTCGAAAAATTCCGCCCATCGTCCAAGACGTCGACAGATGTTAGTGATTGGCATCCCGTCATCCTCGTAGATTGTTTCACGCACACCAGACTTCTTGCTGCCAGTGGCTCGGATGAGTTGGAGGAGCTTCCGGCAGTTACCAGATGCAGCTGCTGCTTCCATCTCATTATCACGCTCCGACCATCAGGCTTCTCGGTCCTTACGCAAGCCTTGCCCGATTTCACTACGTAACAGCCTTCGTTTGTGGTCAAACTCACGGTCACCCGGAGTAGACCGACGGGCCTTCCATCAGTTGTAAGGAGCCAGAAGAAACTCAGTGCTTGTAAGCGGGACGTTTCGCGAAGCCGCAAGCGGCTTTACTCGCCATTTTCATGGCGTCATGAAGATGCAACCAATGCTCATCTATACTTTTCGGTGGGATGGTAGCTAGCCTAGAAGCTAGCTCCGCTCGATACTTACTTGCAACAGAAGTTGCAGCCAGTTTACTAACATTGATCCGTTGATGGCTGTCAATCCTTCGGTCACTGAAAAGTAAGGTGAGATTGGCGCAGACCAGGGCATGATCAGACTCCAGATAGGTACTCCAAAAGGAGCGGCAGTCTTGTACACAACCACGCCAGCGGTGGCTGATCGCGATGTGATCAATCTGAGTCCAGGCTTGAGATGCAGAGGGAGGACGCCAGGTGACACACCGGTGATGACTGTGCCGGAAGTTAGTGCTAGCCAGAAACAGGTTGTAGTCTGTGCACAGTTGCAGCAGACGGTCCCCATTATCTGTCCTGCGACCAACAAGTCCCCATCGGCCACCTAAACGACTCTCTTCTGTGCCTAGACGCCCGACCTGTGCATTCAAGTCTCCGGCTAGTACTACAATATCTGTCGAACGCGCTTTCTGGAGAAGAACAGTTAACTGATGGTAAAACTCATCCTTGATTGCATCCGGGCTGCAATCTGTCGGGGCATAGGCGGAGATGACGAAAAGACACCGTTTCTCACGCCGGTTTCTTCTCACTTTGATGGAACTTTCTAATCTAACAGCACATAACCGACTGTTAATGGGGATCCAATCGATTAGTGCTGCCTCAGCTCTAGCGCTTAGTGCAGCACCAACGCCAGCAAGACCGGACGAAGATGCCACAGAGTCCCCGGATAAGCGCACGTGAAACAAGCTTTTCGAAGCGACAGGTGGAGAGCGAATTTGTAGTACTTCACTAGAGTCTTGAATACGGGTCTCGGATAGACAGCAAACATCAACATTAAGACTTTCTAAAGACATAGCCAGCCCCATCTGTTGTCCGATCTGCATTAGTGTGCGAACGTTGAAGGAAGCCAGCTTGAACAGCGTACGTGGTTTCAGGAAGACTGCTTCAGTATTCGTAATCGGTGGAAGCATTCACTTTCAACCAGACAGTGACTGGAGATCGTTTAGATAGGACAGAGTTTCCACCATGGGCGAGCTACTGCATAAGTTGGAAAGGAAGGATACACAATTTGGGGATAAAGGGAGTGAAAAAGCGACGTAGTAAATAATAGTAATAATAATAATAATAATAATAATAGCAAATTTCTTTCTTCTATTAAGAACAAGAGCAGTGTAGTTAGTGTAGTGCGTCATTTCATGTCATTTGTGTGTGGGCTGTGATACTGCCCAGGTGCCCAAACCGAAGCAGGTGGTTTTCTTAGGAGGCCACACCCGGAGCCTTTGACCTAAAGGTCTGATCCACAAGGCTGTGGAGCATCGTGAGGAGATGCAGTCCCATGGTAGCCGGTAACCAACGGTTGGTTCGTACGCCATTCGTTCCTTCAGGATACTGGAGCCCATGTGCACCATTGGTTTGGAATCAGAGTTTTCCAACTCCCCTAGGTGGACCCTCCATGTCCACCAACCCGGTTAAAGCGCCGGACATTCGCTTTTCGTCCTCTCACTTTCGTAAGCAACACCCCCACCACGAGAAGGCAGTGAGTAGGACTTCCCTGTCAGAGGCTATATATTCGCGTGGCCATGTGAGAGCATTTGGAGAGGGAGAGTGGACTCTCCCCACTGTCGGCCATACTAGGGCATTTGGGGGCGTGCTATGAAAACTAAAGTAGTCCAATATAACCCACCACCTGTTTAGACAACCTCCATGTTAACGATCTTAATATACAAACAGATAAATACTACATATCTTGTAAGGGTATGTATTAAGTGACATGGTAAAACTTGTATAATAATATGCAAGGTATTAACCTCATGAGTGGGCTTCAGTGTTAATACCAACACATGGAGTTAGTTAGGGTTTGAAGTCATAATACTTCCTTTAGTATTTCAAAAATATTTGTTAAAGTATATGATTATTTTTTGATATGTGCAAACTACTTAAATACAAAGTAATGTATACGGTATAAAGTGTTAACTTGACAAGAAATGGAGGCGTTGTCTCAATTTCGTTAATGTTGGGATATTTAGCAGCACATCTTCCTGCTTATTCTCCAGACGTTTCCATTCTATTTGTGTCACAAATATAATCTGACGTTTGTTTTTAAATCTTAGGCAAACGCGTTAAATACGGGTAACGATAACCTGCTTCCAACTGTATGCATCCTGCATAATACAATATCATCACATCAGCATAGGCTAATCGGATGCGGCTACCGAATGAAGATATCAGATGTTACCCCCCCCCAAGGGAAGCTTCTTTATAATCCCAACTTTTCATCATTAATTGCGGTAACTCACTTACCAGGGACAGGTTTATATACTTAGATTTGAACTTTGAGGTCTAGTAATACTACCGGGCTCCCTACATTAAAATAACTAGAGCAGTGTTTGAACCTGCAATGTCGTGCTAAATTGTAATGGTTTTCTGTTACACATGTACCTACTGGAAACACATCACTAATGTACGGAACGGTAAAGCGACTTAGTTGATCATAATTTCTGGATAGGGACAATTCATCATAATTCAATCGCAAGCAAGTTTCACATGATCAAAGCTATCCAGTCAAGTTCGTGATATTTTTCAAATCTTTAACATTCGGTTAGACATCAAAGTAAACTGTTGGATCGGCGGAATTCGGTTCGGTATCTATTCGAACGTTTAGTAGTGGCTTTAGTAAAAGTTCTCACAAATGGTTTAGTATGTAATCAGTAATATATGTGTGCGGATATTAGAGCGCATTACTTTTCAAGTAAAAGTAAATGAAATTCTGATGTAGGTGATGGTAGATTCTGACTAGGCAATCAAGAAAGCTGATTATATATTCGGTTTGTCATCTTTAAATTAAAATAATTATTTTACTTTTTGTGATATCACAATAAGTAGAAATTTGTATTTCTAACGTTTTGTGACTTGATGTAATTTACATCTTGAGAGTAAATCAATAAATAACCAAAATAATTAACACAAACCTAAATAGTACACTCATTTGTTCTTTTCTTACCATTTAAACGTGTGTTAATGTATTTTGGTTATTTATTCATTTAATGTAAAGAAGTAAATCGCATCAAGTTACAAAATGTCAGAAACAAAAATTTATGCTCATTGCGATATCACAAAAAATATAATTGTCATTAACTTTCTACCAGATGCTTAATTTATTTGAAACTATCAAGTCAAACCTTGGTATTGGTACTTAAATTGTGTTTTCCTAGTAAACGGTTTTTATAACTATTTTAACTAATATTTACTTTTCTTCTTGGATTAGTATATTTCAACCACCATCTCTGGAATTTATTTCATTCTCTTGTCAATTGAATCTTCAAAGAGTTCCTGACAAATGACAATTCAACATGCCTAAAGTCGACCACTCCTATTAACTAGAAATTGAAATGCTTGTTTTTATTTAGTACTAAGAACTTTTTTTCAGAGTACGCCTGAATTACTCTTGAAAAATCTCAATAACATTATGCTTGGCAAAATCATTACTCATGTTCCCAACTTTTTGAAGCGACAGCTGATTTACCCCCACCATTCCTTACTAAACTTGTTGATAGAGAAAGCAAACTTCAGTGGCTTTGAATGTAAGGGATCTGACCATTTTCTTTCATATTCCTCAACTGAAAAGTTGGATTCTGTTATCAGAGCCTCAGACCAGCACCCCAAAAATGGTATTGCCCAACTAAGTACTATTGAAGATTTAAAAAGCTTTGTGTCACATGTAAGTTTATATATATATATATGTTATGGTGTTTGCATTTTGTTACAGAGGTCGTAAAAATGTACTTTATGTACATCATACTGGTTCTTCTTTTCGGCTTTCAGCCACACTGTTTGTGTAAGAGCTAATGACACCACTCATTTACCCAAATCGGGTATGTTGAGTAGTGCTAGGACTTAAAATGCAGTGGTTGAAAGCGTAGAACACCAAACAATAAACCACCTCTCCACAGATATTTATTTCATTTCACAATGTGACTATCCTTGTTTATATCCAACCACATAGGTGGTAATTGGGTAGTACCATAGCCCTCGCTCACACCATGGTAACCACTGGTGAGGATTACGAACTTCACTTCCTACATGCCAATCGTCACTAATTATATGACATTTATGGTTATTTTATTGCGTATAAGTTTAATCGGTATCATTCTAAGTTTCTGCACCATTTTATTTCCATATGATTTTTACTATTCCTTACAATAATTTTAAAATGAAGCTCACTCAACAGCTTATTTCTGCCGAATAAACAGTTGCTTTCCGGCACCAATCACAATATCAGGTATTTGTAACTGTCTCATACTCGATATGACTAAGCTTCACTATTCTCGACTTCTCCTTAGAACTCCAGGAATTAGGCATGAAACAGAAGGTCGTGAGTTCAGTTTCCAGTGGTGGACTTGTGAATGCACACCTTTGATGAGTTCCATACCAGGTCGAAACATTTTTCCATCGCTTTTTGGTTTTCGATGTTAGACTAGCTAAAATCAGTCCGTAACTGAAACCATGTAAATTCTACTATCTCCTCAAGTCTTCTCCCAACAAATTCTTCGTTGTCAAACTTGGAATTCTCATCTCTAATGGATTAATGACTGACGAAATCTCGACACGAGTACAAAATGTTCATTTGCTAGTTTATGACACTTGTGGTTCGGATAAAATGTTCACCTGCTTACCCAAAATGTTTGTATTCTCTACACCAGACCTCTATTTCTTTACAACTGCAAAAAGACGTTCTTGCGTTATGAGTACTGGACATAAAGGAGTCTTTAAAGCCTTGTTTGCCTCTCAGTTCGTCAAAAGAACCACTTTGGTAACAAACATCCAGTACTTATAATATTTTTAGCCTCCACTGATTTAGATAATCGTGAAATATGTTACGCAAACCCAACTGTGGTGTACCTTAATATAATTTGTTGATTAGAAAATGACTAAAGAATAAAATAGGACATAGTATCAATGTGCAAAGTCATCCACCATTAATTTGAGATGTTTAGGGGAACACAGGCTGTCTGGTTAACATTTGTAACTCAATCTTTAGGAAATTTTATTGATACAACTCAAAGTCGGTTGTAGTGGTGCTTATGTGTATTCCTTTTTATACTTTTCGTTCTGTGCTTTGTTTTTTCTTCTTACACTTTTAGGCCTTCATTCTCATTATTCTCTTCGTTAGTTACTTTCCATTTTGATGTTATAGATCGTGATGAGTTAAATAGGTACAAATTTATAATCGACCGTACTTAGTTATTATCTGTTCGTTATGCATAATTTTTCCTATCGTAAAATATACAGATTATTCGGCTTTTCCTTCCTAAAACATTTTCTGTCATTTTCCAGCGCGTCTCAAGGTAATCAACAATCTCCGTCTTTTACCACTGACAAATTATTTATTGTATAATTAAATGTTAAAGTCTACCTTTTTTTTCAAAACAAAAACATTTACCTTACGTAGCCTAGTACAACAGCTAATGATATTTTGGACATTGATATACGTTTGCTACCTTCGGAAGCATGTGCGATATGTTTAGAAGCTTTACTAAGAATGCAAAATCCGTCTTATGACTTACTAATTCATAGTGCTCAAAATGATTTAAGAAATTCTATTGCATCTGGTGGTGATTGGCCATCACATTATATAAAATTGGAGCATATAACAAAATGGCATAAATTTGATGAAGGAAGTATTCTATTCCATAACAATAATAATGATTATGACTACTCTTGGATGAAATCGGAAAAATTCGATCTCTTAGTATTAACAACAGCAGCTTGTGCCAATAGTTTATCTATTGAATCTTTACTAAGGCTAGCTGGATATTTTGCAAATTTTTGGAAGCGATATGAACCAAATGTTTACGCATCAGTACTACGTCATATTAATAATCAGGTGAGATTTTAATATTTTTCTATCACTATTTTATTACTTGTAATTTGTAAATATTTTTTGGAAAAAAGGTCCTGGATTAGACTGATTTGTGACTGACTAGCAAAATAAATGAATGGTACTCAGTAAAATATGTCGGTGTAATTGGGCTATTACACTAATGCTAAACAATGCTTACTGAATCGGAATTCAAATAAAACTAACATCGTATTTAACTTCAAGTATGATGTGGAGTTCGGCATATTGAATGAGAAATTAATATCAAATATGATAAACACTAGTAATCGATTTTCAGATTTGAAGTTTTATATTGACTCAAAAACAGTCTACCGGCTTTAATGATTTTGTTCACTGTAGTTGATGGTTAACAAGCTCAGTGAAAACCGTTATATATATAATATAATATAATAAATCTTTCAATAGGAAATATTTTGAATTCTGTTTGAAAGTCTATTAGAGTTATCTTAATATTTTATGCCACCAGGACTTTCTTTAAATCCTTTTAACAGGACTGAACCATGAAATTCCGTGTCAGAAAGCAACATCTTTCGAAGTTCATTAGAATTTTAAAAACTTTGCCCATAAATACCTCAGGTAAAGTTACAGGGTGTAATTAATTATACCAGTTGCTTCAAACTACCAGCAAATTTGAGAGTGCTTCCTAGTTTTTCTGTAATTCTTCAACCTTCCCAGTCCAAAATTTTCTCAAATACAGACACAAAATTTCAGTGACAGTCAACTCTTATAGTTTTACACTTTGAAATATCATAGTTCACTGTATTGTGGAAAATCTATCAAGAGCTTGTTTCTACGTGTTCACTTCTGTTAGCAAACAGTCACAGATACTTGAAACATTTGTGTATCTATATATTTATATTAATGACAGCAAGAATGTGATAGACACGTTCAATATTTTAGTGGTAATTATTTGAATTCAGTTGTCAGGATTTCCCCAATTTAGGCTTTCTTTATATCTTATTCCATAATCCTTTTTCTGTTTGAGACCATAAATCATTCTGCTCATTAATTTGTGTCTTATGATATGACCGAACATTGACACTTGTATTTCAGTGAATGATCATTTATCTTATTTTAATCCTATCTTTCACGTGGTTCTTATCTTAATTACTCTATTTGTCCGAAATATTTGTTTAACAAGACTGAATTATTCAAATAGTGAAATAGCTTCTTGGTCGGTTCAGTAATTAGTTTCACCTAATGGATATAAAACTTTCTGGTGAGACGTTTTAAAATTGAACAAAAGAAGTAATACTCGTCTTCATGAATTGTATCAATTGTTAACCTTAAATTGACGTAATATAAAACTTCATTTTGTACACTTTACAAATTGATGCGCTAATGAAAAAGTTTTTACGTCTTTGGCTTAGTTCAAAGTCTTTAAAACCCATATGACATTGCAAATCTGTTTAATGTTAGTTTCTATTTTTATATGGTAATGTGTATTAGTAGTTAAATAACTTGAATCCCAATCATTAGATCACAGTTTCGAATCCTATCCTACTTACCTGGGTTTAGGCAACTGCTTAGTATTGTTATCTTTCACACAAAGCCTTTACTTAGACGAGTACATAAACCTATATTTGTTTCATGAGTTGGATAGTTTATTACCTTTCATATTGCTTTTTCTAATAGATAAACAACTTATCATGCGTTCATTTGACTCAGCTGGCACATGTATTATCTAAACTAAAGTGTAGTCAGACTTATAAATTCCCTCAGAAATTACATACTGAGATTAATTTATTGGGATCAACAATCGCTATTCGTTTATTGTCTGGAAAAGAGATATTATGTTCAGTAGATCCTACAGTTGCAATTCGCTTGTTATACGATATACATTGGGCGCTTTCATACAATCAAAAAGTGATTCTGTTCGAGAGTATTTATAATAATTTTACACTGAATCATGTGCAATGGAATTTGTATACAGTTGCTTTCCTACTGCTTCATTCATGTAAACTAATGATCTATAAACCTTCACTGATAAAAAGGTTAGTTCAATACATTATAATCACGTTCTTTGATTTGTTATTCTCAGTTACTTTCCGCACTAGTTTTCATTTTAAAATATATACACATGACAATGTTATCTCGTAGAATATAATCTGAAGGTGATCTGTATATTCTTGAAGAAGGCTTGTATATTTATGTATGTCAACTAGAAATCTTGTAGAAAACGACATCTATAAATAGTGGTTAGCTGTAATAGCTTACCCTAAACGTAAAGTCTGTATTTCGAAATCACATTGACATTGGATTCACTTATTTATTTTAATACATAATAACACATATAATAAAAAAACGATGAATAGAAATAATAATAAATAATTAATCATAATAATAGCGATAATAATAATGGGAGTAGCAGTTCAGTTAAGGAAAATGCTACAAGAAAGGATTCTCTCAGTTAAAGAAGTTACTCTCACTTTTGTGAAGAAAGTAGGAGTTACGGCAGGATCTCAACTGGCTTCTATTCTGAGCGATCTATGTAAATGTCTCAAGTCACTGTGTTGCACCTCATCCAGGGAGGGAATCGTGTAAGACTAACAGGAACTAGTCCTGTACAGCTTTCTTTTGTACTACGACACCATGTCATGCACTGACCACCTCTGCTTATTCCAACCGGTCTCAGCGTCGGCAAATAATAAACAGCGTTGAATTCACCGGGACGACACTCGTTGGACATATTTAAGCCACCTAAGTCAGTGTTTCAAAATGGTGACACCAATTGAATTATCGTCACTGTGTCCCGAACATACGTTGCCGAACCTCTGCATTATCAACATGGTGTTGCCTGTCGGATATCAGCAATCCTTCGGAGACATCGATGATCAAACACAGAGAATCATCTAACATCTTCAACTAGCAGAGACCAGGTTTCATGAGCATAGAGCAAAACTGCTCTTTCCGACGCGTTGTAGATTCCACCTTGTACAGCTACACTAACATCACGAAGGTGACAAAGATGGTTCAGATTGGTATAAGCCTCTCTCGCTTTCACTTTACGTGAATGGTCTCATCACTCACTCCACCACCAGCACTTATGCAGCTATCCAGATACACGAATTTCTCGATTACTCCTATCTGCTAACTACCCACAAGGAGTGCAGGATCAGGGTCCTGCCAGTCTTGTAAAGGTGCTTTGCACTTAGAAGGTAGAAAGCACATACCATACCTAAGGACAGTGATTGCCAACTAGTTAAATTCGAATTTCATAACTTGGATATCATCGTACTGTAAGACAATATCATCCGCATACTCAAGGTCGAGAAGTCTTTCTCCAGGCTACAGATCCACACCACCGTTACATACATCCATCAGAGCTGTTTTCATAACGTCATCGATGGCAAAGTTGGAGAGGAATGGTGAGATTGTGCAACCCTGCCTAAACTCACTGCTTGAACGCAACAATGGAGAGAGCTGGTTGTATGTCCTCACTCTGTCTGAGGTGTTTGTATACAGTGTTTTCAAAGCAATAATGAGCATCTCAGATACACTTTCCTTCAACGGACAATCCCAGAGAACGGTCCTGATGTCAATATACACTACGATTGTTGGTTTGTGATAATTATAACAGTGTTCTAACATTTGGAGAAGGATGGAAACCCAATCGATACATTCTCGACTAAAAACAAGACTAGCCTTCTCGCGAATCAATCTTTCCGGAGTTTTGAACAATGTACGAAATATGACGGAAGCCAATGGTTTGGATGCCGTCAGAATTAAAATTATCCCCCGTTAGTTGTTGCACAGGTTAAATCCCTTTTAGTTATAGGGAAGGCAATGACTCTTTCCACGATGTTGGAATACTTTATGACCCATGAACAAACAACTCAGTCCCTTGACAAAAAGGTCGCCACCACTTTTATAAATGGCCGGAGTAAGTCGTTTGGGCCTGGTGATTTGTGACGCCTCAAGAACTGGAGTTCCTTTCGGACTTCCACCTCGTTAGGTGGGTCAATCGACACTGGTTAAGTATGACAGGTCAGTCTGACCAGTTGAACTTTTCCTCAAAAAAGTCTGTCTATCGTCCAAGACATCGGTAGATGTCATTGATTGGCATCCCATTAGCTTTACAGATTGTTTCACTTTCACCGGACTTCTTGCTGCAGTGACAGGAGTGATTTGGAAGAGCTTCCAGAAGTTTATGGAAGCAGCTGCTGCTTGCAACTCGTTAGCACGCGTCTTTAATTATCATTTTTCATCAGTCAGTCAGTCAGCGACAACGTAGGACCAGGCACATATATGCATCGGTCCAAGTTGCCATACCTCGTTAGCACAACAAGATGAACACCGGATTCATAGAAGTAATTAATTTAGTGGTGGTAGTATATAAAGAAAGGTTGTATATAAGGATATAGTATAGGAAGGAAAAAAAGTTATGAAACAATTTTAATCTCAAGGTTTAAGGGAAGATAAAGAGTGTATACACCTACGCCATTGTGATCGATTCTGAGCCATGTCACACAGAGTCTCCAACCATTGGTTACGATAGTCACGCGGACCCCAACCAAGTAGTCTGCATCTACCAACATGGCTCAGACTAGAAGTTAGTGACTTCAAGCACTGATGCCATGTTTCGGTTTGGCCGCCCCTAACTCTCTTCCAACCATCCCCTACACTAATCAACATCGCGCGTCGTGGTAATCGGTGTTCAGGCATACGTAACGCGTGGCCCAACCATCTCAGTCGATGAAGATTCATGACCTCATCAACTGATTTACCATCATTCCCTAATACCCTGCGTCTAACCTCACTATTACTTACCCGGTTACCCCAGCAGACGCGAGCAATATTTCTAAGGCATCTGTGGTCAAATACTAGTAACCTACGAGTATCTTCTACTCTTAATGGCCATGTTTCGCAGCCGTAAAGTAGAACAGAGCGAACTGCTGCGCAGTATACTCGTCCCTTAATTGATAGACGGATATCTCGTCTTCGCCATAGGTGACGTAAGTTGGCAAAAGCCAAACGAGCTTTTTGAATCCGTGCTGAGATTTCGTCAGACACCAACCCATTAGGGCTGATCAGACTTCCAAGATAAGTGAAGTTGTCGACGCGTTCGACTACTTCACTCCCTATCCTTAGTTCAGGTGTTGACGCAGGCCAGTCCTGGAGTAACAATTTACATTTGGATGGGGAGAAACGCATCCCAAACATCCTGGCATTACTACTCAGTTCTAACAGAAGACTCTGCATTTTGTCAGCGTCTTCACCAAACAGGACTATGTCATCTGCGTATTCTAAGTCGATAAGTGAACCTCCTGATAGAAGATCAATTCCTGAAAATTCAGTCGACGAGAGTGTTATTTCCAGCAACAGGTCTATAATGAAGTTAAACAAAAATGGGGATAGTGGACAGCCTTGACGGACACCACTTGAGGTTGTAAAATCAGATGACAGTTCGCCATAAGCTCTCACTCGACTGGTAGTGTTCGAGTAAAGAGCCTTCACAAGGTTTATGTACTTCTCAGGTACACCTTTTAATGACAGACACTGCTACAGAACCTCTCGGTCTACAGAGTCAAATGCTGCTTTCAAGTCAAGAAAAACTATCATTGTCAGACGCCGATAAACATGTCTGTGCTCTAAAACCTGACGAATGGTGAATATGTGGTCGATACAGCCACGACCAGGTCTGAAGCCAGCCTGATTTTCTCGTGTTTGCAGTTCACGAGTCTTAGTTAGGCGCCCGATAATTATTGAGGCTAGTATTTTAGATGCTATGTTAGTCAGACTAATCCCTCTATGGTTATCACAGGATGATTTTGGCCCCTTCTTATATATTGGGACAACAAGTGATTGTGACCAGTCGGATGGGATTACGTCCAACTCCTAGATTTTAGTCAGAATATTAGTCAACCTAGCAGCTAAAATTGGGCCACCATATTTGAAGACCTCTGGAGCCAAGCCATCAGGACCAGCTGCTTTTCCTCGTTTCAGATTAGTTATAGCCTTTTGAACTTCTAATAGGGTCGGGGGGCCTATCGTTCCGCCCATCGTTCTAAACGTTTGGGTTGAGAGCAGATAAGGGTTCCGTCTTTTTCCGAGATTGTCTCACTTACACTTGACTTCTTAATTCCGGTTTCTTTTATTAGTCTGAATAGTTGCCTGGTGTTGCCTACAGCCGCTGCCTTTTCCATCTCTTTTGCTTTCGTTGCCCACCACTGTTCACTATCGTTCCTTAGGCTTTTAGTCAACCTAGATTTGATTTGTTTACGCTCTTCGTCGTGTTCAGAGCCTGATGGGATGAATTTACGCGAATCCATCAGTGAAATAGACTTAGAAGAAATCCACTGGTTTTTTGGAACCCTATGGTTCAAATTACTAATAGATGTGACTGCTGTTTCCACAGCTGTTCGTATGTCTTACCAAGCAGCATCTGGGTCAGTCTCGTTTACAGAACTGCCTAGATGTGAACTCAGTTGTTTCTGGAATTCGCATTTGGCTTTCTCGTCCTCCAGTTCAATCCTAATGGGTCTTCTTAGTGTACTTTTCCTGCGTCCATTGAGGCGCAGACAAATGCGCGCTCGTATTAAAGCGTGATCAGAGTCTAAACAAGTATTCCAATACGAGCGACAATCTTCTATTGAGCCTCTCCAACGATGACTGATGGCAATATGGTCTATTTGAGTCCATCGTTGGTTTGGTGCAGGTGGTCGCCATGTTAGGCGATGTCTCTCCTTATGCTTAAAATTAGTGCTTGCTAAAAATAAACGATTGTCTGAGCATAGTTGCAACAGACGATCACCATTATCGGTTCGTTGAGCCGGAATACTAAAACACCCACCTAAATGTCTTTCTGTTTGATTTAAGCTGCCTACCTGAGCATTAAAGTCACCCACTACGACTACTATGTCTGAGCGCTTAGCTTTCTGAAGAAGAGTTTTCTGTAAAAAGTCATCTTTCACTTCATCATGGCTGCAGTCAGTGGGAGAGTAGGCAGAAATGACGAAAAGGCAACGACGTGTGTCCCTATCCTTCCGAGTTCTTACGGAGCCATTTAGCCGGACAGCACACAGGCGACTGTTAACGGGGATCCATTCTAGTAGTGCTTGTTCTGCCCTCGTACTAAGTGCTATGCCTACACCTGCAAGTCCAGGAGAACTAGCCATCAGGTCGCCAGATACCCGGAGGCTGTATCTCATCGGCTCTCCATTTTGGTGAGGTGAGATCAAGTGAATGACCGCACTAAGATCTTGTATGCGTGTTTCGGAGGCACGGCATACATCAATGGTACGAGATTCTAGGGTTTTAGCCAAGGAGGCCTGTTGGCCGATTTGACTTAAAGTACGTACGTTGAAGGCTCCAATGTGTAGTTTGGAGCGAGGTTTTAGTAGACCTGGGACAGTGTTTCGCGCACTAGAATCGTTGGCCATGGTGACACTTGAGGAGGAAACCGAGAGAGGAAGTTTAGTGTTGAAAGTCAAGGTAGAAGGAATAGTAGGAATTGAAGAAGGAGATTGATTATGAATACAGTGATGTTGAGTGCTGTTAGAGGTATGAGGGCAGTTATCACTTCCCGGTAGCCCACACCGTGGAAGGGTTCTTCTAGGGGTACCTGAAAAGTAAATTGGGTTAGAAGTGGTCTTAATGACCTGAGAGCGTGACCGCAGTGCCCAAGGGACAACTGCTTGAGGTCGGTCACACACGACCTTTTTGTGGGTAGTTTTTGTGTTAGCTCCGTTCTTCAAAGGACCTTACCGCCGGAGACGGATATCCGTGGGATAAGGTGAGGTGTGTAATTTCAGGGTCGACCTTTTCTAACCCCACCCCTCCTTGTGGGAAGGCAGCATCGCTGTCATGCTGGTTGTCTGAAGCAAGCACATTACTGCTGTCACACCTCTGTACAGTCAGCAGTACGACTTCGCCTTCGGACCTTGGGTTTGCTGCTTTTAGTCTCACCGCTCTTCAAACGACCTGTCTGGCATGGTAGGACCTTGAGGAACGATTGTTCCAGCCAGTATAGCTCGATTGAATCATCACGATAGGCAAGCCTGACCACCACGTCAAGGTAGCAGCAACGGTCGTGATCATTTTTCATGGCGTCTTACAAATATAGCCAGTGCCCATCTATAGTTTTCGGTGGGTTGATAGTTAGTTTTGAACCTAGCTCGGCTGGATATTTGGTTGTAACAGAAGCCGCGACCATTTTGCTGAAATCGATCTTTCGATGAATTTGTTATCCACTGAAATGCCACACAATCTTTGCGAAACCAAGGACATGATCATAGTCCAGATAAGTACTTCATAAAGGAGCAGCAGTCTCGTACACAGCTACGTCAGCGGTAGCTGATTGTAATGTGGTCAAACTGAGATCCAGGTTTGAGATGCAGAGGGAGGACGCGAGGTAGCACATCAGTGATGATTGTACCGACAGTTATCGCTGGTGAGAAAGAGGTTGTAGTCTACGCCAAGTTGCAGTAGGCGGTCACCGTTATCTAACCTGTGACCAACAAGTCACAACTGACCCCTCTTAATGACTCTTCTCTGTGTCTAAATGCTCGCCTGTACATCCGATTCTCCGTTCAGTAACGTACTATCCGTCGAATGCTCTTTCTGGAGATCACTTGACTAGTTCTACAACTCATCCGTGATTGCATCTGGGCTGCAATCTGTCGAGGGCATGGGCGGAGATAATGAAAAGACATCGTTTCTCACATCGATTTCTTCTCACTTTGACGGAGCTTTCTAATCTAACAGCTCATAATCGGCTGTTAACTGGGATCCAACCGATTAGTGATGCCTCAGATTTAGCACCTATTGCGACATCAGCGAATAAGATTAAGGTGCCACAGGGTTCCCAGATAGACATACACAAAACGAGCTTTTCGAAGGGACATTAAATGGATTTTCCCCACAATTCTTCAAAATCTCCCTAGTTTTCCATGCATTAATGCGTCTAAATCCTATTGAGATCAAAATAGCTAAATTTGTTTAAAAATAATGAATAATGAAAAATCTCTAAAAACTTTTATCTTAATTAATATCTGTTATATACAAAGTCATCCTTGTGGTTCTGTCGCTTTGTTTACCGAACACTGATGACGGGTTGTTAGAACAGAATCAAATCCACATCTTGGACACTACTATTAACAATCACTAAACAGATAACTAGTAGTTCATAGATCGGTTTCATTGATATCACTACATAAGTGGTTCGTATTACGTATTCTATTTATAGTGGTCATTTTTTGCTTGTTCTCACTAATCAACGTGTTTGTTTTTTAGTTGTCTAGCTAAAATATCACGTAAACTACGAATATCAGCTTATCATCCTACTATAAATCAATCCCAGTGGATTAACGCTATCCTTTCTGCTTTAGCTAATTACACTGTTAGTTTTAATGGTGCAAGTGGAAATTGTGAAGAAGAATTACAATATTTCATTAAACCACCTTGTCGTAATCACAACAACAATACAATGTCAATATCTAAAACCATATGTGTTCCGTACGACGTATTTACTGCTGATTGGGTCCGCACATTATTCAGTAATATATGTCAGCATGTCACAAGTCAAGAAATAGTAGATTATAATTCTTTGAAGTGTTTAGCACAGATTACTTATTCCTTGTCTTTGTTTGGTTACAAGGCGGATTCCCTTATTGAACATTTTGATAAAGCAATAAAAAAACTTAACAATGATGCTTCCTCTAACATATCGACATCATTAACAACTGACTTTTGTCAACTACAACTATATATAAATATGGCCAAATGTCTACTTACCCCACTTTCTAAAAATAGTAGTGAAACTGAAAGTAAGTTCAATTTGTTCTGATTTAACAGTTTGTCATTGTTTTTTCCTCTTTAGTTATATCATATAGAAAGTTTGTAATTGACTAGATGTTATGTGTGATCTAATACAGATGGAAAAAATCCAATATACTTTTTTTAAACTTTAGAAATTCCGATGTTGGTTCCCTAAACATTTTCAGATCAAAATGTATTAGTTGAAATAATTAACAAATAATCATATATACAAAACTGAAGACTATATTATTTGATGGTTTCTATTTTAATGTGGATCGATTATTAAGCAGTGTAATGGTTGGAAGCTATTTTCTCAATGAGATGGTCAACACAAGATTGATAGTTATAGTGTTATTTTTGTATTCAAAATATTTCTGCATTTCATCTACCCATTTTTTATAATTACATAATTTTCATATTTGACTCATGAAGTCCTCGCAAAGGTACCCGATCGTGGCTGTTATTTTGACGTGGTGATCGGGATTGTTTTTTGTGATAACCTACTCAATCTTTGTTGGCCGGAAAGTTTTCTACTTTAGGTGATACCATGTCAGATGAGTCGGACGGGGAACGGTAAGAAGAAGAGCAGGGACTTAAGGTTCAAGGGCGAAGTACTTCTAACTGCAGAGAGGTTCGACAGTACCTGCAATCATACCGCCTCCCTTACATGGAATGAAGGAATATTAAAGGTCGATCCTAAACATGTCACACTTCATATTACCCCATGGATTCCCTTCTCCGGCAGCAAGACCTTTCGAAGTGCGGCTTTTATAAATCTTTTATTTGAACGCTTGATTCCAGGATATACTAGCAATGCTTCGAAGACACCTACGATCGAATACTAGTAGCCTACGACTATCCTCTACTCTTGCCGACCATGTTTCACTGCCATTAAGTAGGACGGGACGAACTGTTGTGCAGTAAATCCATCCTCTGGTTGGTAGACAGATATCCCTCCTACTCCATAAATGACCCAAATTGGCAAAAGCTAGACGAGCCTTCTGTAATTGTGCTGTGATTTCGTCACACACCAGAACACAAGGGCTGATGAGACTCCCAAGATAAGTGAAGCGGTCGACATGCTCAACTACTTCACTCTCTATCATTAGTTCAGGTGTCGATGCAATCCAATCCTGAAGTAACATTTTGCATTTCAAGGGGGAGAATCGCATCCCGAACATGGCTGCATTGTTGCTTATAGTGGTCAGAAGACTATGCATTTTCACCAAGTAGAACTACGTCATCGGCGTATTCTAAGTCAACAAGTGAGCCTCCCGGTAAAAGTTCAACTCCTGGAGATTTAGATGATGAAAGTGTTATCTCTAAAAGTATGTCAACGACAAAGTTAAACAAGAATGGGTAGAGTGGACAGCCCTGACGAACACCACTTGAGGTAACCAATTCTGATGATAGTTCGCCATAGGCTCTAACTTGACCAGTTGTGTTCGAGTAGAGAGCCTTTATAAGGTTAATGTACTTCTTTGGTACTCCTTTCAGTGACAAACACTGTCATAGAACCTCACGATCAACGGAGTCTAATGCCTTCTTAGGGTCGAGAAATACTACTATTGTGGGGCGTCTGAATGTGTGTCTATGTTCTAGGACCTGACGTAGATTTAATACCTGGTCTATACAACCATGTCCAGGTCGGAAATCAGCCTGGCTTTCTCTAGTCTGCTCTTCACGGGCTTTGGTTAGTCGTCGAAGTATTATTGAAGCTAATATTTTTTGGACACTATATTAGTCAAACTGATTCTTCTGTGATTGTCACAAGAGGACTTTTGTCCTTTCTCATAGACTGGCACAATCAGTGATTGGGACCAGTCAGACGGAATTACGTCTAGTTCCCAGATTCTACCTAAGACCCTAGTCAATATCGCTGCTAATACTGGACCTCCATCCTTAAAAATCTCAGAGGTAAACTTGTCGGAGCCTGCTGCTCTCCCTCGCTTCAGATTTCCCGTAGCTCTTTCAACCTCGTAAAGAGTTGGAGGACTTACATTAACTTGCCATTCAGGTCGGCTGGGAATCATGAAAAATTGAAGTGTGGCTGAAGACCAGTTGAACTGATCCCTAAAGTGTTCTGCCCATCGATCCAATCTCCTGGATTGAGAATGAATGATACGTCCACCTTTTTCCAAGACAGTTTCGCTAATAGTTGAGTTCCTAATACCGATTTCTTTAACTAGTCTGAATAGTTGTCTGCTGTTACCTATTGCCGCTGCCTTTTCCATCTCTCTTGCTTTCACTACCCACTGCCGTTCGCGATCATTGCGTAGGCTTCTTATTAGCCTGCGCATAAGCTGACACCGCTCTTCGTTATGTTCAGAGCCAGATGGGATGAGTTTTCGAGCATCTATCAGTGCGGTAGATGCTGCCGAGATCCATTGTTTCTCCCTGACCTTATGGCTTACCTTACTAGCAGATATCACTGCTGTTTCCACAGCTTTTCGGATATCGTTCCACGCTGCTTCGGGGTGGGCACAACTTACATGTCTGTCTAACTGTTTTTCCAGTTGTTCCTGAAATATATTCTTAGCTTGCTTATCATTAAGTAGAACCCTTAGAGGCTTCCCTGCAGTATCTTTCCTACGTCCAGTAAGACGCAGACAGATACGTGCTCGCACTAGAGCATGATCTGAGTCTAAACATGTGCTCCAGAATGAGCAACAGTCTTCTATTGAGCCCCTCCATCGGTGGCTGGTAGCGATGTGATCTAGTTGGGTCCAATGTTGAAACGAATTCGTGGGTCGCCATGTCAAAAGATGTTTTTCCTCGTTCTTAAAGTTAGTATTTGTAAGAAACAGGCGGTTATCTGAGCATGGCTGCAACAGACGGTCGCCATTATCTGTTCTTTTAACCACGACACCATAAGATCCACCCAGGTGTCTTTCCCTTTCGCTTAGTTTATCCGCTTTAGCATTAAAGTCGCCAGCCACTATTACTACATCATAACGTCTAACTTTTCGAACAAGGTCGGAAAGCTTTCTATAAAACTCATCTTTTACAACATCTGAGCTGCAGTCAGTGGGAGAGTAGGCAGAAACGACGAAGAGGCAACGACAAGTGTCCCTATCTTTCCGAGTTCTTACTGATCCGTTTAGTCGGACAGCGTACAAGTGATTGTCTACTGGGATCCAGTCTAAAAGAGCTAGTTCTGCCCTAGGACTTAATGCTATACCTACGGCAGCGAGGCCACGGGAAGCAGCATCAGTGCTTTCAGATATGCGAAGCGTGAATCGAGTTGTCTCGTTATTATGAAATGGTGAGGTCAAATAAATGACGCTACTCGGATCTTGTATGCGCGTTTCGGAGACGCAGCACACATCAATGGTGTAAGATTCTAAAGTCCTAGCTAAGGAAGCCTGTTGTCCTATTTGGCACAATGTTCGGACGTTAAAAGTTCCTACATGTAGTTTAGAGCTTGGTTTCAGGAGACCAGGAATAACGTTCCGTGTACTCGAATCGTTTGCCCTAGCGGTGCGAGGTGATAAAAGGACGTAGGAAGGGTTAGTCGTGGAGATAAGAGAGTTATTTTATATTTATTTATTTAAACACATATATATTGGTACAAAAGGGCACCAGGTACATATGCGCCACACTATTTGTGTGTGTGGGCTGTGATACTGCCCGGGTGCCCAAACCGAAGCAGGTGGTTTTCTTAGGGGGCCACACCCCGAGCCTTTGACCAAAAGGTCTGATCCACAAGGCAATGGAGCATCGTGAGGAGATGCAAGAGAGTTATTAGAAGGTGACCTATTAAATAAATAAATTTCCTGATTAACAATCCGTATAACAACATTTAGTTTATGTCACGGACTGATGTTTTTTCGAAAACCACTGGAAATTGGTACTGGAAAGCTATTTCGTCCTAGTACGGTGTGCAACCACAAACCCGCCTGAAACCGAACCCGAAACCTTCAATCTCGTGGTGAATCTTTAGTCTTTAAACCAATAAACAGACATTTAATAGTTTACATGTCTAAATCCAATCAGTAATGTCTCACGACCATGAAAATAACATCTTCAAGAAAACTAACAATAACCTATAAGTGATCATTATGAAAACATTATTCTTATTTAATGCTGAAGGAAAACGTAACTCGAAAGGTAATACGGGTATGAAGTGGCGCACTAGTCTATCTATCGAAGGTCTAAAGAGCACTAACACTTAATGAATTCCAAAAATTAGCGCAACAACGACTCTTGTTTTAAAACTATACACTCATGTGCATGAGCTATGAGTTTCAACATGGCCAATCTTATATCAGATCTGAAAATGAGATTTGATACTACCCACAAAAATTGGCATAAATGCTGTCTCTCAAAAATCTCTATACGACCAAAGCATTGGGAAATGAACTTTTACGAAAGAAATGTCCTTAGTTGAACCCTATTGGAGACCCTTGAGAGTACACTAAAGAAAAAAAAGATTATTTTCAGCGACTACCTACTGACTACAATTGGAATGATGTAATAGAATAGCATAATGCAAAGCTAAAAAAGTACACTTCATTCGGTGAGATTTGTCAATGAAGTCAACGTAATTAATAACATAAAATGTTATGGATGAAGCCAAAACAAGCACAATAACATGTAAGTGGACTTTCTCAGGGTCCAGTCTTAAATACAACATCAGCGATTGCTTTTTACAACTACACAGTGATAGTCCCTTACTTTTTTATAGACAGTAAATTCAGCACCATTATTAACCCAGATTATATACTAACAAGTTGACATTTATAAAAATCATAAAAGGATTATTGTTCCTTTTTGGAGCATTTGTTTTGATTCAAATTAAATGTATACATACGCTAAAGTAAACGAAACTGAATAGTATATTTATCTTTATTTCAAAAACTGAAATCTTGAGGATGTGCTTAAAAGACTAATTAAACAGCTCTGGAAGTATCATATGGACATTCACATATAATCGAATGAAATATACAGTCTACTGTATAAAAATGAACAAGTGGGGATTATCAGTAATTTACACTTAGGGAAAGCTTATATATTTTAAAAGCTTCGTTACAACCTGACAAAATCTGCAAATCATTTGCTGAAGTCATCCAACTAATTAAGAATATGAACAATAAGAGCTGTTAGTATAAATAAAATTCGAAATCTATCAAAAATGCACAAGGAACCATTTAGTTACAAGATCTTGCCGAAAAAATCTTCAACAATGGAGAAGTCAAAATACTATTAAGATAAAATTGTGATCAACTACAAGGGAATTTGGTAGATGCTACCATTTAATAAAGAGGTAGAGAGGTTTTGATAAATCTTGCAGAAATACACATCATACAGCTAGAACCTAAACAGAGAACACTAATATAATTAAATAATATATTTGTAATATCCAAATGAGTAGAAAAATTAGATTTTCTGACGTTTCGTGACTCGGTGTAAGCCACTTCTTCAGAGAATAAAAAAACAAATTATGACATAATATTCGTGTTGTTCGGTTGTACTATTCAAACTTGGATTAATTTTAATTTGGTTATTTATTCTCTGAAAAAGTGGCTTACACTGAATCACGAAACGTCAGAAAGTCTAATTTTTCTACTCATTGGGATGTTACAAATATATTATTTATGTATAACAATCTACCCAATGCTCAATTTATTCGATATTATCAAATCAAAACTTGGGAATGATACCAAGAGAACACTAATGACTATCGTGTCATGATCGTGGTTTGAAGAATCTGAAAAGCGAAATTCAGAATGTTTTGAGAATAGCTCTTGTCTAATTTGCAAATACCTTTACGTGGTTAGTAATCAGCTTAACAGAAATTTTGTCTCAAACTCTTACCAACATAGTTAGTTGAGAAATGAACTGTACGTGTTTGGCTATCAACAGTCATAACGTGGAGTAATATAGTAAAAATATTGTAGAACTTTGGTCAAGAAATAGTACTGATCCATGCAACCACTGACTGATGACTCGAACAATGTGAGAGCCTGAAAGTGCATGAACCTATAGTTGAATACTATAAATAAAAAGATAGAAAAACGTGTGTTATGTGGAAATGTTCACCTTATTTTACAATTTTTTCATTTTATTATTGTAAATTTATTTGTCTACACTTCTTTAACTTTCTTTTTTATTATGAATTGTTTCTATTAAATTGTTTAAAACTATGGGAACATGTTAACGTCCAATACTATTACCCATACTCAAATAATCCAGTAATGTGATTAGATTTCCATCACACGGAATCCATTTACGTATATCCCGCATTGAGCTTCATTCATTGTTTGTGAAGGCTGGTGATACTATTCAGCGATCCAAACCAAATTAGATGAAACTAAACTCTATCTTTTGACGTGATAGTTAAGAGTCAAGCAGTTTGACATCTTAATTGCCTCTGATTGTATATGCAGGACTGCTACTAAAATTTATCCCAACTGTTGCAGCTACCTTGACGTGGTGGTCGGGCTTGCCTATTGCAAAGAACAAATCGAGCTATACCGGCTGGAACAATCGCTCCTCAAGGTCCTACCATGCCAGACAGGTCGTTTGAAGAGCGGTGAGACTAAAAGCAGCAAACCCAAGGTCCGAAGGCGAAGTCGTACTGCTGACTGTACAGAGGTGTGACAGCAGTAATGTGCTTGCTTCAGACAACCAGCATGACAGCGATGCTGCCTTCCCACAAG